>NC_091069.1:61569274-61872096 GCF_032405125.1 Capricornis sumatraensis
GAGTGGAGGACCGGGTACCTTCCCACAGGGAAAGGAAGCTACGGTTACCAGGAAGGGATCAAATGCTTTTTTCTCGAGGAAAAAAACAACAACAACACAGATGCTCAGTGTTCACAAAAAAAGGAAAAAAAAGCTTTTTTTCCTTCATGAAGAATTTGGGACGTGAATCAAGAGGCAGTCTAACAGTACCCACTGCTCCAATACCCAGAAGTTTTTTCTATTAATAGTTTGAAGGGTTTTTTTTGTTTTTTTACAAATACCTTTTTTTTTCCTTCACTTAATCTGTTCTATGGATATTTTTAACCACTGGACTCTTTTCTTTCACAAATTGTTATCAAAATCCACATGCTCTTACATAATGTGCATTTTCTTTAACATTATACTGTGAAGGCTTTCAGAAGACTCAACATCTTTTTTATTAGAAAATCTGATCATTAAGCCCGTTCTGCCCTTATGACAAAGTAAGTTGGGTATGAAAAGGTGCAGTGATGTCTCTTTGATAATCATATATATTTAATATAATTGGGAGCGTGCTCTTGAAATAGCCGCCTCCTATGACTACATGTATCATTATATTATGCTCATTTTTTATATCTCTGGATAATATTTAATAGTATCAATTTTAATAGAATCTTGTATTCTTTTATCTGAATGTTCTATATTTCATATGGCTGATTTCTACTCCGGTATTTCAAATATTTTAATTGATTTATATAAAAAACCAACTTCAATTAATATTTTTGTCTATAAATATATCTTTGCATCTTTAATTATTTCCCTAGGATAAATACTTCAAAGCAGAATTACTGGGTAGGATAATTTAAAATGAATAGTTTTAGATATATATTGCCAAAATGCCCTCCAGAAAGACGGTTCCATTTATATTCACAGCCCCACTGTTGCTAACACTTGGTTTTTAAATTGTGTTATTTTAAATTTAGAGTAAGTGTACTCACATCACTGAGACTTTCAAACAGCCCCAGTGTTTCAGTGAGTTCTGCTTTCAGCACATCTACTGATTAACATTATTCAACCATGGATTATGCTTCTGTTCCCTGATATATTAAATCTGAGTTGCATTTATTACCTCCTGTACTGTAAAATAAGTAACTCAACACACCTCATCTTCCTCTCTCCCCACACTTTCTAACAATTTTTACTTTATACATTATTCTACTATTGAAAAAATATATTATTTTATATTCTATTTTTCAGACCTCAATATAATTTGATCTTCTAAAACTAAGAATTTTAGTTTTGTCTACTGGAGTTTTATTAAATTTGGGCAGAATCATTCACTTCTCCGCATAGTAAAACAGAACTATGTTCATAGTACCTTCTGCCCTCCCCCCACTCCCATCCAGTCACTTCACCTCCCGCCCATTTTCTGTGCTTTGGTTGCTCACATGGCACAAAAATAAACCCATTCTTTTTTTCCCTTGTAGGACCAGAGGTCAATGCAAATTTTAAAGCATTAGTGGTGTATAACCAGATACTTCTGTAGAAAAAAACTCTGATAGTGCATAAGCTAATTGTGGCATGGAGCACAAATGTCTGGTAAGGTGAGCCACTTAGCAGGTGGATGATGGGGTCAAGCTGAGATAAGGTGACAGGAAGAGCATTGACACAGTGCAAGTCATGATGGAAAGGAGATTGAATTTAGGGAGCCTTCCTGAGTCTACTTACCATGTTTGGTGACTATAAAGGATGAGAAGGACTTGGGAGGACATGGAGGTCGAAGGGTCGTGGAAGGAAGCTAGTGGACACAGGAAGGACCTGGAGGGGTGGGTCCAGTTGAGGTTGCACCACACTCAGGAATCCACATTTAGTGTCCTGGCCACAAGGTGCTCAGAAAGAGTCATGGCCAGAAACACAGACTGGGAAAGGTGAGTTTCCAGCAAACAAAGTTGGGCAGGTGCTTAAAGGTAAAGCACAAGGCAAAACCAGGACGGAAGATGGAAGGGTCTAAACGGCAGGTGACACTAGCGTGGGGGTGGGGGGGGCTTGAATTTGTGGTTTGTGTCCCACGTTTGCCACGGGACATTGAGGAGAGATTTAATCTCTCCAAGTTACTGAGCCATCATAGGTCAAATCCCCAGAAGAGGGCATAGCCACCCACTCCAGTATTCTTGCCTGGAAAATCCCATGGACACAGGAGGCCTGGTGGGCTACAGTCCATGGGGTCACAAAGACTCAGACAGGACTGAGCGACTGAGCACACATCAGTCAAACAGGGCTAGTGACTCCTACCTCTAAAGTTATTATGAAGATGCAATGAGATCATGCATTTTGAAACTGTCTCATAAATGCAAAGCTTTATATAAATGTTAATTACACATAAACATTAAAGAAAGTTATGAAGAGACCAATGTCTTTAAATACGAATAAGCAAAACACATCTGTAGAGAATGTGTCCCATGTGAAAGCAAACTTTCTCTGTATGTTATTCAGGAATAAAAAATTCATTCGTTTAATAAAAGCCATGAAAATCACACCCTAGGATTCCTCTCATCAGTACCCCAAAAATGATGAATGACTTCTGATTTGGTACAATTCCATGAAGCAGATGGTGTTTTTAATCTCCAGCTGCATTTTATATTTTCGTTTTAGTTTATCAAGAGGAGGGGAAAGTGGGCTCTTCCCAATATATGCTACATTTTGATTAACCTAGACAGAGCCAGTAAAACTGGAAACCTCTACCAAAGCAAACACATTTTCCTCTATGAGATCATAAAAATAAAATACTGATTACGTTGACTGGTTTTTAAAATTAACTCATAGTGCTAGATTTATTCACATTTTATGATTGTATGAATTATTATCATTTATTATCTCTTTTCTGCCACTTTTTCCTCACTGAAAGCCATTTTCAAGTTTCTATGCATCATTTCTGCACAGAACCAATTAGTTAACTTGTATTTTAAACAAATCCCAGCTCATTTGTTTAGGAAAAAGTATTAGTCGCTCAGTCATGTCCACCTCTTTGCAAGTCTGTGGACTGTAGCCCGCCAGGCTCCTCTGTCCATGGATTTCCCAGGCAAGAATACTGGAGTGAGTTGCCATTTCCTTCTCCAGGGGATCTTCCCAACCCAGAAATTGAACCCGTATCTCCTGTATTGCAGGCAGATTCTTTACCAGGGAAGCCCTTGTTTAAGAAAGGTAACAATATACCAAGTCATCCAGCCTTCAACAAGCCACAGGTCTGAGAGAACAGAATGGTGGTCAATGGCTAATATTCCAAGATCCAAATGCAGGGGCCCAGGTTCGATCCCTGGTCAGGGAACTAGATCCCCCACACCACAGCTAAGACCCAGCACAGCAAATAA
Organism: Capricornis sumatraensis; assembly: GCF_032405125.1. NCBI lineage: Eukaryota > Metazoa > Chordata > Mammalia > Artiodactyla > Bovidae > Capricornis > Capricornis sumatraensis. The sequence goes on from NC_091069.1 coordinate 61,572,601, forward strand.
ATAAATATGAAAAGGAAAAAAGCCAGCAGGGGCAGACAACATTGAATAAAATGAAGGGCAGATGTGTGATGAAGCCACAGGCTCTTGTCTGAATTAACGACTAGTTCATTTCTGCAGTTTAACGGGATTGCTTTTTGTTTTTTTTTCCCCAGAGTTGACATGTAAGGATTTGTTCCGTATTACAATGGAATAATTTAAACCATCTTAGCCAGAGTCTTTGGAATGCATCCATTTGCTTTCCAGGTCATAAAACCAACACGAATAATTTAGGTCAGATTGGAAAGTCTGCCATGCATCGAGCGCCAGCAAAGCCCAAGGCTAATCCATATTTTATGGAACGTACATATTTAATGACAGAGGAACAGTATTCCATTCAGAATGAAATGAAGTGCGGCTGTTCTGTAATTAACAGAAACAGGGTGATACCGCCACTGCCATTCGTGTTTCATGCTCAGCTTCCTGGCAGGGATGCTCACCCCAGGGCACGCCATTGTCCCTTCTCTGCCACAGTTCTTTCCTGCTCCTTTTAACGCTGAGGAGCAGGGGGCAGGCCCTGTGTTCACTTTGCCACAATGTCCTTTACGCATTCTTGTCGAGGCTATTCAAAGTTCGCCCCAAGTGTGTTTGCCTCAGACCCCAGGGGGGAGTACAAGAAACCCGTGCAACTTCTCTCTGCAAGGCCCAATTTTGTTTTCCTTTTAGATCATTTCGGCCAAGCTGGTAAGGGTTTACCATGCCTGGATGGGGGAAGAAACAAGAGCTCATTTCACCGAGAACAGCTCACTTCTGTGATCCCACAGTGAGATACTCTAAAACAACAGATCTCACCTGACTTTGGATGTAGAGAGAAGAGACACATAGAGCCATTCTCAGAAACTTGACTCAGTGGTTTTGCCCCAGTGGCCAAAATGTCACCTGCAAAGTTTTAGCCCTCTGGATAAAAACACACTTGTATCCAGAAAGATTCTACTATGCACAAGACCTCTAAAACAATCCAGTTCCCCAAGAAGGGAACCCGATCAGTCATGGAACTGGTGGGAAGTTATATTACCAAATACAGTGAGTGCACAGAAACTATATTTATGTTCTGATTCCTAACAGCATTGATGATCAAGTCCCAACATCTAAACTTTTAAAATGCCAACCTTCAAGCTATAAGCAGGAAAAATTTGGAGGACTCATAGGAAAATGATCACATTAGGATATTTCTACTGAAAAATCAAGTGAGAGAGAGCAGAAGAAAAAAATATATACATTACTTGTGAATGCCTTTAATGACATAGAAACAGAAGACATCACATCCAATCAGTAATCAACTCCTAGTCAAAGATGCACTGACTGAATTATCCATCACAATTTTATCCTCAAGAAGAGAGCACAGAAAAACAAGTGTCTTAATTTACTTCATCATTAAATTTGGCATTTGATCCCAAGTTGTTTTTAGAAAGCTGTAGAACACTAGCCTACGGGATACTGGGTTTTTCTGTGATTTCTGGCTCAGCTTCTCTGAAACCTTTTCCGCTGTCTCCCTCTAGTGAGCCAACAGCAACAAAACAGAAAAAAATACAAGCTACTCATTGGTAACGGAGAAGGCAATGGCAACCCACTCCAGTACTCTTGCCTGGAAAATCCCATGGATGGAGGAGCCTGGTGGGCTGCAGTCCATGGGGTCGCTAAGAGTCAGATACGACTGAGCGACTTCACTTTCACTTTTCACTTTCATGCATTGGAGAAGGAAATGGCAACCCACTCCAGTGTTCTTGCCTGGAGAATCCCAGGGATGGGGGAGCCTGGTGGGCTGCCATCTATGGGGTCGCACAGAGTCGGACAAAACTGAAGTGACTTAGCAGCAGCAGCACTCACTGGTAAAACTTTAAATTGAGTGGGAAAAGTGAAAACCAAGAGCCCCCTGGACTTGTATGCCAGAGGTCAAATTATCTTGCAACTGAAGCTCATATTTGTTTCAGTTTGGGCATTAACTATATCTTTGTGGAGATTGTTTCAGAATACAAATAATCAGATCTTTAAAGAAATTAGAAATATTTATTACCAGGTCCAAATGTGCTGGTACGAACATCTCTGACCCAGAAAGTCAGGACTGGAAAGCTTTATAGGCAGAACCAGGTGAGTCGCACAAAGAAAACACGTGCTTCAGTGACCTGGGTGGGTGTGTCAGAAGGGAGACAGGCTGTGGTCTAAATGATCTAAATGACAGCTACATAATCACGCCCCCCACTTTTTACCAAGCTCCTCGGAACCTAAGGGAACCTCTGAAAAAAAATTCCACAGGAGGAGAGGAAGATGAATTTTGTGTCAATGAAGTTCAAGGAGCTCTTAGGAAGTGTCTGTGCTTCCAGTTGAAAGAAAGGAAAAATAGAAGGAGAAAGCACTCATGTTATGCACTTGTATCATACCTGTTGTTACTGAGATGTGTGAGTTGGGGAGGGGGTGAAAATTTACCTCCACTTTACCAAGTTTTTGAGGGCTTTGCTAAATAATTTAACACACTCTCAATAATAAGCACCTTAAGAGAGTGAATTTTTAAACACAGAATCATAGGATACCAGAGTGACCTCTCAGAGATGAAGTTAGAAATACGCAGCAAAGTAAGATGCAAAGGCTAGCTCCGGACAGAGCTGGTGGTGGCAGCGAATGCTGCTGCTGCTGCTGCTGCTGCTGCTAAGTCACTTCAGTCGTATCCGACTCTGTGCGACCCCATAGACGGCAGCCCACCGGGCTCCACCGTCCTTGGGATTCTCCAGGCAAGAGTACTGGAGTGGGGTGCCATGGCAGCGAATGCTAGTTCAGTATTAATTGTCAATTATCATATCAGATTATTTTACACCCTAGCTTTGTATATGAGTTTTAATGGCCCGTGAATTAAGGGGAAAACCCATGTTACATGTCTTGTCATACTGTCATTGATAAAAACCATGGTTATGATTTGCAGTGAACTCTCATTTTTACTTATACACCATTTATCTATCATACGTATCATACTAGACATTTTTCTAAGCTTTCAAAAAACAAATAAGAAGTGACCTTTACTCTCAAGAAACTCAGTATAGTAGATAAACCACAAATACAAGTCAACATTAGCAATGCCCTATAATGAAAGCAACATTAAGAAGTAAACAGTGGTTTTGACAAAACACAAACAGGACAGTGGAATCATCCAATGCGAGGCACAAAAAGAAAGAAAGAATTTTTTAAAAGAGCAGATAGCTTAAGGAACTTATGGGACAACATTAAGAATACCAAAATTCATGTTACAGGGATCCAGAGGGAGAAGAGAGAGAGCAAGGAGCAGTAAGCTTATTCAAAAAAAAATAATGTCTAAAAATGTCCTTAATCCGGGGAAATAAACAGACATCCACATCCAGGAAGCTCAAAAAGTACCAGGAAAGATGAATCCAAAAAGATTTGTACCTCACACAGTATAGCTAAATTATCAAAACTTAAATATAAAGAAAGAATCTTAAAAGCAGCAAGAGAAATTCACCTTGTTACATACAAGGGAACCCCCGTGAGACAGTAAGAGAACATTTCAGCACAAGCCTTGTGAGCAGAAGTAGACTGACGCATTCAAAGTGCAAAAAGGAAAATACTGCCAACCGAGAATGCCCTACGCAGCAGAGCTGTCATTTAAAATAGCCAGGACACGGAAACAACCTAGATGTCCATCAGCAGATGAATGGATAAGAAAGCTGTGGTACATATACACAATGGAGTATTACTCAGCCATTAAAAAGAATACATTTGAATCAGTTCTAATGAGATGGATGAAACTGGAGCCGATTATACAGAGTGAAGTAAGCCAGAAAGAAAAACACCAATACAGTATACTAACACATATATATGGAATTTAGAAAGATGGCAATGATGACCCTGTATGTGAGACAGCAAAAGAGACACAGATGTGTAGAGCAGACTTTTGGACTCTGAGGGAGAGGGAGAGGGTGGGATGATTTGGGAGAACGGCATTGAAACATGTATACTATCATGTAAGAAACAAATTGCCAGTCTATGTTCGATGCAGGATACAGGATGCTTGGGGCTGGTGCACAGGGATGACCCAGAGAGATGGTATGGGGAGGGAGGTGGGAGGGGGGTTCATGTTTGGGAACTCATGTACACCCATGGTGGAATCATGTCAATGTATGGCAAAACCAATACAGTATTGTAAAGTAAAACAAAGTAAAAAAAAAAAAATAATAAAGAGATACTGCTTAGAAAAAAAAAACTGATCTAAAAAAAAAAAATAAAATAAAATAAATAAAATTGAAGGAGAGAGAAAGCATTTCCCAGACAAAGAGAAACTGAAGGAGTTCACCACTATCCCAGCCTAAACATTAGAGAGAGTTCTTCAAGCTGAAACAAAAGGATACTTATTAGTAACCAGAAAGCATATAAAATATAAAACTCATTATTAATGGTAAATATATAGCTAAATTCAGAAAACTTTAATACTGTAATGATGGGTAAATCACTTGTAAAGCTAGTATAAAATTTTTAAATACAAAAATATTAAAAATAATTAGAATAATTTGTTAATGGATACATAATATAAAAAGATGTAAATTGTCACATAAAAAACATAAAATGGAGGGAAGGATAAAAATGTAGAGCTTTTGTGTGCCTTTGAAGTTAAGATAAGCTTAAAACAGACTATTATAATATAAATTATTTTATGTAAGCTTCCTAATAACTATAAGCAAAAACTTATGGTAGATAGACAAAGAGAAAGAGATCAAAGAGTACCACTGTAAGGCTTTCCAATCACAAGTCATCAAATCACAAATTACAAAACAGTCAGAAAACTATTAACAAAATGGCAACAGTAAGTTCATATCCATCAATAATTACTTTAAACATAAATGAATCAAATTCTTCAAACAAAAGACATAAAACGGTTGAAGGGATAAAAAACAAGACTCAACTCTTTGCTGCCACAAGAGACTCACTTAAAATTTAAGGACACAAGTAGATTGAAAGGGAAGAAATGGGGAAAAAAATCCACACAAAGAGAAAACAAAAGAAAGCAGTAGTAGCTGTACTTATACCACACAAAATATAAATTTAACATAAAGCCTGTAACAAGAGACAAAAAAAAGTCACCCTATAAGTATAAAGGGCTCAGTTCACCAAGAGGATATAATAATTACAAATATTCACACATCCAACAGAGGAACACCTAAATATATAAAGTCCGTATAAACAGAACTGATTGATTAAGAAGCAATCCCACTTACAGTAGCATCTAAAGTAATAAATTACTTAGAAATAAATTTAACCCAAGAGATGAAACATCTGTACACTGTAAACTATGAGACACTGATGAAAGAAATTGAAAAAGACACCAAAAAATGGATTTTGTCCATACATTTGAAGAGCTAACATTGTTAAAATGCCCGCACTACGACTGATGATCTGCAGGTTCAATGCATTCTCTTTCACAATTCCAATGGTATTTTTCACAGAAATAAAAATAATAAGCCTAAAATTCATATGGAACCACAAAAGACCCCAAATAGCTAAAACAACCTTGAGGAAGAAGAGCAAAGATGGAAGAGTCACATGTCTTGATATAAAGCTATATTACAAAGTTACAGCTATCAAAACAATGCCATACATAAAAACAGACACAAAAATTAATGAGACAGAACAGAGAGCCCTGAAATAAACTCCTGCTTAAATGATCAATTATTTTTTCAAGCAAAGAGCCAAGATATACAATATGGAAAGGATAATTTCTTTAGTAAATTGTGTTGAGAAAACTGGATGAAGATTGAGGGCAGGAGGAGAAGGGGACTACAGAGGATGAGATGGTTGGATGGCATCACTGACTCAATGGACATGGGTTTGGGTGGACCCTGGGAATTGGTGATGGATGGGGAGGCCTGGCGTGGTCCAGTTCATGGGGTCGCAAAGAGTCAGACATGACTGAGTGACTGAACTGAACTGAACTGAACTGAAACTGGATGGGCTTCCTTGGTGGCTCAGACAGTAAAGAATCTGCCTGCAATGTGAGAGACCCATGTTCAACCCCTGAGTCAGGAAGACTCCCTGGAGAAGGAAATGGCACCCCACTCCAGTACTCTTGCCTGGAAAATCCCATGAATGGAGGAGCCTGGTAGGCTGCAGTCCATGGGGTTGCTGAGAGTTGGACACGACTGAGTGACTTCACTTTCACGCATTGGAGAAGGAAATGGCAACCCACTCCAGTGTTCTCGCCTGGAGAATCCCAGGAATGGGGGAGCCTGGTGGGCTGCTGTCTCTGGGGTCGCACAGAGTAGGACACGACTGAAGTGACTTAGCAGCAGCAGCAGTGAAAGCACAGAGGCTTTCAGTTATAAGATGAAAAAGGTGTGAGGATCTGATGTATAACATGGTTCCTATAGCTGATAACAGTGTTGTGTAACTGAAATTTGCCAAGAGAGCAAAACTTGTGTTCTCACAAATGAAAAAAAAGGTAAGTATATGAGGTGATAGATGTGTTAATAACTCTCTGGTGGAAATCATTTCACAATATATAACTATATTAAATAATCATGTTGTACCTTGGATGGCAAGGAGATCAAACCAGTCAATCCTAAAGAAAATCAGTCCTGAATATTCATTGGAAGGACTGATGCTGAGGCTGAAGCTCCAGTACTTTGGCCAATTGATGTAGAGAGCCAACTCATTGGAAAAGACCCTGATGCTGGGAAAGATTGAGGGCAGGAGGAGAAGGGGACATCAGAGGATGAGTCGGTTGGATGGCATCACCAACTCAATGGACATGAATTTGGTCAAATTCCAGGAGATGGTGAAGGACAGGGAGGCCTGGCGTGCTGCAGTCCATGTGGTCACAAAGAGTCGGACATGACTTGGTGACTGAACATCAACAACCATAAACACATTATAATTTTCTCTTATCCCTCAATAAAGCTGAAAAAAAGCTCCAGCTGTCAACCTCACTGTTTTAACACCTGTGCCCTCCTACCCGAGTCTGTGTTCTACCTTTCAGACCCAAAGGACAATCCCTCGTGCCTCTGAGCTCCCATCCTGCAACTCTTTAAAAGCACTGAGTGTGGAGAGCCCCAGACCTGTCATTTTATCCTTCCAAAATCTTAGCCCGTTTTTATTTATATGGGCTCACCAGCAGAGGGCCTCCAATACCTTTTCTCTTCTCCCCCAACAAACACAACCATTTGAACAGAGGCTAGAAAGATCAGAATCCACTTGATCACATCATATTGATCATTTATCATCCTTAAAAGCAGTCAGAGGTGCTCTTAAGGTCAGAGAGTACACATGTGTATCCTTCTGGGTAAAGGAGACAGGCTGTGTGCCGTGTGGGACACAGAAGTGGAACGTATCAATACTTTGTAAGTGTTCCGAGGAATGCCAAAGTCTGACTTGAACAAGTGTGTTAAAGTCCCATTATTTATTATGAAAATTCTTGCAAAAGATGTTTCACAATTAACATCAAAATGCTTTTTTTCCTCTTTCTTTTCTATTTTTTAAATTTTGAAAGCATCATGACACATTTACAGGAGACTTGGAAAAACAGAACAAAGTTGCATATAGTTCCACTATATATCACAATTATTTTTTAAGTAGATAAATTAACAGAGTTTCAATATCAAACTCATAAAAGTTAATACAATGAATACACAGAAAAGTAGAAGGATAGAAAACACCTTGAAAGCAGTATGAACCAATTCAGTATAATTAAGAAAATAGGTGTTTTTTACAAAGGATCTGATTTCTTTGCAGGCTAAGTTAGCTGAGAATTTAGTCTTCAGTCAAGTTGGAGAACTCAAGACCATTACTTTGTTTGACTTATAGTCGAAGTTAATCAGTTAAATCATGTTATTTGCTTCCAGCCTACTTTTAATTAGTCGATTTGAACTTTATTAATGCAGACTGTTTTCATAGTGTCTCTTTTGGTAGTAAAATGTTTTAAATGGTTTTTGTTTCTCAAAGCATTTAATGGTGATTAAGGGCTTTACTTGCCTGACTCTCTTTGTCTCGAAACCCTTGTGATCTGTAAATATTTATTTACTTAAAGTGAAGTTTTATGCTCTGTTTGGTACGTGACAGTGAATCAAAGGATACATGACACTGTGGATTTGCCAAAACCCATGAAACAGTGCAACAGGTGGAGTGAACCTTAGTGTGAGTCATGAAACTCAGCTAATGTAGATTTATTGGTTCTAATAAATATACTAAAATAAGGGAAGTGACAGTCGCTCCGTGGTGTCCAACTCTGTAGCCCCATGGCCTGTAGCTTGCCGTGACCCTCTGTCTGTGGGATTTCCCAGGAAAGAATACTGAAGTGGGTTGCCATTTCCTTCTCCATGGGATCTTCCCCACCCAGAGATCGAACCCAGGTCTCCTGCATTGCACGCAGATTCTTTACTGTTTGAGCCACCAGGGGAGCCCAAAGTAAGGGAAAATAATAGGAAACTGAGTGATGGGGAGAGGCTATGTGGGAACTCTGTCGTCTCTGTTCATTTTTTCTATAAATCTATTCTGCTCTAAAAAACAGAGTCTAGTGATGGTGTGAGAGAAGAGAGAGAGGAGGAAGCATCGGTAGAATAAGGTTCCAGCACCCCGCCCTGCTCCAGGGGAAGGAGAGAGGATGCTTTGTTAATGCCTGCCCTTGTTCCATCCTGGGCAGAACCTTGGAGAGAGGAGCCTCTGAGAATATGTGGTCTACTGTGCTGTAATCAGAGTTTCTGATGCAGAAATTAGGGCGGGGGAGAATTTGCATTTCTGAAGTGCTTTCTTGAGTTGATCATTAACTTACAGGGGTTTCCCATCCTTTTATCATTACTTACCTAGTCACCTGCTTTGCCCCTTTACTCTGTCTCTATCACAAACACCTAGGTCAGGACCTGTGGGTATCAGGAGCCCATGAGTGTGTGCCCATCTTTGTCTCACTCTCCTTCTTTTCCTCTCTGCTGAATATCCTAGATAGTTCATCATCGAGGGTGTAAACTCTAGCATACCTTCCCCTGGTTCTGACTCTGAGGTCTCCAGGGCTGATCCCTGTTGTTCTGACAACACTTCACTGCTGGGCATGAGCAGAGAAGGTCAGGGACCTGGAGGCTGAGCCGCTTTCTGGGCATTTCCCGAATTCAAATGAGGAATGAGTTTCCTTTCCCAGTGAGGACATGAGAGGAAACAGTTGAGGGTTAGGAGTAGCATTTCATGGTACCCCAATTCTATTATTTCTTATCCTTCTCTGCATCTCAATTATCACATACATTCTATTCTCCCCCATTTTTATTGAGTCTGGAAAATTGAAAACAAAAGCACTGTATCAATTTCCTCTGACAATATTTCCAGACTTCATTGAAATCAGATCTCTTCTCAGAAAAGATGGTTTCTGACTTGTGCTCAGGTTAATTTTGAAAAAATAAAAAATCCAATAATCATTATCTGTTTTCTCTTTTACTGTGTTTTCAGCCTTCCAGCCATTCACTCAGTTGAGCTTTTAGATGATATAAATTCCGTTGGCTTCCAACTGTAAGCTTTTCTTCTCAAAAAAAAAATGGGTTGTAAGAAAACAGCTCTAAAGAGATATTTGAAGAGGTCTCTAAAGCTTTGTGGTTTCTATAACAATGAATATTATTTCCCATTATGTACAAAAGTCTATACTAAGAGCAATGCATTTAGCATCTCATTGAATCCCCAAAACATTATTTTGATACAAGATGAAGAAAATGGGGCTCAATGCAGTCACATAATTTATCCTAAGTCAAGAGATTAGTATGAATCTGTGAATGAGTTCTTATGTATATCAGAACCTACGTATGAGGTCCTGTGAAAAAATAGGACCTTTGCATTACATGTTAAATATCACTAATGCTGGAAAAAAATACTTAGGACCTGTCTTTTTTTTTTTACTAAAAACAAGCTCACTATCAGTCCAAGAGTTATTTTGTCTATTGTACAATTAAACGTGAATATGGAAATGTTTAGCTGCAGCTTGGAAGTCAATCAAAAAACCTCAGCTGCAGGTGCAGACACAAAGCTCTTGTGACATTTCCCACTTAATGTAGAACCGGGGAGACCACAGACCAGGAGATATTGGTGTAGTCTGACAGGTCTCTCAGTGGTTCTACCCAAGCAGGCTTTCAGGGCCTCTGCTAATTCCACCTGTTTAGGTGCAGTCATTCCTCCTGCCTTGCAAATGAACCTCCTTCATAAGCTAATGATTTTTAACAGGAGAGGCTTGCAAAATTAATCACCAAACAATGAAAACCTTCAAATGAATAAGCTAAAAGTTTCCCATAGGGCCCTAAAAACCAAAATTCACAATCTAAACACAAAATTATAAGTCTCTTCTCTCCATTTTTTTCATTCACCACAGACATTGGGAGGAGAAGGAGATATGAGTTCTTCACTTGGTAAGAACTCTGCTCCTCTTTTAACCTCAATAAATTCTACAGAATGAAATGTTCTAAGAACAGAAAGCAACGTACCCAGGAACTAAAACATTGTAAATATAATATAAGTGAAGACTTTAAAAAGAAACAGGAAATACCCTAGAAGTGAGTGATATGAATGTACATGGAGGTGGGGAACTCATCTGACACGTACTGTGTATGTTGTTTAAGACTTTTTCTCTCTTGACTTTTCCATCTTAAAATAAGAAGCCATATCTACATATGTTTATATTTATTGAACAAATGTGTGTGTGTGTGTGTGTGTGTGTGTGTGTGATGTGCTTGGTGTGGTGAAGACCCAAAACTTAATAAATGCATAAGGTAAGACTTACCTATATATCTATAATATATCTATAATAAGAGGTCTAAGGTAATTGAGTAGAAAAGTTCAGTGACTGTCTTATGCTTTCTACAATCCAGTATTCCTTCTCTTTTATTTTGTTAGCTGAACACCCCGTTTTCCGCAGGAGAACTATGGGACTCCTTGTTATGCAGACCACTCATCCTCAACACCCAAGGTGAGGGGCTTGACTTCAGCCAGTTTAATCACACACTGTCTCCGGAGGTTTCAAATTTTAATGGACTGACACAAATTTGGGAAACGATCAGCCTTGAGTATTTCCAAGGAGGAACACCCCGGAAGATGCTCCCGCTATATCCTTACTCCCTGGGTATCCAGTCCACCTCTTCCTCTCTACTGACTCTGTCAGTTCAGTTCAGTTCAGTTCAGTTCAGTCACTCAGTCATACCTGACTCTTTGCAACCCTGAGGACTGCAGCATACCAGGCTTCCCTGTCCATCACCAGCTCCTTGAGATGGCCCAAACTCATGCCTATCAAGTTGGTGATGCCATCCAACCATCTCATCCTCTGTTGTCCCCTTTTCCCCGTCTTCAATCTTTCCCAGCATCAGAGCTTTTACCAATGAGTCAGTTCTTTGCATCAGGTGGCCAAAGTATTGGAGTTTTAGCTTCAACATTAGTCCTTTCAGTGAATATTCAGGACTGATTTCCTTTAGGATTGACTGATTAGATCTCCTTGCTATCCAAAGGACTCTCAAGAGTCTTCTCCAACACCACAGTTCAAAAGCAGCAATTCTTTGGTGCCCAGCTTTCTTTATAGTCCGGCTCTCATATCCATGCATGATTACTGGAAAAACTATAGTTTTGACTATATGGACTTTTGTAGGCAAAGTAATGTCTCTGCTTTTCAATATGCTTATCTATGTTGGTCATAGTTTTTCTTCCGAGGAGGAAGCATCTTTTAATTTCATGACTGCAGTCACCATCTGCAGTGATTTTAGAACACAAGAAAATAAAGTCTGTCAGTATTTCCATTGTTTCTCCACCTATTTGCCATGAAGTGATGGGATGGGGTGACAGTTTTTTGAATGTTGAGTTTTAAGCCAGCTTTTTCACTCTCTTCTTTCACTTTCATCAAGAGGCTCTTTAGTTCCTCTTCACTTTCTGCCATAAGGGTGGTGTCATCTGCATATCTGAGATTATTGATATTTCTCCCTGCAATCTTGATTCCGGCTTGTGCTTCATCCAGCCTCGCACTTTGCATGATATACTCCGCATATAAGTTAAATAAACAGGGTGACAATATACAGCCTTGACATACTCCTTTCCAAATTTGGAACCAGTCCATTGTCTTGTTCTAACTGTTGCCTCTTGACCTAAGAAATACAGGTTTCTCAAGAAGCAGGTAAGGTGGTCTGGTATTCCCATCTCTTTAAGAATTTTCCCGTTGTGATCCACATAGTCACAGGCTTTAGTGTGGTTAATGAAGCAGAAGTAGATGTTTGTCTGGAATTCTCTTGCTTTTTCTGTGATCCAACAGTTGTTGGCAATTGGATCTCTGATTCCTCTACCTAAATCCAGCTTGAACATCTGGAAGTTCTCGGTTCACATACTACTGAGGCCTAGCTTGGAGAATTTTGAGCATTGCTTTGCTAGTGTGTGAGATGAGTACAATTAATCTTTCCCTTTTGACCTAATTGAGAAGCAGTGTCTGTTGCCCATGACCAAAACATCCTAAATGACATGATAAAAGATGTGAGATTAAATGGTCTAAGAATACTGAAGAGAGTTATTTGTGGTTAAAAGGATTAGAAAAGATTCCATGGCATTTTAGTTAATCCCTGAAAAATAGCTAGGATTTGGATATGAAAAAAATAGAAGGAAAATGGTGTCTTAAGTAGAATAATCCTGTGGCCAAAGATATGGAGGAAGGAAATTTTAGAGGATGGTAAAGGATATTTCAAAGAGTTTCTATGACAGATACAGAAACTATGTAAGAGAAATAAATAATAAGACTGAAAGACAGAAAACCACATTGGGAAATGCCAGATTCTTAAAATACTCTAAAAGAATGTAAAACCTAACATTACATTACAATTTTAGAAGATGACTTTTCACCATCGTATTAGCATATCAAGAGCTCTCAGATGTCCTTCCTTAAAGAAACCCCTTCAGCTATCTTGGACAAGCAATTCCCAAACTTACATGGCCATGGGACTATTTTTCCTCAAGGTGGTGGTGCCCAGTCACTAAGTCACGTCCAGCTCTTTGCAACCCCATGGACTGTAGCAAGAATACTGGAGTGGGTTGCCATTCCCTTCTCCAGGGCATCTTCTTGACCCAGGGATCAAACCGGCATCTCCTGCATTGGCAGGTGAGTTGTTTACCACTGAGCCATCTAGGAAGCCTGTTTTTTCTCATAATACATAGTAATTTGAGGAAAACTGGCACAAGATTTCACTTTCCTTCTCATTCTCAAGTTTCAACAAATGGGCATCCACTGAACTCTGTTTTTACTGTACGTGTATTAACTATTATTATTAATTAAACATTGGTCTGTCTGAGCCCTTGGTGTAATTACATTCTACATCATGTGCTTATCCTAAGTGACCTTGCGTTCCCCTGTGAGGCTGTCTGGAAAGTTCCATCTCTGTGGTGTGACAACGGGATGAATGTGATGACCACCGGGTGGTCGGTCAGCGAGAGAAGAAGCTGCTTGGGTGTCAGGCTCCGTGCTGTTGGTGCAGAGCGAGAAGAAGAAAGGGTCCATCCTGGGTATTCAGAGACTCTTCAGGGACGGAGAGAGTGAGGACTCTCCACAGAGCTGTGGAGGATCTGGCTCCACCAGTCACTTTTCCAGCTCTGTGATCTCAGGCACATCACCCTGGGGAGGGCTTCTTCTCTGCAGAATTGGAGCAATGTTATGCCCCATGGTGCTTTGCTGTTCTTGTTGTTCAGCCACTAACTTGTGTCCAAGTCTGTGACCCTATGCATTTCTACACACCAGGCTCTCCTGTCCTTCACCATCTCCCAGAGCTTGTTCAAACTCATGTCCATCAAGTCAGTGATGCCATCCAACCATCTCATCCTCTGCCCTTCCCTTCTCCTCCTTCCCTCAATCTTTCCCAGCTTGAGGATCTTTTCCAGTGAATTGGCTTTGCATCCGGTGGCCAAAGTGCTTTGGAAAGGTTAAAAGAATTCATGAACATAAAGCTACTGATACATACTAAGTTCTTCTCATTTCTTTTGTCCTAGGGATGTGGAACATTGAGCAAGGATCAGAAAATTCAATACATGGGCTAGTTTCTATCATTTGGGAGCCAGGCCATCACCCAATTCAGTATCAGTGATTACAGAATGATATACTTGGTTATTCAAGAAGATGCTGAGTCTTAAATGGGTTTTGTAATGTTACTCAGGGAGGAAAGAATGAATTTATTAAGGAATATTGTCTTTGAGCACTGGTTAAGCACTCAGCCTTTTTCCATAATATTTTACTCAGGTGGGACTTTTAGCTCATTGCCCAGACATCTAATAATAACTTAACTAATGCTACTATGAAATGAAAATAATTTATAGATGAAACTGAGCATAAAAGAAAATTACTTGCAAAGATCGTTTTCTTGAAGAATAGAATCAAGAAACCAATTCCCAGTGTGGTTAGAGGCAGTTCGGGCAAAAGATTTTATACAATAAATTAAGAAATCTCTTCAAGATTTTTAATATTTGCCAATTTCAGACATGAGAAATGATATTTCAGTCACATTACTTTAGGAATTATTGGCATGATCTGCATTCTAAGGAGGAAAAGGCTGTCGGTGGCAAAAACCAATCAAATTACAGTTCCTTCCAGAGGCACAAAGGACATCAGATTAAATGTTTGCTTTTCTCACATGGCCCTAAATTATTACAACCATTTTGCTTTAGTCATTTTCCAACAGGAGTGGGTTTTTTGTCTTTTACTTTTTTGTTGAAGTATAATTGATTTACAATGCTGTCTTAGTTTTAAGGGTGCAGCACAAGTGATTTGGTTATACATACATATGCGTCTTTTCTTTTTCAGATTCTTTTCCCTTTTAGATTATTATGAAATATCTAGTTCCCTGTGCTATACAGTATGTCCTTGTTGATTATCTATTTATGTATAGTGGGTGCATATGTTTATCACCGCGTCCTAATCACTTATGAGTTTATATACAAAGCAGAAACAGACCCATAGACGTAGGAAACAAATATATGATCGCCAAAGGAGAAGGCTGTGCTGTTCTGTGCTGCACTTAGTCGCTCAGTCATGTCCGACTCTATGACACCATGGACTGCAGCCCGCCAGGTTCCTCTCTCCATGGGGATTCTCCAGGCAAGATAACTGGCGTGGGTTGCCATGCTCTCCTCCAGGGGATCTTCCTAACCCAGGATCAAACCCAGGTCTTCCACATTGCAGGCAGATTCTTTACCATCTAAGCCATCAGGGAAGCGGGGAGAGATAAATTACAAGCAGGAATGGTGTTTTTTTAAATATTTATTTATTTGGCTGTGGCGGGTTTTAGTTGCAGCATATAGGATCTAGTTCCCTGACCAGAGATGGAACTCATAGCCCCCTACATTTGGAACACAGATTTTTAACCACTAGACCACCAGGAAGTCCTAAATAGGAATGGTTTTAAAGGAAGAAAAAAACAAGGCCACAGTTGTGTCATAGGGAAGGTACATTTCTGAGAAATTCCCTGACGATTTATTTGTCTAACTTCCCCCATTGTTACCTAACAGCGAGTCTCAGAGCCAAGCTGTGAGATTTCTCTTGATCCCCACTCTGTCTCTTGATCCCGAAGCACCTCTAGCCTCATCCTCAGTCCCTTCAACCTCAGTCTTGAGGATGCCCAAGCTCCCAATGGAGCAATTGCTCTTTTAGGGTTTGAATTGTAAGAACACCAGCCAAAGCGCCTGCCACCGTGACTTATGATCTGACTTCTCTCCTGTGAGATCTTCCTGGTAGAGAGATTAAGAAAGAGAAACCATCATTCTGTGAATCCCCAGGGTGAATAATGAAACTGTTGAAAGTTGGTGACAGTAAAGCCTGCCTGGAATTATAGGTGTTTAACATTTTTCACTTTCTTTCTGAGACAATGTTATAAATTCATTCATGGATTTGACTGATATTCAAGTAATAACAGATGAACTGATCATTTTTTCCTCTGATGAAATTTTTCCTTTTCTCTTGGTATTATCTTATAATTCTTGCCAGGGATTATTTTTTTCTCAATAGGAATAATCTTCTCCTCCTCAATAAAACAGTTTTCAAGTTTTTTTCACAAATACTATCAGTAAGTTCCGGAAAATTTGCTTGCCAACTTAAATGAAGAATATCTTTGAATGAGTTTAGATTTTGTCCATCATCTAAAAATTAGTACATATTTGTGCTAACAGTTAATGGCATTAATAGCATTTAAAGAAGAACTCAGGTCCAGTTCAGGAAATCCTCATGCAACCAGAATAAAAAGAGGTACAAAATTAAAAAGAGGATGAAAAGTGAATGAGGCAATAATTATGAAGGATTTCCAGTGGAGTTGCCTGGACCACAAACTCCTTTATAATAATACTTATTATGTCTCATTCATTTTTGGATCCTCAGTTCCTAAGGATGGGTAAACTCTAATTAATTCAAAGCCCATTGCACTGAATTTAGCTAATAGAACCCACAACACATATGCAAGTGCATATTTATTCAAAATAATGTTTGGATACTCTGGAAGTCACCAGTGAAATATGCACAAAGTAGAATGAGTGAATAGGAATTAGTGAAATAACTGACCTCTGTCTATCTTCTGTTTTCCCACTCTTGATAGATCATCTTTCAATACATAGAGCATTTTACTCCTAACCATTACTCTAAAATGCAAAGTAAAGATGCAGAATTCAATGCAAAGTGACCCTTGCCCTTGGTCTCAGGAAAGCAAGAGCTGTCAGGGAGCCCTAAAAGGCAGCAGAGACCATTTAACCCGGCCCGTCATTTCCTGTGGAAAACCTACAACAGCCTGGCGAGCCTGTCAGCTCTTGGAGAAGGCTGAATGTTTTGCGAAATCTGATTTTAAGGTGTTTTGAGATGCCAAAATTCTGTGACTCAAACACAAGTGACCTGCAGGCTGACCCAGCTCATGGATCATCTCTCTGCTCCTGGGAGGGCTGTATCTAACTGGATGATGCTGGGGAGCTGAGTAAGGAGGGGCTGAAGGCTGACTGAAGATACATCACCAAACCCAGTAATGATCATAATCACCAACCACTGTGTCTCTATTAGTGATGCAGACTTAGATCACATGACTAGTATAAATTATTGCCTGGAAAGCAAAAAACAAAACAAAATAAATACCCACATTCACCTAACCAGGATTTTATTCCCCAGGTAGAACAACCTACCTTAGTGAGGTAGAGAAAAGTAAAGGCAAATGAGTAAAATCTCAGGACTGCCTCAGCCACAACCCAACAGCCTCTAATAAGCAAAAGAATCAAGTTATTGAAATGTTTAGTCTTTTAAATAAAATACCATTCTTTCTATAATAATGCTACATTTATTTTTATTTGAAATACCTATGAAGAAAAATGCTTTGCGTTTTACCTTATTTATTGTATTGCATATAGCTCCAATACTCTGGCCACCTGATGCAAAGAGCCAACACATCGGAAAAGACCCTGATGCTGGGAAACATTGAGGGCAGGAGGAGAAGGGGGCAACAGAGAATGAGACGGCTGGATGGCATCACGGACTCAATGGACATGGGTTTGAGCAAACTCTGGGAGATAGAGGAGGACAGGGATGCCTGGTGTGCTGCAGTTCATGGAGTCACAGAGAGTCAGACACAACTTAGCAACTGAACAACAACAACAAATGCAGAGAAACAAGAAGAGTGCATTACAAGCATTAGGCCAGGAATTAGGAATGCATGGCTACATATTACTTTCTGTAATCTATATGTTACAATACCTAAAAGAGTAAGAAAATAGAAGACTTCTCCAATGGTCCAGTGGCTAAGACCTTCCCTTCCCATGCAGGGTGTATGGGTTTTATCCCCACTTGGAGCTAAGATCCCACATGTTTCATGGCCAGAAAACCAAAACATAAAACAGAAACAGTATTGCAACAAATTCATTAAAGACTTTAAAAATGGTTCACATCAGAAACAATCTTAAAAAATTAAATAGAATAAAAAGAGTAAGGAGCTCTGGATCTGCAAGGAAAGAAAGAGATGAACAATAACACACATCTTGTTTTGCTCACAAACCAGCATAGTGTGAAAAAGTGCTTATTTCCAGAGGATCACAATTGTGTAATTACATGTATCTTTAAATAAAATTTGACTTTTGTTACTCAACTTTTATAACATGCAAAAGAAAAATTAAAAAGCTATTATACACATTGGCCTGGCCTATGGTTGGTAATCAATAATCATTTGTTGAAAGAATGGATTATTTTCTAACCATATTCAGCAAAAGAGCATGTATGAGCCTTAGACATTTATAACTGAAATGAACAGAAACATATCATTGAGTTGTCTAATGTGTGTGTGTGGTGTTTGTGTGTGTGTGCGTGCATAGTCATGTCTGACTCTTTGCAAGTCCATGGGCTCTAGCCCACCAGGCTCCTCTGTGCATGGAATTTTCCAGACAAGAATGCTAGAATGGGTTGCCATTCCCTTCTCCAGGATATCTTCCTGACCCAGGAACTGAAACTGCATCTTTTGCTTCTTCTACAAGGGCAGGCAAATTCTTTACCACTGGACCACCTGGGAAGTCATTCATAAGGGTCTTCTTATGTAGCAATCTAAAAGCCAGAAAAGAACTGACTCATTGGAAAAGGCCCTGATGCTGGGAAAGATCAAAGGCAGGAGGAAAAGGGCACAACAGAGGATGAGGTAGTTGAATGACATCACCAACTCGATGGACATGAGTTTGTGCAAGTTCCATGAGTTGGTGATGGGCAGGGAAGCCTAGCATGCTGCAGTCCATGGGGTCGCAAAGAGTCAGACATGACTGAGCAACTGAACTGATACTGAAATCCATTAATTCTATACCATTGCAGTTAATAAAACTTTATCTGAATAAAAACATAAAAATATCTACAATAAAGAAATGTATAGAAACTATAGGTTAGATTGCTTTATCATTATTTGGACCAAAGGTGAAATCTTTGCATATAGATTTCATAGAAGAAATCTTCTTTTAATAATACAGGATGTCTCTAAAACTATTTTGCATTAAGAGTATAGGTAGAATCTTTATCCTTAATAAAATTTGGAAATCTATTTGCTTGTTTATTTTAAGGAGTTAATCGTAACATAAATAATTTCAGCATTAATTTCTGTTAACTTTTACATGAGCTATCTTCTGAACATCCACGTCTATTAAGTTGTTGAGTCACGGGTTGAATGGTGGTAACTAGTGTTCATTTTTATTTTCTTCCAGTCAAGTCAGAAACAATACAACAGAATGTGTTTATATCCAACAGGAATCGAATAAATAAATCACAACCATCAGGTACAATACAGTAATCCAGAGGATGCTCCCTGTGACTAAGGGATGATTAACGTTTCACGTCTGTGAATTAGAACAGATCCACCAAATGGCCCATTACGCAGGCTTACTGTAAAATCAAATTCAGTGCTTACAGAGTTACTCATCTTTAAAATAGCAAGATAATTATCAGAGAAAATTAGCAAGGAGACCTACCTTTAGGTTCCAGTTTTTATGATATTTATACCCTAAAAACCTAGGATTCCACAATTTTAAGCATGCGTGCATGCATGTTAAGTCACTTTGGTGATGTCCAACTCTTTGGGAACCTAAGAACTATAGCCCTCCAGGTTCCTTTCTCCATGGAATTCTCTAGGCAAGAATACTGTAATGGGTTGACATTACAGGAAGATCCAGGGGATCTTCCTGAACCAGGGATTGAACCCACATCTTCTGTGTCTCCTGAATTGGCAGGCAGATTCTTCACCACTGCTCTACCTGGGAAGCCTTTTATGAATGCTAATCAGTTTTATGAACATATCTATAAATAGTCTGCATATGTCCGTCTGTTTTGATCCATGCATCTGCACCTGAACTGAAACACAAGTCCACACGGATGCCCCCATTCTAGTCCAGTTCCCAGGGATCATCCAAGCCTCCTCCCCTGCTTCTCTGCAACCTCCCCCTCCGACAGTGAGATGCCTGGTGTCCATCATTTCCCATCACTTGTTTTAATTGTTCTATTCCAGCACACTTGTGTAGTGGTTTCAGATTTTAACATCATATTTTAAGACAAAACAAAACTGCGGTAGCCAAGGCCATTCTTAAAGTCTGTTTATCCTTCCTTCTAAGGATAAAGGATTCTGTCTTAACTACTCATAAGAAATATTTTATGCACTTAAGGAAATTAAAATCCGGTTAAGAGGTGTAACTGGGAATGGACTTTAGTTTTCCCTTCTGTTCACATGAATTATTATTAATATTGCTACATAGATGTGAAAAGAAAAATAGATAAGCCAGTTTCTCATCCATCATTTTTGCACCCAGAGAGAAATTATGCTCCCAGTTTACTTTAAGAGAAATTTGATATTGAATGAAGAGTCCAGCCTTAATCCAGCAGACATGAAAACTCCTTAACTGTGGAAGATAGTTTATTTTTTTTAATTTATTAAAATATAATTGATTTATAATATTTTGTAAGGCAGTTTCTTTTATTCCCAACATCACTGAGCAGTCCTGATATCATTTAATATATGTATGCTGTCTTCTGGGGACTGTTAGGCATAAAATTGGCCTTTTGGCATTTAGGCCTTTAATCCGTTTTTAATTCATCTTTGTGTATGGTGTTAAAAGTGTTCTAATTTCAATATTTTACATGTAGCTGTCTAGCTTTCCCAGCACCATTTATTGAAGAGACTCTCTTTCTTCCATTATGTAGTCTTAACTCCTTTGTTGCAGATTAATTGACCACAGGTGTGTGGGTTTATTTCTGGGCTTTCTATCCTGCTCCATTGGGCTACATTTCTGTTTTTGTGCCCGTACCATATGGTGGTACATATATACAATGGAATATGACTCAGCCATTAAAAAGAATGAAGTAATGCCACTTACAGCAACGCAGCTGGACATGGAGATTATCATACTGAGTGAAGTAAGACAAAGATAAACATTATATGACAGCGCTTATATGTGGAATCTGAAAAAAATGATACAAATCAGCTTATTAAGAAACAGAAATAAACTCATAGACTTAGAGAATGAACTTATGGTTACCAGAGGGGAACAGTTGTAGGATGGATAGATTGGGAATTTGGGATGGATATGTACACACTGCTATATTTAAAATAAATAACCAACAAGGACCTACAGTATAGCACAGGGATCTCTACTCGTTATTCTGTGGTGACCTAAATGGGGAAGAAATCCATAAAGGGAGAATATATGTACACATATAGCTGATTCACCTTTCTGTACAGCAAAAACTAACACAACATTGTGAAGCAACCATACCCCAATAAAATTAATTTTAAAATAAATAAAAAACAAAAGCTGGCTTGTGCTTCCAACCATTTCCCAGATCCTTACTGACGATATTTGAGATAAAATGAATCTCTATTCTGTTGTAAATGATACTTACAATGATAAAAAATGTATTGGTTATCAATGTCAGCATCCAGTACAGACATCTCAGAGTTACTGCAGGTTTGGGTCCAGACCACTGTAATAAAGCAAATATTGCATTAAAACCAGTCACACAAGTTTTTGGTTTCCCAGTACATACAAACTTTATATTTACACTATACAGTAGCCTACCAAGTGTTCAAAAAGTCAGCCAAGCATCTAAAAAACAATGTAGATATCTTTATTAAAAACACTTTATTGCTGAAACAAGCTAACCATCATCTGAGCCTTCAGTGAGTGAAGATAGTAACATCAAAGATCACCAATTACAGACCTCCACAGCATGTATAACAATAATTTTAAAATTTAAGATACTGTAAGAATTACCAAAATGTGACTCGGAGACATGAAATGAGCAAATGCCATTGGAAAAATTGGCCCAATAGATTTATTTGATACAGGGTTGCCAGAAATCTTTAATTTCTTTCTTTCTTTTTTTTTTTAAAGGAATATCTCCAAAGCCCAATAAAATGGAGTGTATCTGTGTTCCTACTGCCATCACAAACTGGTCAAGCCCAGATGTTCCTAAGCAGTCCATCCATCACGTATCATATTCCTGCATTCTCTGCAAATGGAAGCTTTCGCATTAAATAGAAATGCACATGTCAAACTATTCTCTCCAAAGAGTATAATTTAAATTTCATGAAGAAAGTTCTCAAAGGGATGAAAGAAAAATGTTACTCTAGTTTTGAAAAATAAAGGCTTTCTACCTTTAAAGTAACATATGATACAATCATAGAGCTTCACTTTTACACAGAGGACAAAAAAAATCAATATTATTATTAAGTATAACAGAAGTGCTTATTTTCTGCTTGATAGTTTAACTGAAAAAGAAAAAAAGCACACCCTTTCATATCAAAGAATCAAGCAACTATAAAGTGAAGAAATGAAATGTAATTATAATTTGCTAACAGTGAGTAGCATTAAAACTCATTAAAATTACCTTTCTGGAAAGAAGACTAGAAAAGGTCAATGAAAGAAAAAGTGTCAGGTATTTAGCTAAGCATTATGAAATGCAAGCATACAATTTTGGCTAACTCTCATGTTTTTCTCTATATTACAGCCAATTACCTTAATAGATCTTTTTGTACTGGGCTATGATTTTTAAAGAAAATTAAAGCATTAAATAATTGTCCCCAAAACTGTTTATTCCAGATATCACGTTTGTCTTCAATTCAGTTCTATAAACCAGGGTCCCTGATGCAGAAAACTAGGATCAACGAGATTTTAAAATTTTATCTGCAGACCTCTTGGCCACTTGCTGATACCACAGCCATCTTTGCTTCCATGGTTTATTTGGAATCCCAACTGGAAATATTAATAAAGATGTGAAGAAGCAATGTTGACCCTTCTTACAGACTGAAGCACTAGCATTGCCCAGATCTCTGAGTGTTAACAAGGATTCTGTCGATATTCAACATGGTTATTTCTCAATAAAAATGTGAGGATTTCTACACTGGCCAAATACAACATGGAATTGGTCTTATATATAACTGGCTTTAAAACTTTACCAAATAGTACTATTGGAAGCAATACCTGTTGAGCAATTTTCCCCCAGCATTTTATTATAAGAGTGTTCAAATTTACTGATAAATTTTAAAAATACCATAGAGCTTTTTGTCTATTTCTGTTGCTTGTGGCTGGCCAGTTGCTTCCGAAATCCATTGTAAAGGCTATTCTTCCTTCTTTGAACTGCTTCTACAACTTTATCAAAAAATCAGTTGGACAAATTCGTGTGGGTCTGTTTCTGGGTTCTGTGTTCTGGGTTCTGTGTTCTGAGCCATTGATCTGTGTCTGTCCTTCCACAATTCCACATACTCTTGACTACAGTAGCTCTACAGTCAAGTCTTAATATCAAGTAAAGTGATTTAACCCACCTTATTTTTATAAAGGTTGTTTTAAATATTCTAAGGCCTGAGTTTTTCATATAAATTTAAGAATAAGCTTGTATAAATTTTTTTAAAAAGAGCTTTCCTGTGATTTTTTTAAAAAGAATTGTGCTATCACTTCGGGGAGAGTGTACATATTTATTCTGTTGAGTCTTCCAGTCTATAAATATGACATGTCTCTCCACCAGGTCTTTGATTCTTTTCATTAGTATTTTTGCAACTTATCTTATATCCTGTTACCTTGCTGAATTCATTTATTTGTCCTTACAGTGTTTTGATAAAATCTTTGCAGTTATCATTTCTATTAAATTGCATTGAAGAATAGTTGCTTTACAATGTTGTATTAGTTTCTGCTGTACAGCAAAGTGAATCAGCTATACGTAGTATACATATATTCCCTTATTTTTGGATTTCTTTCCCATTTTGGTCACTATAGAACATTGAGTCAAGCTCACTGTGCTGTACAGTAGGTTCTCATTAGTTATCTATTTTATACACAGTCTCAATAGTGCATGGGTCAACTCCAGTCTCCCCGTTCATCCCACCCCGCTCCCATCCCCCGTGGCACCTTTGTTCTCTACATTTGTGCTCTATTTCTACTTTGCAAATAAGATCATCTCTGCCACTTTTTTAGATTCCACATATAGGCGTTAATATAAGATCTTTGTTTTCCTCTTTCTGACTTACTTCACTCTGTATGACAGGCTATAGGTCCACCCACATCTTTCCAAATGATCTGATCTCAAGCCATGAAAAGTCATGGAGGAACCTTAAATTCACATAACTGAAAGAATAAAGTCCTTCCGAAAAGTCGGCACAGTTTTTGATTCCAACAACTGTGTGTCTCCCCTTATCTGGGGCAGGGCCGGGGGGTAAATTCAAGACCCCCGGTGGATGCCTGCAACCGTGGCAAGTACAGAAGGCTAAGTGCACTATGTTCTATGCTATAAATGTGTGCATATGATAAAGTTTAATTTATAAATTAGGCACAATGGGAGGTTAACAACAAAATAATAAAATAGAATAATAAAATTATGTGAATGTAGTTTCTCTCTTCCTCTTAATACCTTATTGTCCAAATTTACTGCCTTTTCCATCTTAATCAAGCACTTATCATACACTGTGGGCTTCTCTTGTAGCTCAGTCGGTAAAGAATCTGCCTGCAGTGCAGGAGACTGGGGTTCAATCCCTGGGTTGGGAAGATCCCCTGCAGAAGGAAATGGCAACCCACTCCAGTATCGTTGCCTGGAAAATCTCATGGACAGAGGAGCCTGGCAGGCTGCAGTCCATGGGGTCTCAAAGAGTCGAGCACTACTGAGCGACTAACACTTACTTATCATACACTGTGACAGTAACTTTTGCAGTTCAAGATGCAACTGTAAAACCAGCACAAATTTCTTTTCTTTCTTCATAATCACATATATAGAAAATTAATTCTTACCATAGTTCTTAGTAACCCCAGCATATAATTTTCTTTCTTTCCCCATGAAGTCAAGAACTTTCACCTTCTCATTAAAGGAAGCACTTTATGTCTTCCCTCTGGGATATGCAAATTATAAGCATCACTACTTTTACACTTTGGTACTATTATTAAGTAAAATAAGGGTGACTTGAAGACAAGCCCTGCGATACCTTGACAGAGGATCTAAGAATCCAGATGCCTACTAAGTGGCTAATGTGCAGATCTGCTGGACAAAGGGATGATTCATGTCCAGACTGGAATGGAGCAAGAGTTCATCACACTAATCAGAACAGCACCCAATTTGAAACTTCTAAATTATTTCTGGCATTTTTCCTTTTAATATTTTCAGACGAGGGTTATCATAGGAAATGAAATTGTTGATGAGGGAAGACTACTGCACATTCTGGAAAAGGTGAAAGTATGGAGACAGTAAATAGATAGCTATTGCCACTGCTTAGTAGAGAAGAAAAGATGAATCAGTGGGATACAGAGGAGTTTTCAGGCAGTGAAACGCAATAATAGTGGACACATGTCTTCATACATGGGATCAAACCCACAGCCTGTACAACAAGAGTGAACCCTAAGGTAAACTATAGGCTCTGGATGATGACGTGTTAGGGTAGATTCATCCTTTGTAACAAACCTACCCTTTGGTGGGAATGTTGATGATGGTAGAGGTTATGCATCTGTGGCCTTCATAGAAATGGCAAGGATATCAAAGCAGTCTATCCTAAAGGAAATCAACCCTGAATATTCATTGGAAGGACTGATGCTGAAGCTCCCAACTTTGGCCACCTGATGCAAAGAGTTGACCCATTGGAAAAGACTTTGATGCTGGAAAAGATTGAAGGTAGGAGGAAAGGGGGATGACAGAGGATGAGATGGTTAGGTGGCATCATTGATGCAGTGGACATGAGTTTGAGTAAGCTCTGGGAGACACTGAAGGACAGGGAAGCCTGGTGTGCTACAGTCCATGGGATCACAAAAGTCGGACATGACTGAGCAACTAAACAACAACAGTGTATATGCAGGGGCAGGGAGGATTTCAGATACTCTCTTTTCCTTGGCTTTGAAACTAAAACTACTTTAAAGAAAAAGGAAAAAGAAGAAAGTCTATTTAAAAAAGATTTTAACTCTTACCCAAGATTTCTCAAACCAGAATTCTTATTGTGGAGCCCTAAGGCCTGAAATTCTTAAAGCACTGTGATTCTGATCACCATCCTGGTTTGGAAATGACAGGACAATGATGCCATTGAAGATGAAAGTAATCAACTAAAAATTGTGAAAGGTTCAAGCAGAAATTGTAATGAGGAAACTAGGGCAAGATGAAGGGCAATGATTTAAGGAAAATGGATCCCCAAAAATCTCACTGTGCATTTTCATCCATATCTGAGTCATGTTCAGAATGTGTATGCCAAGTGACCTTTCTCAAACTTATTAAGAGAAAAGATGGTACCAGTGCTATTGCTCCAAGGACCACACTTTAAGTAGTAAGGCGGCAGGCTGTAAGCCTGTTTGTTGTTATTCAGTCGCTCAGTCATGTCCAACTCTTTGCAGCCCCATGGACTGTAGTCCGCCAGGCTCCTCTGTCCATAGGATTTCCCGGACAAGAATAGTGGAGTGGGTTGCCATTTCCTCATCCAGGGGATCTTCCGACCCAGAAGTCTAACCGCGTCTCCTGCACTGCAGGCAGGTTCTCTACCACTGAGCCACCTGGAAACCTCAAGCCCATTGAGTATGGGTCTTCTCTCTCAAGTCACTTGACTATATACCTATCACCAATCACAATTCTTGGTGCATAGTGGGCGTTCACATAGTGAGTTTGTTGAATGATTGCTCTCCCTTCTCCAGGAAGAAAACCCTCTTCTGTTTAAGGCCTTTTGTTTCTGTTTTCCCTAAAATCCATGTGCAGATATGATACATTCTTCCCAGCATTTATAAGAACGTACAGGAGGACAGCTTCTGCTAGTGTCTTTGCTTTCCTTTCACTAATGATAAACTGCACAAGAGCAGGAGCTATATCATTGTCTGCACATTTCTCTGTACTCAGGACCATGTTCCGAACATCAAAGACAGTCTGGAAAAGTCTGTTACATGAATGATTTGGAAAGGCAATCACTGCTTTTTTATCCAACAAAGCTATAATCAATCTTCCCCTGACACGAATTTCTCTAACCGTGTGTGTGATCATGTATTCTCAGGTGGGCGGAGAGGGAGAGGCACGTTGATGACAACAGAGGAGTGAGTGTCAGAGGGAATACATCCTGAAGCAGAAATTCACAGCAGCGTCATCCTGGGGTCAGACACTGGAGCTCCAAGGACCCGGCAGATGAGCAAATGTCTCCCCAGAAATGGACTCAACACGTCAGCGGTTGTTATTTTCAGCTGGCTTTCTTCGTCATGAAGGACAGACAGCTCCTCTGCCAGGCCAGAATCTGTCTGGCCATCTTCAAGGTCGTTGTACCTCCCAGATCTGGCTCCAAGTCTGGAGTCTGGCAAGTCCCACATCTTAAAGTGGATTAGGTGGGCCCCAAGGAGAGCGCTCGCCCTGGCTGCATTCCGACGCTTGTCCCTTAAGCCCTGGTGATGTTTCTTTGAGGACAGCCTCTTCTTTCATCCCTCCTTGGATCTGAGACTGACTTTAGCCATGGACACTAATTCACACACAGCCACTATCCGTACCTGTCCTGCTATACTGCTACAGTCCCGTGCTTTCCGCCATCATCACCTGAAGTACATTCTGGTATGGAAGACGTTAACCTGTGGCCAAAGCCCAGAAGCAGAAATTGAGTTATAACTGTCAAAAACAAAATGAATGAATGAGTGAATCTCCGCTAAGAGCATTTCAGTAATTATATGAAATCTCATCTCTGTCTTCCCTCCATGAGTTTCTTAAAATTGCTTAAATTCATAACCCTTACCTGTTTAAAAATGGAGTCATATTGACAGGCTATGCAATCATTTTCCAGGAAAGCTGTGAGTTAATCATACAAATCAGACAAGACAACTGTACTCACAGGTCCTTCTCTATCTGAAGAGTTTGACCTCCCCAGGCTTTATCTCAAACAAGGTGGTTGGATGCTATCATTGTTTATAGAGAACAAAGAAACGCAGTAGTGATGGGAATGTGAAAGTTCATTTCCAAATCCAGTGTACGAAAAAGGGGGGTGCGCTAAAATTTTGCATCAAGAGAGATGGACAGTTGTTAACAAACATTATTACTTATTCCATTAATTATTAGATTTTCATATTTCACTGCTTAATTCAGTGACATGGCTGGTGGAATATGGAGCTGAGTGAGAGAGTAGCCAGAGAGGCTGTCTTTCTCTCTGTGTGTCTCCCCTCTCTCTGCTCTCTCCCCTACACTCACACACTTACAGAAATACACAGTTATCTATATCTATCTCCATAGATAGAGATCTATCTAGAGAGATATATTTATCTAGAGATCTATCTAGATCTATCTCCATAGATGCAGAAATATAGCTAGATGTAAACACAGCTATAGACATGCAACTGTACCCACGGTATACAATCTAGGTGTCAGATATAGATGTCTAGGTGTAGATTTATCAGCAGCAGCAGCAGCAAAATTTTACAGCACTGGAAAATGCACACTGGTGGGCAAGCAACCTGTTCAGCTCAACCTTGGCTGGCTGACATTATACCCCCATTGTTTCAGACCACTGCAGAAAGGGTATGGACTTAAAACTGGCTCTCGGAACCTTTGTGAGATGTCTTCTTCAAAGAACCCATCACAGAGAAGCCAGGATCAGCCTCCACCGGGGCCCGGGGAGGGGTCCTCACGCACGAGCGAGTGGCGCCTCAAGAAACCAAAGTCTGGGGGAGGCGAGACTCCCTAGACCCCTCCCCTCTGCCGGACCTCCAGAGACTCCACCTGAAAACAATTTCTTGAGACCCTCCCCATCTCCCCATTCCCAGCTTCCAACCAGAGTCGTGGAAAGTAGGAATTGGCAATGACTCCGGGGAATCGAGCCCCGCTTCCTGGAGGAGGGAGCGGGAGTGGCCGCGCCTCGCCCGCGTCGTCAGGCCGGGACCCCGCGGTGGCGCTGGCCCCGCGCCCAGAGCGCAGCCCGGCCCGCGGCTCCGGCGCGTCCCCTGCGCCCCACGCCCGCCGGCTCGCGGGGCACTTTGCTCTGACGTCCGCCTCCCCGGCTCTGACGACCGGCCGCCCTTATAAAGGGGACTGTGGCCAATACTGGATCGATCGCCTCTTGGCCGCGCCGAGCGCCCCGAGCCGCGCCCACACCTGTCAACTTCGCGCGCGCAGCGATTCTGGAAACTCGGGGTGCGGAGCTTCGGAAGCGGGACCCTCCTGGCCTGCCGCCCTGCGACACGACCACACGCCAGTGTCCCGTGCAGTCTGGGCAGAGAGGAGCCTGGACCCGCGGAGCGCTTCCCCGCGCGGCGGCCACTCCAGGTAGGAGCGCGTCGGGGCCACCCCTCCGACGCGGCTCTGTGCCTCCCGCGGGGACGCCCGGCGGGTCGGGTCTCGCAGCCTGGGTCCTCGGGTGCGAGCAGCTGTGAAGTCGGGGTGCAGTGGGGGCCCCGGCGACGCCGCGGACGCAGGAGGGACCCTGGGGCGCAGAAGGATCCGCTCGGAGCAGGATGGGGGGAGACCTGCGGGTAGGGAGGGGAACACGGGGTGATAAGGCTGCAAAGGCAAAGCTTACCCCTCACTCGCCACTCGCGCTCCTTTTGACTTCTCTGAGCCCAAGGGACGGAGCCTGGTTCTTTGGCCCAAGATCTGTCGCCCATCTGCATGCACGGAGGTCTGGCTTGCCCAAAAACTTGTCTGTGCCAATTGAGGAGAATGGATAGCCGCGGGCACGAGAGGAAGATACGAGAGAACAAGAATTCTAGAAATTAAAGGCATTAGAACTTGACGCGTCTCTTCTAAGGGTCTTGCTTTTAGTGCGTGTGACGCTCCGCTTTGTTTCAGGCATTTCTGTATTTTTAAGTCGTTTCCCTGTGTGTGCCACTGAGGGAGCAGGGGAGAGAGGGAAGACACTGGGTGGGGAGGGTCGACGGAGGGAGACCCTCTAAATAGCACAACACTTTAACGGCTGCCGTAACTTAATCCTCCCGCACTTGTTGAAAACTGGAGGCCCATGTTGTTTTGAAGTTGATCTTCCTAAATTTTTTCCCCAGATATTTGGGTTAATTTTGGAACCACTCCCTGAAGATGTTTGAATGGAGGGATGGGATGATGACTGAATGAATGAATGATTATGCATAGGAGTGATCCTTCTCAGAGTGATCCTTTATGATGCATCTACACTGCTGAACAATTCTGGATCGAATAGTACTCGAATAGTACAGTGGTTCCAAAGTAAATACAGACTTGCTGATTGTGAGTGACTTCTTGCCCAAGTAAAAACATGACACTTTTAATTTTACCTTGCAAGAATTTAATACAAAATAAGCACATTCCTTAAACAGCAAAACCTGCATTTTCTCTGTTTCTTGCAAACCCAAGACAAGGTTCAGTTGTTGAACAGAAATAGAGTGATGGAATGGAGGCTTGTTGGCAGCCACAGGTGAACTTGGGATTTCAATGCACTTCTTCTTTAAGTGGCCACCGCTCAGGAGCCAGGTGGTATTTGCTTGGCTGGCTTGTAAGGCATCTGTGTTTTCGCAGAAGTCTTAATGAAGTAGCTGCCGCAGCAGAGCCCAAAGCCCTCAGTGACAATGGATTTCCAGGTGGAAGGGCTGGTAGCCATCGTGGTGTTCTACATTCTCATCTTGCTGGTTGGCATCTGGGCTGCCTGGAGGACCAAGAACAGTGGCAGTGCGGAGGAGCGTAGCGAGGCCATCATCGTAGGCGGCCGCGACATCGGGCTGCTGGTGGGTGGATTCACCATGACAGGTGGGTCCCCTCACACCCACCTTTGTGCCATCCCTGCCATAGCTCTTCAGGGGAAGAAAGCAAACCTTGTTCTTTGTCCTTGAGGAAGTCTCTGTGTTCACTACCTATATACTTTTCAAATATTTTCAACCCAGTAGCACTGGACCAAATGATGTTATCAGTTACTGGACAGAACATCAGTGAGAGAAATCTGGGCTCTGGGCTGCTGGGTGGGTGGAAGCAGTGAAAACAAAGAGGTGGGGGAATGTGCAGAAATGCCTGAGTCTCACAAGTTGTGTTTCTGTTCATCGATGTGATGCAGGCAGCATCTCCTTTTACTCCTTACTACAGGCATCAAGTTGTGACTGAGCTGTCTTAATGAATGCTAACTAGTTGATGAACACTAACCAGTGATGGTTTTAAAACTAAATAAGTCAATTTGGGGGCAGCCCAATTCCAAATTGATTGATGTCCTGTCTTGAAACCTTATTCTTCCATGTAGTGAAGTAATTTTACTCACAGGAAGACGATCACGTGTTATGAATCCCCGGTTCTGAGGGAAAGGTTTCAGGAATACTGATACAAAAGGGAGACACCAGGGTGTGTCTTAGTAAGAATCCTTCAGCCACCAACTGCAGCTATCACCCATTCAAACCCCTCCATGCCAGAAGCCCCCAGAGTCTCTCCTCTGCCCAAAGGCGGTTCTGATTAAGTGGTGGCTTGTTTTTCTTTTCTATTCTTCTCGGTTGTTAATATCTTCAAATAATACTGAAAAACAACAATTTAAAATTATATCCATACTGTCACTTGATGCATATTCACTAACATCACACATTTCATTTTAGAGTTGTATTAGGTTTTTAAATATTATCAATATAACCCATACCAACAGGATTACTATGAGTGCCCAGTGGAGAAATATCCCACTGGAAACCATATAGGAATGATACCAAATTTCAGTCCCAAAGTGCTAGTTAAAAACCAATAACCCTGTATTTCAAAAAGTTTTCCAAACCAGTCTGGGCAGACTACATCCCTGTTTGGCCATTTGAAACTTACAGTGTCATAGAATAATTTATTGATGATGGATTCTGCCTCTCAGATATTCACATTTTGTTTGTTTAACTCTTTGCCAACCATACATGGTTTTGTTCGATCTTCATAACAGCACTCGAAAGGGCTCCAGGCTATGTCAGGACCCAGACTTGTGTGGTTAGTAAGGACCAGAGCCAAGTCTGGCAGCCACACAGTGAACCACACCCAGCCTCTCCCCACTTCTCCGTAAAGGTACCCAAGGTGAAAAGAGCTCTCTTTTACCCTCTGTTTCTCATTTTTTCTACATAAACACACATACAGAAAAAAATGTATTTTACAGAATATTTTCTATGATGCATAATAAATAAAACCAGAAAAAATACAAAAACATGAAGAATAAGAATCAACCACTTACCTATCACCTGCAGATGTTTACTGAAACGTTAGTGCAGATTTTCTTGTGTTTTTTTTTTCTTATTATCCAGCTATTGATGAATAATACAGGCACCTTTGTATCTTCATCTTCAGTTTTCATTAGAGCACAAATATCTCTTCTTTCCTCTAAAGACCCACAAGGGATACTGTTATCTGAAGTGAATTAAAGCATTGTAATTATATCTCCCTCAGATTTCTCTTTTGACAAAGAAAATAAGAAGAAAAGCAAAATAAAATGACAGTCGTTGATTTCACTCAAATGGTGGAAAGAATAAATGAACTGTTGCATACTAAAGTATTTTATTAATCATAAATTATAGTAACTTTCTATTACTCTAATTAAATAATACATTAATTATGTTCATAAAGATAATATCTCAGAATTTGTTCTTTTATCATTTAGGGTGATTTTAATCTAATAGGCTATTAAACTATATTGAAAAAATTTGAATTGTGATATTTCTTATAACATGTCCTGCTTAAGCTTAGCTTTTAAAGATTTTTTCTCAGAACCAAACAGAGCCTTGATCAATATCATAGTTCAATTAAAATCTGAACCATATTATCTAAACTTGTCAGATTCATTGATTGTGTTATTTGATAAGGAATAAAAATTGAAAATAAAAATGCATATGATTTAAAAGAATCCTTATTCTCAAGAATCTGATGTGAAAATATATGAACATGCAAATGACCATATTGATAACAATAGAGGGACTTTAATTACAAAAAGTACCCAAGTCTGCCTGTCTATATTATAATATTTTAATACTATAGTTTGTAATTATGATATTTTAACTCAAGTACGAGTTTTCTTTCTGGAAATGGAGAGGAGACCTACACAATGAAAAATGATCACTAATAAATGTTGTGCTAGTAAGACCCAATAAGATCACTAATAAGACCAATAGGCATTTACTTAACGTGGCAAAACATTTCTTGTGTGGTGTTAGGAGTCGCAAATACCTGACAGGAAGGTGAGGTCTCAGGAGCTGTGCTGTGAGAAGTCATTGCTCTAGGTCCTGAATACTTGCCATTTGTGGGGGGGTTGGGAAGGAAAGTCTTTAAAATTTCACCAGGTTTAGGATAAGAAAAGCATATCATAGCATTTGTTATTGATCAACACCATGGAAAAGCTGCTGTGAAGATGAGGTGGCTGCTAAATATCATTTGTCCACTTGAGGATTTTGTGTATAAACTCTCCATTTGTGTATATAAAGTTCCTTTGCAGGAAGGTCTTTTCATGTTGACCTTTTAAAAATTGGATCAACCACTGAAGGCTCTCTCTCTTTTGCTTTGGGTTTGGATTAAATGCCAGATAAATTTTGGCAAGAAACACTTGTCTTTGGCAGTTTCATAAACAAATTATTTGTTCTATGAACATTCTAACTGTGAAATTTCAGAGAATTTTTCAGAGTCAAATTTTATTCCCCATTGCAGTCCAGAATTCACTCTCATATTTAGTAAGCTTCATGCCAGCCTCTATTCCTCATAATTTCACAGCAATTATACCTAGGGATTACTGTAAATAGTTTGACAATACTCTTCAAAGGGTATAAACTGCCAAGATTAGAATGTTCCATTAACTTTAGCATTTCAGCAAAAATCAACTACTGCAGTTCTTCTCAGAGAAAATGATAGAGTTTATAGCTCATTCTGGACCCAAAGTTGTTTAATCAAAACATGTTTTCTTTGATTCTATGGCCTCCCTCCTTCAGCTGTTATGCTACAAAAATGTTATTAAATAATATCTGAAGAAGACATAGTTCTTATTATTCTTTATGAAATATCAAATGTCTGCCTGAGAGATCCAGATTAGAACAAAGACTTGCAAATGAGCATGCAGTCAACATTTTAATTCTCCTGAAGGCTGACCCAAGCCCTAAGTGTAGGTCAGGTCCTTAGGGAGACAGAGAAGGAAAAAGCAATTTAAGCTCAATTACATCACCTGGCACCCTCCTCCCTGCACTTCCTTAACAAAGTAAGGTAGTAAGTACAAATACATTATCGTTTAGAATAGATTTGCCAAAACCCTATGCACCCAGCATGTTTATGAAGTGACTCTATTAAAGGAAAGCACCCACACCCACAACCACACATGCATACTTGCACACACACACACTTCACTCCTTGAAGACAATATTCATGATCAATGAGGAAAGATCAATACAATTAAAATAAAAGTCCCTTGAAATCAAGACACTTGACTCCATGTTATGGAAGCTAGGGGGAGAGTTGTAGCATTATTAAGAATGGAAGCAGTCGTGAAATATATCACATATGATCTCAGACTTTGTGATATTATAATATCATTTCAAAATGTTCATGACTTGGTGGATTTAGAAAATATCCAGGGCAACACTGTTCAGTGGAAATATGATGTAAGCCACAAATGTAACCTTCAATTTTCTACATATCACTTTTTAAAAAGCACAAAAAATTAGGTGAATTAATGTAAATAATAGAATTATTTAACTCAGTATGTTGAGAATGTTTTAATTTTGTTGTGTAACCAGTACAAAAAAGATTGAGAAGTCTTAACACTTATTTTTCCATGATGAGCCTTAGAAATCCAAAGTGCAGTTTTCACTCTTCGATCACTTCCACTCAGACCAGCCATGTCTCTGGGGGCAGTCCCACAGGCCTCTTGGGGCTCAGGGGCGCCCTGTGGGGACCACAGGCATGACACATCTCCCCTTCGCTTCTCATCCTGTTTCAGCCACCTGGGTTGGAGGAGGCTACATCAACGGGACAGCCGAGGCCGTGTATGTTCCAGATTACGGCTTGGCGTGGGCTCAGGCACCCATTGGATATTCTCTTAGTCTGATTTTAGGTAAGAAAAGCTTTATACCTGAGTGACTCAGTCAGTAAAGCATAAAGATTAGGAGTATAAATACCAACCAAAAGAATAAGTCAAACAGCATAACTATTGTGGGAAATGCCACCAGAAATCCCACCGAAGTCACTGTTATCAGAAAGTGGTAATACGAATGTGTAGCTGACTGGATCTCTTGATTATGGAATATGTAGAAAAAATTCCCTTAATCATTTTGCAATCATCGCAGTGAATTTCTTAGTGTAATGATGTTTTTTATTTCCAAAATAGTGCAGACATGTCATTAAAAATGAGTCAATTTGAATTGTACCTGAATATCTTGTTTTAAATCAAACTAATAAAAAATCAAGAATATTATTTAACACAGTTCCTATTTTTTCTTTTTTATTTTGCTCTTAGAATACTTTTGTTGGTTCTTGTGCTTAATCAAATAATACAAGTGCATAGACATTTAAGGGAGTGCTGAGCTGGTCCACGTTTTTCAGCCCACATGATTTGTCCGTGCTATGTACAGCCTTGGATGCCTACAACAGTCGTTGTGTTAAGGAATTTTCACTTTATTGCTAAATATTTCTTGGTCCTGTACTCACAGGATTTTGCAGATTGATTCCTCAACACATAGAAGTATTCTAAAAAATTCATTTCCCTTGAGAAATTATACACAGTAAAAGGTTAGCAAAGATTTTTATATTGCAGATTTTCAATTTTCTCTTTAACTCTTGTTTGAATTTCCTTTAGGTGGTCTGTTCTTCGCAAAACCCATGCGTTCCAAGGGCTACGTGACCATGCTAGACCCCTTCCAGCAGATCTATGGGAAGCGCATGGGTGGGCTGCTGTTCATCCCTGCGCTGATGGGAGAGATGTTCTGGGCAGCAGCCATCTTCTCAGCCTTAGGTGAGAACCAACGAAACATCCTTCTGCATGCAGGGAGCTTCCCAGGTGGTGCTAGTGGTAGAGAACCGACCTGCCAATGAAGGAGATATGGGTTTGATCCCTGGGTCAGGAAGATGCCTTGGAGGAGGAAATGGCAACCCACTCTAGTATTCTTGCCTGGAAAATCCCATGCACAGAGGAGTCTGGTGGGCTATAGTCCATAGGGTTGCAAAGAGTTAAACACAATTGAAGTGACTTAGCACACACACACACACTCTGGTTGAACAAGCATTAGATACACAGCTTTACTATCTTCAGCCACAAGCCCCAGCCTCGCTTACCTAGATTAACACCACCACCATGCTGCTTACAAGGCCACCCTTCTCCCATGATCTTCACACAATAGATTAGATTGAATCTGATCACACCCCTTTACTGCTTAAAACCAACCTTTAAACTGGGCTGGAAGAGCTTCTTTTGGACTCTTCCTTCTCCCTTCCTCCAGAACTTCACAAGCCCAGTGACCCCTCCTTAGGATGCACAGCCCCCACTTTCCATTCAAACCAACCAGGAAGAGCCTTCAAATCTTCTACAGATGTCACCTCCTCCAGGCAGTCATCCTGAACCTGCCAGATGCCTTTCCTCTGGCATTCTGTAGGAACCAGAAATTTTGTTTTTCACTGGATTTATTACTTTGTATTTACATGGCTATTTATCTATTTCTCAGGTTCCAAATAGTCACAAAAGGAATTATGAATTTCTTGAAGGCAGGGCCTGTATCTTATTAACTCTTATTGTCCCATCACACATGAATGAATGAACTAATCACCCATAGCTACACTTTCTTCAAAGGAGAAAAAGGAAAACAACAGTCTTTCCTTTCTCAATGAATCCCATTTCATCCAGAGTGTTGGAGTGTAGACATATTCAGGGATTTGAAAAATGCACTTAGAGTCTTTGGGGTCTAACTTACTTCCAAGATCCATCCATGCTAAGGACAACCTGTCCTTGAGTTCTCAGCCCACTCATAAAACCTAGGAAGTGAGAGAGTTCAGTGGGATTGCAGGCGAGCTTCAGGCTCAGTCCCCTCCTTTTTCATCCAGAATAAGTCTAAGTCATCCCACTGAATGTTGAGTTCCTTCCTGAAGACTCACATTGTTGGGCCTTCCTTGTCCTTCCTCTAGGAGCTGTGTCTTTGCGCGACATCCAGGACACTGTCATCTCCATCTCCTCTTCCAAATGGAAGCAATGGGCTCACATCTTCAGTCAGGCTTTAAGTGGCCCAAAGAAAAGTCAGATGACATGAATCTCCTGTGTTATGCATTAGACTGCAGGCTACTCTTCTGGTTTCGGGGTTGTCATCAGATTTGGTCTCTGTAACATCAGATAATATTTTATACCACTCTTCACTCCTTCCTCTCTAGACTCCTATATAATTGTATCTGATTTTGTTGGTCTCCAACTGTCAGATGAAGGAATGACTTAATGTACAAAAGAAGTGAATTTAATAGGTAAATGATTTTTACTGTAATAATTCAGTGAAAATATTGCACTTTCCTGGCACTGAGTGGTCATGCTCCACAACCACCCCTGTCATATCCTAATGAAATTTTACATAAACACACAGCTCCCTTCCCACCTTGTTCTCAGTAGCAATGGTAGTTTATTTGCCATTGGTTTCAAAGCCAGAAAATTTTGGTTTTAAGAACAAACTGCCTGCTGAGATATCAAAAAAGGAGTGGGCTGAATATCTAACAGAATACAAAATGTTCACTCTTGCTGAATAAGGATCAATTCATGTAACAGAGCCCTAAAGCGAGGATAGAATGAAAACCTATTATTTCTAAAGTACTTTGGAAATACAAATCATAATAGCTAAACTCTGAACTTCGGTGCAAAGAGTTATTTTAGTAAATATGTGTCTACATTTGTGTGTATGTCAACATACATGTAAAATATGTTAATGTCTCCCTCTTTGCATACACATGTATCAAAGAGTATTTATGAAAACATGACTGCTATTCTTGAAATACATGCTCTAGTTAAAAAAAAATGTGTATTTCAATTTAACAGCTATGTTTTCTTCAAAAATAATAGTTGGATATACTTCAAAATTAGTGTTTATTAGAAATAGCTCAGGACAAGATATTTTACCATTTTACTGTGAATGTGCAGAGCTCACCTGCAAAATTTAGGAGTATCTCAAACTGTCTTCTCGATATATATAGACAACATCCTTACAACTTCTTAAAGATATGTGTATTTATATAACAGATCAAATTCAGAGAATTTTTATAACTTTATTTGCAGTATATTTATTTTTCTGGCTGCATAAGTAAATTAATATTTCACAGCAGCTCTGGAAGTCTAGGTTTGGTTTTACTCACTGTAAATGATGGAATGATTTAGAAAATATTTTAGAGAAAAAAATTCATTACAAGTTTAATAGTGAAATGAAAGTTGTGGCTTCTTTAAAGCCGCTGAGTTATTGCCAAATGATAGCTTTTACTAGAATGGCAACCCACTCCAGTGTTCTTGCCTGCAGAACCCCCTGGACAGGGAAGCCTGGCGGGCTACAGTCTATGGGGTCTCAAAGAGTCAGACATGACTGAAGTGACTTGAAAGTGAGAACTGAAAGTGAAGCCGCTCAGTCATGTCCGACTCTGTGCAACCCCATGGACTGCAGCCCACCAGGCTCCTCCATCCATGGGACTTTCCAGGTGAGAATACTGAAGTGGGTTGCCATTGCCTTCTCCAGAACCAAGGACTAAGATCAGTCAAATTCTTTATTGTATAAAGTGAAGCCACTCAGGCGTGTCCGACTCTGTGCAACCCCATGGACTGTAGCCCACCAGGCTCCTCCATCCATGGGATTCTCCAGGTGAGAATACTGGAGTGGGTTGCCATATCCTTCTCCAGGGGATCTTCCTGACCTAGGGATCGAACCTGGGTCTCCCGCATTGCAGGCAGACGCTTTTACCATCTGAGCCACCACACACTAAACTCTACATCTTTAGGCTCCTCATCCAGTAATCTTTCTTCTGTAACATGCAGCCTCTCTACCTTTGGAGGTGTAGGATTAATAGAAATTGCACCAGAGGGTGGAAAATTAAACAGTATTCAAAAGAAGTAGAGTAATAATTGAACTTTTCATAATTCATGGGATGTAACTTTAAAATATTGTTATTACAGTAGAAAGCTAGACCAAAGGTGAATGGGAAAGAATTGCAACTAAAGTTTCAACATGAAGTGAATAGTCTCAGGAGAAAAAAAAAAAACTTGTTAAATATCCATACAACAATAAGTCGGTTGTCCAAAGTCACTTGTAAATAACCAACTTTCCTTTGTCTTTTGCTCCCAATTCTTTACTAAGATTTTCCTTTTCTCAATTGGTTTTTACTAAAGAAAGTAATTTAATTTTGATACCAAACCATGGGCTTCCCTTGTGACTCAGCTGGTAAAGAATCCACCTGCAAATCCAGGAGACCTGAGTTCGATTCCTGGTTTGGGAAGATCCCATGGAGAAGGGAAAGGTTACCCACTACAGTATTCTGGCCTAGAGAATTCCATGGACTGTATAGTCCATGGGGTCACAAAGAGTCAGACATGACTGAGTGACTTACACTTTCACTAAACCAAACACTAAGAAGAAAATTCTTTTGAAATATATTTTGCATTGTTATCTCAGATCAAAATATCTCATTAGATATTGAGATATCTATAGATAATGGATTTAGATAATGGATTTTCATCTCAGATGGGCTGCATATGCTATTAGCATGCAATTGAGAAGTGAGGATAGAATGTAAGATTGCAGTTAATGACTCAAGAAAATCACAATGTGTTGCATGCACATTAGTGTGAGAGGAATATCATTGCTACATTTAATAATACAAGATATAAACTATACCACTCTTGAGAACAACAGGAAAGGGGTGTGTAGAACAACAAGTGAAAGCTGAACTGGCAGCGCAAAACTCCACAGTGGTCCAGCTATCCATACCATGATATTAATATTCTATTAGAAATGTGGACATCAGTAAACACAATGAACAAAATCATAAAGTTAGAAAAGCATCAGTTCAGTTCAGTTCAGTCGCTCAGCCATGTCCGACTCTTTGCGACCCCATAAATTGCAGCACGCCAGGCCTCCCTGTCCATCACCAACTCCCGGAGTTCACTCAGACTCAACGTCCATCGAGTCAGTGATGCCATCCAGCCATCTCATCCTGTGTCGCCCCCTTCTCCTCCTGCTTCCAATCCCTCCCAGCATCAGAGTCTTTTCCAATGAGTCAACTCTTCGCATGAGGTGGCCAAAGTACTGGAGTTTCAGCTTTAGCATCATTCCTTCCAAAGAATACCCAGGACTGATCTCCTTCAGAATGGACTGGTTGGATCTCCTTGCAGTCCAAGGGACTCTCAAGAGTCTTCTCCAACACCACAGTTCAAAAGCATCAATTCTTTGGCGCTCAGCTTTCTTCAAATAGATTGATTTCTAAAGCGGGTTTACAATTTTGATGAATCATAATGATGGAGATCACTCTAAAGTATGACGCTTGCTGATACTGAGCTGCATGAGCTGTTCGTAAATTTTGGATATTAATCCACTGTCAGTTGCTTTGTTTTCAAATATTTTCTCCCATTCTGGGGTTGTCTTGTTTGTGGTTTCCTTTACTGTGCAAAGACTTTTAAGTTCAATAGATCCCATTTATTTATTTTTGTTCTTATTTTCATTACTTTAGGAGGTGAGTCAAAAGGATCTTGTTGCAATTTATGCCAGAGAGTGTTCTGCTTATATTTTCCTCTAGGAGTTTATAGTGTCCAGCCTGGGTAGCCAATAAGAACCTACTACAGAGCACAGGGAACTCTACTTCTTGCTCTGTGGTGACCTAAATGGGAAGGCAATCCAAAAAGAGGGGATATTTGTATATACATAGCTGATTCACTTTGCTGCAGAGCAGAAACTAACACAAAATTGTAAAGCAACTATACTCCAATAAAAAAAAATTTTAAGGGAATATAAAAACCCTTAAAAATGATGCTAAATCTATGACTCTGCAGTACATTTGTATCCTAGGAACAAGATTGGAATGCTGCAGGAAATGAATAAAATAAAAGTAATCTTTCATAAATTTAAAAAAGTTGGAAAGTGCAGTTTTATTACCAATTTTATTATTTTCTCCTATGAATTTATTTCAAACCCTGGTACCTTAGACCATGTGTCATCTAATAAAAGCTGACAGAGGTCAGAGTTAATGCAAAAGAGCAAATCAATGCTAATGGTAAAATGAGAAGCTGGGTGGTTATGCTCATCGTAAAGGCTTGTTTTTCTCATGGATGTGAGTAAATACACTGCACGTGTTCAATAAAGTCAGAATTTCAGGCAGCTGATGGAACGATTGCAGGACCTTATAGTACTGTTCAGTTCAGTTTATGTCATGGAATTCTATAATCAAGTCATGAGTTTCAGGTCTCCTCATAAATAAGTGAGCAGAGCACTAATTTCAGAAAGAAAGAACAGTTTAGAATGTATGTGTGTATGTGTATATAAACACAGATGTGCACAGGCACACTCAGGTTACTGAGAAGGAAGAGCTGGACTGTGGAACTTCAGCTGGGCTGTTCCCATCCTGTCTCTGCAGGAGCCACCATCAGCGTGATCATCAGGGCCAGTGTGCACATGTCTGTCATCGTCTCTGCGCTCATCGCCACCCTGTACACCCTGGTGGGCGGGCTTTACTCTGTGGCCTACACGGATGTCGTTCAGCTCTTTTGCATTTTCGTGGGCCTGGTGAGTAGAACCATTCACAGAGTTCCTTCTTCCTTTCATCCTCCCTCCCTTCTTCCTTCATTTCTCCTTTTGTAAGAGATGACTTGGTATTTCATACTAACTCAGCAAAAACTAATAGAAGTCCTATTTCCCCACCATGGCTAACACACAGTAAGTCATACCGTATTGGAAATTTTGCTTTTCTCCATGGATTACTTGGATGAAAAACGCTAATCACATTGTGAGGTTTTGACAGAAAAGTGCCCTCAGTTAGCTCTTAGGAAGGTCTTGGGGCTCCTTTCCTTCATGCCTACATTTGATAGAAACATGTGTGATCTTCCCTTAAGGACTTCTGTCAGAGTTAAAATTTAAACCTTGACCCTGATCTGTGTTTTTCTCTTAACATTTCCATCATTAGTTTTGGTTATGCCATGAAACTGCTCCTAGGGTATAGAAATTATTTTCAATCAAATCTTCCCAGTCACCCTAAGGAATGGATATCTTCTAATTCTAAGAAAATACATGTTATATATATATATATATATTCATATGTTTTGTATAAACATATGTAAAGTTCTCAAATTCAGTGTTTTCTTCCTGAAGGTTTTGCAGTTAATGTGATATGGCATAATTAGCTCAGAAGCTGACAGTGTGCTACTCTAACTTTTCTAAATCAGTGTTCCTCGGTGTCCACAGAGAACATACTTTCAGGTCCTCCCCTGAACAAGAGGAATGGCCAAGCTGAGCCATCTATGAGAAAAAAAAAACCTAATACATGAAGTCTTTCATGTCCCAGATAGCCACACTAATGCTTTCACGAACTCTGGTTGCAGTGGATCAGCGTGCCGTTCGCGCTGTCCAATTCTGCAGTTGCTGACATTGGCTTCACTGCCCTGCACACCAAGTACCAGAAGCCTTGGCTGGGGACCATCGAGCCATTTGAAATCTACAC
Source organism: Capricornis sumatraensis (assembly GCF_032405125.1). Lineage (NCBI taxonomy): Eukaryota > Metazoa > Chordata > Mammalia > Artiodactyla > Bovidae > Capricornis > Capricornis sumatraensis. The sequence goes on from NC_091069.1 coordinate 61,615,151, forward strand.
ATGGCTTGACAGCTTTTTGTTGTTGGTAAGTGACACACATGTCCATCCTCATCTCAGTGCTCATCACCACCCCTGGACACCCTGGTGAGCGGGCTCCCACTCCTTGCTCCACCTTCCCATCAGAGCTTCTGTTCATCAGTGGAGGCCAGATTGTACCTGACTTACAAACCTTGATGACCTACATGTCCAGAGACATAGGTATGTAAATTATGTATAACAGTTCATACAGTCATTGAAACTATTGATGAAATACTTATCAACACGGTAGATGTTAATGATAGATTGATTTACAGGTTGCAAAACAAAGGGGAAAGTTTTGGAAGCATGCAGAGTTGAGGCATGGGATTATGAATTTTAGAATTTCTCCATGTTTTATTTTATTTTGTTTATTTTTACTTTTGAGCTTGTCCAGTTCCGTTCAGTTGCTCAGTTGTGTCCGACTCTTTGCGACCCCATGAACCACAGCACACCAGGCCTCCCTGTCCATCACCAACTCCTGGAGTTTACCCAGATTCATGACCATTGAGTTGGTGATGCCATCTAACCATCTCACCCTCTGTCATCCCCTTCTCCTCCTGCCTTCAATCTTTCCCAGCATCAGGGTCTTTTCAAATGAGTCAGTTCTTCTCATCAGGTGGCGAGAGTATTGGAGTTTCAGCTTCAGCATCAGTCCTTCCAATGAACACCCAGGACTGATCTCCTTTAGGATGGACTGGTTGGATCTCCTTGCAGTCCAAGGGACTCTCAAGAGTCTTCTCCAATACCACAGTTCAAAAGCATCAATTCTTCGGTGCTCAGCTTTCTTTATAGCCAACTCTCACATCCATACATGACTACTGGAAAAACCATAGCCTTGACTAGATGGACCTTTGTTGACAAAGTAATGTCTCTGCTTTTTAATACGCCGTCTAGGTTGGTCATAACTTTCCTTCCAAGGAGTAAGAGTCTTTTAATTTCATGGCGGCAATGACCATCTGCAGTGATTTTGGAGCCCCCAGAATAAAGTCAGCCACTGCTTCCACTGTTTCTCCATCTATTTGCCATGAAGTGATGGGACCTGATGCCATGATCTTAGTTTTCTGAATGTTGAGCTTTAAGCCAACTTTTTGAGCTTGTATGGCTTTTATAAGAAGGAAATTGTTCTGGAGCCAATATGTGAGATACTGATAAACAAGCAGATACCCCAGGATTTGGAGCCAATGAGAGAGACAGTCAAAGAAGCAACTTCAGTACATTGTGATCTGGGAAGTTCCCTCATCAATTCACTCACTCACATGATAAATATTTACTGAACACTGACTCTATGTCAGTTAGAGAATTGTCCAGTCTCCTCTCTAGCCACCCCCACACACCCTGACCTCTACTTGCACTAAATACACAGCTGTCTTATGGCTGCCTCTTGCTTGCTTTCTTTTTCATGTTGGATTATTTCCTAAGAACTTTTCCTCCCTCCATCTCCACCCACTGACACCCCTGGATGTCCAAGGATTGACTTGAATATCATTTCCATGGGCTTCCCTGGTTAGGGAAGTCTTCCTCCCTCCATTCCACCTCCCTCTCTTACCCCCCAAATGATTATTTCTTTCTCATTATTGTTCCCATGGTGCCTCTTTAGAGCATCAACAAATTACATTCCAGTTCAATGTCTCCAATTTTTTTTATAATATATTCTCAATAAGAATGTTAAACACAAAAGTCTGTTCTATACTCTGTGGGAGAGGGAGAAGGTGGGATGATTTGGGAGAATGGCATTGAAACATGTAAAATATCATGTAAGAAATGAATCACCAGTCTAGGTTCGATGCAGGATACAGGATGCTTGGGGCTGGTGCACTGGGATGACCCAGAGAGATGGTAATGGGAGGGAGGTGGGATGGAGCTTCAGGATGGGAAACTCATGTACGCCCATGGCGGATTCATGTTGATGTATGGCAAAACCAATACAGTATTGTAAAGTAAAATTAAAAAAAAAAAAAAAAGAATGTTAAGCACAACCCCAATGTAGGCATAGACTACTTATATGCACTGTACTACACATTGTGTGGAGAAGGCAATGGCACCCCACTCCAGTACTCTTGCTTGGAAAATCCCATGGATAGAGGAGCCTGGTAGGCTGTAGTCCATGGGGTCACTAAGAGTTGGACACGACTGAGCGACGACTTCCCTTTCACTTTTCACTTTCATGCATTGGAGAAGGAAATGGCAACCCACTCCAGTGTTGCCTGGAGAATCCCAGGGACGGTGGAGCTTGGTGGGCTTCTGTCTCTGGGGTCGCACAGAGTCGGACATGACTGAAGTGACTTAGCAGCAACACATTGTGTAAATCATTTAATAAAACAACAATCTCACAGTTAGGTACAAGGTAGAAATGAGTACAAAGAGAAATTCTAGTATCTTCTCTATATTAGAAAATACCTCAGTACACTAGTTCTCCCAGTGGACAGGGATCTCAAGAGTAGAAATCACTTTTCACTCATCTTTGGGCTCCAAAACCATTCCACTGCCTGGTACGTGAATGGGATCCAGAAATATTCATTGGGTTGTTTTGACTCAAATTAAACTTCATGATTTCAGAATATTAATGTTTTTGAGACAATTTTGTGGTGGTTAGAACTTCCAGATAAGAACAAATTGAAAGTTTCTGGGCAGTTTTAACACAGCTTAAAGTGGGTAAGTTAAGGAAAAGAAAATCTTGTGCTATGTAATTATGAAAGAGAAGAACTTGAAGAAATCTGCACAGTTGAAACTGTGACAATGACAGCAGTGAAGACGAGTGGCATGTAGAACCATTTTCAATACTTCAGAGTCTTGCTATACTTAAGTCAAGCAAGACTGAATGTGATTATTAAATATGATTACTGAATGATTTTTTTTTAATCTCATTTTAAAAATACCCAATAAGCATTATACACTCCCATGTGTAAAATAGACAGCTAATGCGGAGCTGCTATACAGCAGAGGGAGCCCAGCCTTGTGCTCTGTAATGACCTAGATGGGTGGGATGTCAAGGAGAGGAAGGCTTAGGAGGGAGGGGATATATGTATGCATATAGCTAAGTCACGTTTTTGTAGAGCAGAAACCAACCTAACATGGAAAAGCAATTATCCCCCAATTTTGAAAAATTTAAAAAAATTTTAATAAATAAAAATAAAACAGGAATTTTTTTTTAAAATAAAAACAACTAATAGATGCTATTTGCCTCCACTCATCCTGCGTCCCCATGGCTCCCATGCAGATGCTGGGTGGAATCCCGTGGCAAGCCTACTTCCAGAGGGTCCTGTCTTCATCCTCCGCCACCTACGCTCAGGTGCTGTCTTTCCTGGCAGCTTTTGGGTGCCTGGTGATGGCTCTGCCAGCCGTGCTCATTGGAGCCATTGGAGCATCGACAGGTAAACCTCTGGCAGCTTCGCTGATTGACTCACTCAGGCTTCACCCAAGTTACCAGCAAGCACCCAGCTGCCCTCCGTCCCCCACTTTCCCCATTATTCCCATCGTGTATCTGCCTTTGTTATATAAGACGTCAACAAATCGTCTTATAGTTCAGACATTGTTTGACTGCTCACCTCACCAATAAGACATTTGTGAGCAGCCCCCAGCCCCATTGTTGGGATATTTATCAACTGTGTATCTGTGATCTTGTCAGCCATGGTTCTCAACCAACGTGCACACTGTCATCATCCAGGGAGGTGGAGGGACTCAAAAAATACTCGTTTCTATCCTACGCCACAGGAATTTTCTTTTAGTGACCTAAGATAGAGCCAGAGATCTGTGTTTTTAAAAGTTCCCTTTTAAAACTAAGTCAAAGCTGAGAACCAGTCAGTTAGTAGGAAGCTTCTATGTAGCACAAGGAGCTCAGCTCTGTGCTCTGTGATGACCTAGGGGAGTGGGATGCAGGGGCGGGGGGATGTGGTTTGAGAGGGAGTCTCAAGAGAGGGTGGGGATATATATATACGTAGGGTTGATTCGTGCTGTTGTGCAGCATAAACTAACACAACATGGTTAAGCAATTATACTCCAATTTTTTTTTTTAAATGGGAAAAAAAAAGTAGAGAACCATTGACTCAGAAGTTGACCTGCCATCACCATAACCACACAAGGATCACTTTGAACTTGAGACTTCAGTTTACATTTTCAATAGTTTGTTAATTAAAAGTTTCCTTTCTTGGAGAAATCAATCAATAAGTTTGTAAGTAAAGATAAACTAAAACACTAAGGCACTTAGAGAATATCTTACTCAAAATTGGTAAAAAAAAAAAAAAAGTTTTATGACATGATTACCTCCTATTTAGCCTCCATTCTGAACATTTTTTTAAGTTTTGTCCTTAATTTGATTGCACTTACTAATTACTCCTGACCCTTGGGTATTATTTCTGGTCCCATAATATTCCAGTTAATGCTATAAAACTGGCCAGATAAAAGCATGGCTTTGAACAACTGTAATAGAAAATGAGGGAAGGAAAAATGGTAGGATCCAAGGAAAACCACCCCTATATGGTCCTATAATCATGACATTAATGTTCAACAAAAAAAAAAGGAGCTATACTAAACAACTGTTAAAGCTTCTGTTGTATTCTTCTTACATACTAGTATAACTAAACAGTAAAGATTTCTATGCAAAGATAAGCTTAAATTTCAAGTTCTTTTACCACAGAGTCCAAAAACTGCCTGAAAATTTCAACCCCATACTTGCACTTTTTATTCAATAAAAAGGGACGGTCTTTGATCCATTCATGTTTATTTCTAATAAGTGAAATTCATGTTTGACTGCTCACATCACCAATAAGACATTTGTGAGCAGGAATTTACTCGAGAGAAAAATAATGCCGAGGAAGTTCCCACCACAAGGCTTTACCCAGGAAGAGAATGGGTGAGAAGAGGCCCACTGTTGTCTTTATCCACTTCTGTGTATAACTGAGCAGTGAAACACTATGTGTTCTCTCACATCTCCATGTGGTTGGAGGAATCCTCTAGGCTTCAGCTTGAGAACACTTATTTTCAATGAGTCTGCCCCAGATAACACCATTGTAACACTGCAGAAGAGAAATTTGTATTAAAAAATCTCACACCACCATATCCTGTGCAGGTCCTGTGGATAAGATTAAGTGTAACCAAACCCATTAGACACCAGAATATAGGAGACAATGTCACTGGACCAATACATGGACTTGCCACCTAATTAAACTAACATACCCCACTGGACTAATTAAATTTCCCACCGATTAGACTAGGTCATATCTTCTGAATTTATTTCAAAAGCTACCTAGTAAATAGAAGAACTCCAGGTGGATGGATAGATGGCTCTTTGGCTGTGTTTGTTGTTTCTGTCAACAGCCTGGAACCAGACTGCATACGGGCCTCTTGCTCCCAGGGAGAAACAGGAGGCAGACATGATCTTGCCGATTGTCCTCAAGTATCTCTGCCCCGTGTACATTTCTTACTTTGGTCTTGGAGCCGTTTCTGCTGCTGTCATGTCCTCAGCAGATTCTTCCATCTTGTCAGCAAGTTCGATGTTTGCTCGCAACATCTACCAGCTTTCATTCAGACAAAATGTAAGAATAGTTATATTTTCTTTAACATTACATTGTTGTTATTGTTCTCATCCTTGCACTTAGTGTGTAGGTATTATTCTATATTATTAATAGTCTTTGTGAAAATCTGACCCTACCTTGATTCCGCACACAAGGTTAAATGATGATGCACTTTATTTATGAAGGTCTTTCATATATGTTGTATATGAAGGCTTTCCTGGTGGCTCAGACAGTAAAGAATCTGCCTGCAATGCAGAAGACCAGACTCTATCCCTGGGTCGAGCAAATCCTCTGGAGAAGGAAATGGCCACCCACTTCAGCATTCTTGCCTGGAGAAGTCCACGGATAAAGGAGCCTGGTGACTATAGTCCATGGGATGGCAAAGAGTCGAACATAACTGAGTGACTAATACACACATGAAGGTTTTTAATGCATGCTATTATTCACTCTAATACTGAGGGACACGCATCAGTACAACTTTTTCCCAAGAGGTGCAGTCATATTGCAATAATTTAAATGTCTTCTCTTTCTAATGAAGGAGTAAAATATCTTAGAAAATATCTTAAAATATCTTAGAAAAACTTCAAGTTTAAATACAGTAAGAAACTAAGGAAACCCTGGTGTAGGCAGAACATAGTGAGTCATTATTTCATAGATATCGGTGTGATGCTTGTTTTGCTCTTCACTTGAACCCCAAGTCCTCCTTTGTCAGGAAATAGCCTCTCAATTTGATTTTCCTCGTTGAATCTGAGGACATAGAGCAGCACACTCATGCTCACCGAGGGGCTTGTAGCCCTCTATACCTTCTTCCCTCACTCAGGCTTGGCTTTCTGTAAGTTTTCTAGGTCATGGTTAACACAATGGTCTCACTTCTTTTGTGTGCGTGTGTGAAAATCTTTATTATCAACACAATGATCTTTCTAAAATGAAGGCAAGAAAAATAAATTTTATAAAATACACAAACAACAATTTATTGATTATGTATGTTTTTTTACTTGCAGATGAATAAGATTGTGCTTAACAGTGAAATGAGATACATAAGAAATTAATCCTCCAGGGTACCCCCTTTGTGTTGTTATTAGCAATGCTTTGCTTTAGTTCTAATCTGCATTCAATTCCTAATTTTTCAATTTTCAAATTTCCTTTCTCAGCCCTCATTTAAATACACAATGTATAATACTTGTTTGAAAGTGAAACTGAAATTCCTCAGTCATGTCCGACTCTGTGATGTGACGCCATGGACTATCCAGTCCATGAAATTCTCTAGACCAGAATACTGGAGTGTGTAGCCTTCCCCTTCTCCAGGAGATTTTCCCAACCCAGGGATGGAACCCAGGTCTGCTGCCTTGCAGACAGATTCTTTACCAGCTGAGCCACAAGGGAAGCCCAAGAATACCAGAGTGGGTAGCCTATCCCTTCTCCAGTGGATCTTTCTGACCCCAGGAATGGAACCAGTGTCTCCTGCATTACAGGCACATTCTTTACCAACTGAGCTATCAGGGAAGCCCATAATACTTTTTTAATTTCATGATTTTTTAAAAGCTTATAAACTATTCTTTGAAAACAATATTTATACGATGTTTTACAAGTATTGCCACGTAGCATCTAAGTGGTGCCACTTGTTTTATAAGGCGGTTATTCTCAACGGAGAGAGGAAGCCAGATAGGCCACGCCCCCTCACTGCCACATTGCAGCATCTTGCATCTCTTTCTGACAATCAGCGAGCAGCGCAAAGGTGCGCTCTGGTTCCTCCATACCCGTCACTGAAACTCCTCCCCAGGTCCACCATGGAGGCCACCTAGAATGCTCTGTTCCTTACTGCTGGTTTTACCTGTAAGCTGTGCCATTTGAACCAGAGTTATTCTTTAGGGCAGCTTTAAAGCACAGGAAGGCATCTCATTCTCCTCTGGGAGAAGCCCGTACTTTCTGAGAAAAACTGACTCGATGGCGATTTCTTACAGGCTTCCGACAAGGAGATCGTCTGGGTCATGCGCATCACGGTATTCGTGTTTGGAGCTTCTGCAATGACCATGGCGTTGCTGACGAAGACAGTGTATGGGCTCTGGTACCTCAGCTCTGACCTGGTCTACATCATCATCTTCCCGCAGTTGCTCTGCGTGCTCTTCATCAAGGGTACCAACACGTATGGGGCCGCGGCAGGTTACCTCTCGGGCCTTTTCCTGCGAGTCACTGGCGGGGAGCCCTACCTGAACCTGCAGCCTTTGATCTTTTACCCCGGCTATTACATTGATAAAGGTGGCATATATAACCAGAGATTCCCATTTAAAACCCTTGCCATGGTGACCTCATTTTTATCCAACATTTGCATCTCCTATCTAGCCAAATACTTGTTTGAAAGTGGAACCTTACCACCAAAACTGGATGTATTTGATGCTGTTGTTGCAAGGCACAGTGAAGAGAACATGGACAAGACGATTCTGGTTAGAAATGAAAACATTAAACTAGATGAACTCGCACCTGTGAAGCCACGGCAGAGCATAACTCTCAGCTCAACCTTCACCCATCAGGAGGCCCTCCTGGAAATGGATTCAAGTCCAGAGGGCTCTGGGACTGAGGATAATTTACAGTAACCACATCTGCATAAAACTCTGCTTTCTCAGATGAGGCGCTAGAGCAGACTAGTCCTGAAAGGTTGGTTTGCAGCATTTACAGTATATTTAAAAAAATAATAATAACAATGAGGAGGACAAAAATCCATAGAGTAGTTAACTTGCACAAATCCAAGACAAGTCAGAAGGAAGCACCCTTGAAGCAGCAGCGCTCTCTCCTTCATGGACATGTCTCATCTTCATTTAATTTTGACTCTTGGTAGTTTTGTTAAGTATCTGAACATGACTAAAATCCCACTCAAAAAACAGAAAGCCAAATAGAGTTTTCACCTTAATTATGGAAAAAGGAAGTTTAGATATGAGAAAGCCAAGGAGTTTGAGTAGCCTTGATCCTGACCTTGTTGGAGAATGCCCCGAGAGTCTGATTTAACTATCACACTGAACTTATAAGAATAATTCCTGCCACTCCACTGGATGGTACAATGAATTTGTCAGCTGATTTCTCTGGTGTGATGAGTAATTTCTTCTTTTCTGTTAATGATAACATTTGCTGAATAAGCAGTTTGTTTCTCTTTTACTGGTGATGTGTGTTATTCTGAGCACAGGCAAAGCAAACAAAAAAATATTGTGTAGCAGCATTTCTTGACATGCAAGGTAATAGTAAGAAAGAGTGCATCATGGTAGAGTATTCCTGGCTCATTTGGATGTATCTAAAACTACCATGGAGAAGGAAATGGCAACCCACTCCAGTATTCTTGCCTGGAGAATCCCAAGGACAGAGGAGCCTGCTGGGCTTCCGTCTGTGGGGTTGCACAGAGTCGGACACGACTGATGCAACATAGCAGCAGCAGCAGCAGCAAAACTACCATAGGACTACCATATGCATTGGGGAAAGTGCGTAGAGTGAGAAAGCCATGATCATTAGGCAATCTGGCAGTGATAAATCAAGAAGGCCATTAAGTAGAAAGTGCCAGGAACAACAGTGAATTTTACCTTCATCTGAGGTTTGGAACATTTGGCTTCATGACAAAAATGTCATCTCTTGACCGTCTATTTGTATCAGAAGTGAAATTGAGCCACTTGTAAGGTGAGATAGCTACAGGGCCTATCAAAGTGAGAGACAAGCCACACTACTGAAAGTGGTTAAACTGGAAAAGCAAAGCCACTCAATTTTGAATGTTTGTTAATGAGGATGGTTTGTTAATGAGTGCCAGGAGAGCTACTTCAAATAAATGTACTTCAGCACATTTTTGCAAAAGCCAGTCTTAGGTACTAGACAAATCACTATTACAAGTGGTATACAGTGAATTTTAAAATGCAGAAGAAAGGAGAAAGTAAAAATACATCCTAAAGGAAAGAAGCCATCAATTTTAACATTTGGTATCTACATAACTTTCATAAGGTTGGTCATTGAATATTGTTTTACTCCTTTTCTGGAGTTAAAAAAAAATATGTGTATACGTTATGGTTTGTATCCATTTTAGAATTTTAAATGTTTATCCACCAGTCATGCAATAGAAATAACTGGAGTTACTTCTACGAAAGCAGAATGAACGAATCAGCTGAAAAGTTATTTGAACATTTGATCCAATAAAGAAAAATAGTCTGAGTGATTCAAACACAATTATTCAAAAAAAAAAATTCTTTTTTTTTGCAATTCATAGACAAAGTGAAGTGAATTCAGTGTCACAACTTTAAGTCCAAAAGTTGTGTTTAGGAAGCTAGAATTCCTTGTTTATTGTAATTGTCTAAAGGCAACAAATAATAATCTCTTTTGTTATCAAGTGAAGTGAAAGTCATTCAGTCACGTCCAACTCTTTGTGACCCCATGGACTATAGCCCACCAGGCTCCTCTATCCATGGGGTTTCCCAAGCAGGAATACTGGAGCGGGTTGCTATTTCCTTCTCCATGTTATTAAACATGAATTTAATTTACAGGGTAATTCTTGAATATGAAAATAAGTAATTTTGCTTGTCATTCCCATATTTTAATTGTCATTCCCATATTTCTAGTCCATGGGGTCACAAAGAATCGGACATGACTGAGTGATTAACACTTTCACTTTCACCCATATTTTTAATGATTTATCCAAGCATGATGGTGAATAAGACATTGCATTCAGAACTTTTACAAAACATCAAATATGACCTAAATGAAAGGAGAATTATTGTTACTCATCTATTTGCTCAGCATCTGCTCTATGTCCACTGTTCTACGGAGTGCTTGAAAAGAAGCACATTTTGAGGACCAGTAAGTGTGGGAGTCCCAAAGTTCTCGTACATGGGTTGAGAGAAGAACCAGGAAAAGGCCACATATTTTTTTAAAAAACTACAAAGGTGGGAACTTCTGACATGTAAAGGTAATTAACTGACGAACTGCAGCTCCTAGCAAGTATGATACTTCACATGAGCCTCTTTCCAGCACTCTGTGTGAATAGTTATTTTCACCCACTTCATCACTATAAATTTTTGTTTCAACCCCTTTAGGCAGTCTTCCGTAAAAACACATTATCCATGTTACAGTAGCATGAAATAGAGAAGTAGTGTCTCTACTGATATTATATTTTACAATTTTGTTGGGTAACAGTTGTCTAATGACCATATTTCAATCCAGTGAAAAAGAATAAATACAAATAGTGACATTTTCTCCCATTCCATTCATTTTGTAATAGTAGAAAGATAAACTGAGAAAAGCATTCACCTTGTCCCAAATGTTAAGAACTGGAAAGCTTAAATAGTTTAAGCTAATAAATAATATTCTGTTTTTATTTAACTTACTTCTTTCCTACTCTCAAACCAGATATACATAAAAACTAGATTAGTGTAAAATATACCTGTAAATGCTTAAATATTAGCAAGATGATTCTTTTAAAAGGACAAAAAAAGTTGAGTATCCAAAGGAATGAAACAGCAATTATAATGTCTTTATTTAGGCTCATTTACACATAAACTCCCCAATTTCCAAGGAAGAAACCCAGTTGTGAGATGTGGTAGACAATGCATTGTGCTCATCACTTGCTCTGTCTTGACATCATGGGAAGCATTCACAGCTTTGCAAACTTTTGTTTTTCCCTGGTGGACCTAATTTTCAAAGACCCATTCTCGAGGAAAATAAAACAGCGACATCTCAAACACCACTGTATCACTCTTTGGAGGTGATATCTGTGGACAAAGCGTAGGAATAAAACACAGATTTTATTTTCATACTTTTTCAAAGAGTGTAACATGTTTCTTGTGTCATTCTCATGTTTCTTTTCATACATAATTTTCAAAATAGCAAGCTCACAGCTGAACTGAAATGTCAGGAACAAACTTCCAAACAGTGTTAAAAGCCAACTTCATTGTCAATCTTATAAGTAATGAATTTGATGTGAATATCAAATGAATGTAAGCTTGAAATGAGTGAATCTTATGTAATGGCTGTTAGCTTTTTTAAAAAAATAATGAGCTAGCATTGTACTTTAAACATAAATGTGGCTTTTTCTTTTTAGCCTTTAAGAAATGTACTCTAGTATAATGTATAATTTATTGTAAGTTTGCTACAAACCAGATATATACATATAATAGTTCTAAATGTATATTTTTGTTTGTCAAAGTATTATACAAACTGTGCTTAAAATAAGTAGATTTGCAACTGTTGTAAATGTTTTAGGTGTAATGGCATCATATTAAATTGTGCTGGTGCAATTCAGGCTATCACCGCCTAGGTTTGGCTTTTGGGGGCCCTTCTTAAAAGGAATATAGAGGGTGCTTCCTTGCAGCAACGTGGATGGACCTGGAGATTATTGTACTGTGTAAAGAAAGTCAGAGAAAGAGAAAGATAAAAATGAACTTATTTACAAAACAGAACAGACTCACAGACATAGAGAACCTACGCATGGTTACCAGAGTGGAAGAATGGGGGGATGGGATAATTAGGACATTTGGGATTGACTTGCGCATATTGCTCTATTTAATATGGACCTACTGTATAGCCCAGGGTTCTCTGCTCAATATTATGTGGCAGCCTGGAGAGATAAAGGTTTGAGGGAGAATGGATATATGTATATGTATGGCTGAGTCCCTTTGCTGTTCATCTGAAACTATCAATTGGCAATACTCCAATATAAAATAAAAAGTTTTAAGAAAAGACAGTTATGCACTGAAAGTGAAATATACCATCTTGTTACCAGAACACATGAAAACACTAAATGGAAATATAACACCAGGCATAAATCTTGGAGCAATACATGATATCATAGCTCAAAAAACAAATGAGAATTATTTTTCTTAGAAAAGAGGTTCTATCACTGTACACAGCTCTTTCTTTAAACCAAAGAAATCAATAGACATTATGTCTATTCCATTAATATCAAGAAGATCTGCTTTTTAAAAACCATGATAACATTCTGCTCATTGGTGATTTAGGATATGCAGCCAATCGTTAGATGATGAGTTGGTTCTCTTTGTGTTCCAAGGGTATACTTCATATTTCTTATCTCAGGGCTCCTCAGAGGTCTTTGTTGTTGTTGTTTAGTCACTAAATTATGTCCAACTCTTTGCAAACCCATAAACTACAGCCCACCAGGCTGTCCATGGGATTCTCCAGGCAAGAATACTGGAGTGGGTAGCCATTTCCTCCTCCAGGGGATCTTCCCAACCCAGGAATCTAACCAGCTTGTCCTGCACTGCAGACAGATTCTTTACCACTGAGCCACTAGGGAAGCTTCCTCGGGGAAGGTTCCTCAGAGGAACCTAAGTCCCTTCCACCTTAGTCACTAGCCTACAGATGTATACAGGGAGTAGGGGGCTCGGTAAGCTTGAGGATGAAGGAAGAAAGAGATAAGTAGTTTGGGCAGGAAATATTATATCAGTTTGTCTGCCATATGCACGCATTTCTGGAGAACACATATATTTGCTTCACACAAATCTATAATATCAAGGAAATTATTAAGAGCTAGAAAGGAGAACTGAGAATATATTATTGGAGCTGATGTATGCCTTCTTCATTTGGACCATTGTATTGAGAGAGTTTGATCTGACCATTAGCGTTCTCCCAAGACAGATACTGTGAGGGAGATCCAGGGAGCTACAGGGACCTGATAAATGATTATTTCTTCCTTTTTTATACAACCATCTAAAGAAAATCTCCAGGGACTTCCCTGGAAGTTCAGTGGTTAAGATTCCATGCCTCCACTGCAGGGGTGTGGGTTCCATCCTTGGTCAGGGTACTGAGATCCTGCATGCCCACATTGAGGCTAAATTCTTGTTTTAATTTTTAAATTCAAGAGAAACTCCAAAACAGTGAAAACATTCTTCTCTTATTATTTAAATTCTCTGAAGTCTAAGAGCATGTGGAAATTTTATGCTGATTTTTAGTTGGAAAACTATGGTTCACTATTTCAAAGAAGTACTGTATTATGCATTTTGAAGCCAAAATGCTGTTTTGGTTCACTAATTTTTGATCTAGAAGTAGTTAAAAATTAGTTAGGACTGAAGACCTAATGATAGAGTTAGAACAGTGGGGTTTAATGAAAGGAATAATTGAAACTACCCCCCTCATAGAGCTCTGAGTGCAGCAGAAGTGAGTCTAGCACAAGAGGGGTTTCAGGAACAAGACTTCTGGTTTCTAGCCTGAAAATGGATGTATGTGTGCCTATGCTCAGTTGCTCACCCATGACTTACTCTTTGTGACCCCATGGACTGTAGCCTCCCAAGGCTCCTCTGTCCATGGGATTCTCCAGGCAAGAAAACTGGCATGGGTAGTCACTTCCTTCTCCAAGGGATCTCCCCAACCCAAGGATTGATCCCGGGTCTCCTGCATTGCAGGCATATTCTTTACCATCTGAGTCACCAGAGAAGCAAAAAGGTAGTAAAATTTATAGGTGATGGAAAAAGCAAATTTTAGTAAAACTTATAGCTGATGGAAAAAGCAAATTTTGTTCTTCAAATACTAGTCAACGCTGACCTTCAAAGCCCATGAATGTATATGCCCGGGTAGGCATGGGAAACAGTGCTGATGGAAGCCAGTAAAAATTAACAAGAAATTTAAAGGCATCAAGGTCAAGAAAGTACTGCAAACCATAGTACTCTATATAGGTTAAAATGTCCCAGCATGAATGGCCATGGGCATAACACATAAGCTATGAATTAAGTGCAGGGAGCAATTGGGTTGAATTCACAGGAGACAATTACAGTTTCACCACATTTGTTTGTGTTCATGGAGCTTGAAGACATACAATGGACACTGTATCCTCTATTTTCTGTTAATCAACAGTAAGTCAAAATTAAGCCTTCGGAAAAAATCTAACCTACATAGGCTTCCATTTTACAGCAACTCACTTTTCACTTACTTTAGTTTTTATAGTTAAATTTCTATTAAATGATGCTATATTTGGTAAATATTACCCACATCTCATTTTTCAGAGCTAACTAGAGATTTAAGCTTAATATAAAATTAAAACATCAGTTTCTGACCCCACTCACATTTAATTCAGTCTTCTTTTTGAACTATTATCTACAAAACAATTCTGAAATCACTGGTATTTAGAAATATGACTGCTGCTGCTGCTGCTAAGTTGCTTCAGTCGTGTCCTACCCTGTGCAACCCCATAGATGGCAGCCCACCAGGCTTCCCCGTCCCTGGGATTCTCCAGGCAAGAACCCTGGAGTGGGTTACCATTCCCTTCTCCAATGCATGAAAGTGAAAAGTGATAAAATTAACTTTTGTTTACTTTATCTTCTAACTTAAGAAAGAAATTAGAGACTTTTAAAACAATGATACATGAAGTAAAAGCAAGTTTTCAACATTTGTTTGATGACCCAGTAGGGCTTATACCATCTAGCATTTATCACTTTTGCCAAGGAGTTAGAAGATGCACCACTTCATTCTTGGTTTTGCTCCTGCTTGACCTTAAATGATGTCATTGACCTATCTTGGTCTCAAATCATCTTCTATAAATGATGATCTTTCAAACACTTCTCTGGCATCTCTGGTATGAAATTTAATAGCCACATGAATCTACAGCTACCCTCCATATCAGTCCAGATGTACGTCATTACTCATCCTGCTGCTGCTGCTGCTGCTGCCAAGTCACTTCAGTCGTGTCTGACTCTATGTGACCCCATAGATGGCAGCCCACCAGGCTCCCCCCCCTGGGATTCTCCAGGCAAGAACACTGGAGTGGGTTGCCATTTCCTTCTCCAATGCATGAAAGAGAAAAGTGAAAGTGAAGTCATTCAGTCGTGTCCGACTCTTAGCAACCCCATGGACTGCAGCCTACAATGCTCCTCCACCCATGGGGTTTTCCAGGCAAGAGTACTGGAGTGGGGTGCCATCCTAGAACTATTCAAATTATTTAGTTTCTAGTATCTCAGATTCAGTGCTTTATGTGAAGTGAAGAATTATGCAAGCGGGAAGAGTACCTTGTGGTGATGGATCTGTTCTCTATCTTGATTTGGATGAAAGGGATTTAGAATGACTGGCAGAGAAGGGGGACAATGAGCATGACCTGTGACCCTGAAGCCATGTGTGATGGGGGTGCTGGAGTCAGTATCATTGACTTTCCTCTTTCAAATTTCCCCAGGAAAAGAGACCCACTGGAATCCTGAAAGATGCACTTAAAACTTATGGACTCTGCTTAATGCTTACCCACTGCCTCTTTCCAAGTGTCCTTCAGGGCACATTGAAACATACAAGTGAGGGATCCTCACTGACTCCTGAGTCAGCTTACTCAAAAATTACAAACTTCCTACCATTCCACAAAGGCCCACATAGTCAAAGCTATGGTTTTTCCAGTAATCATGTACAGATGTGAGACTTAGACCATAAAGAAAGCTGAGTGCCAAAGAACTGATGCTTTCTATGTGTGGTGTTGAAGAAGACTCTTGAAAGTCCCTTTAACATCAAGTTTGATTGGAATAATCAAACCAGTCAATCCTAAAGGAAATCAGCCCTGAGTATTCACTGGAAGGACTGTGCTGAAGCTAGAGCTTCAATACTTTGGCCACCTGATGCAAAGAGCTGACTCATTAACCCTGAAGCTGGGAATGATTGAGAGCAGGAGGAGAAGAGGGAGACAAAAGATGAGTTGGTTGGATGGCATCACTGATTCCATGGACATGAAGTTGAGCAAACTCCAGGTGTTAGTGAAGGACTGGGAAGCCTGGTGTGCTGCAGTTCATGGGGTCGCAGAGAGTTGGACATGACTAAGCAACTGAACAACAACAGCTGTTCACCTAAAACTAACACAGCATTGTAAATCAACTGTGCTTCAATTTTAAAACATAGTAAAATACAGTCCTGGGTGTTCTTTGGAAGGAATGATGTTAAAGCTGAAACTCCAGTACTTTGGCCACCTCATGCGAAGAGTTGACTCATTGGAAAAGACTCTGATGCTGGGAGGGATTGGGGGCAGGAGGAGAAGGGGACGACAGAGGATGAGATGGCTGGATGGCATCACTGACTCGATGGACGTGAGTCTGAGTGAACTCCGGGAGTTGGTGATGGACAGGGAGGCCTGGCGTGCTGCAATTCATGGGGTCGCAAAGAGTTGGACACGACTGGAGGACTGAACTGAACTGAACTGAACTGAAAAACTTAATATAAGAAGAAAAATTAAGACTATTCACAAACAAAGTGGTTTTATGTAAAAAGAAAAAATAAAATAATTATCATGGGGAAAAAGATGATTATGTGATTAATTACCATTTGATGAATAGAAGTTGAAAGTTTCTTTTTAATTCTACCAACTACTTTGGTTGTGACTAGTCTTAATTTTTAAGACTAGTTAAAAATCTAGTTGGATGGCATCACCAACTCAATGGACATGAGTTTGAGAAAACTCCAAGAGTTAGTGATGGATTGGGAAGCCTGGCTGCAGTCCATGGGGTCCCAAAGAGTCGGACACGACTGAGTGACTGAACTGAGTCTTAATTTTTAAAATCTCACTCTTTCGTTAACTGTAATTTGCTATAAGAACTATACATAAAAGCTTTTACTACTATAATTCCAACTAGAAGCCATAGAAATATATAACTGTAAATATATTAATGCTATTCCCCGGTGGCTTAGATGGTAAAGAATCTGCCTGCAATGCAGGAGACCTGGGTTCGATCCCTGGGTCAGGAAGATCACCTAGAGAAGGGAATGGCAACCTACTCCTGTATTCTTGCCTAGAGAATCCCATGGACAGAGAAGCCTGGTGGGCTACATCCATGGGGTCTCAAAGAGTTGGACATGACTGAGAGCTAACACTGTAAATATAGTAATACTTCATTATATACAATGAACCTGCTGCATATTCTTGTTATCTAAATAACACAAAAAGATAAACTATAGGGATATGCTTATAGTGAAAGTGAAGTCGCTTAGTCGTGTCCGACTCTTTGAGACCCCATGGACTGTAGTCCACCAGGCTCCTCTGTCCATGGGATTTTCCAGGCAAGAACACTGGAGTGGCTTGCCATTTCCTTCTCCAGGAGATCTTCCCAACTCAGGGATTGAACCCAGGTCTCCTGCATTGTAGGCAGACACTTTACCGTCTGAGCCACCAGGGAAGATGATATGCTTATAGTTATTTGTAAGTCTTAGACTGTCATCTTATTGACAGTAAATAAAAATATTGATTGTGACAATATCTTTTCTTTCATCCAGGTAATTTACTGCAACAATGAAACATTAACCTAAAAGGAAAGGGTATTAGGGACTTAGCTGCCTCTGTGGCCAATTTTGCCATTATGTTAATATTGGATGTATTTTTTTTTTAATCTTGACTCATTTCAAAAAGTGTGAAGCAATATTTCTGCTAAAACTGATATGCTTATGGCTTTATGAGGTTCTCATAACAATGCACCCACTGTGATTCCTAGAAATTTACCAGAGCGCTGAGCAATGGCCCCAGAAGAGGCAGGGGATATTAAGGCCAAAAATCCCCGAAGAACCCCAAACTAACTTGACTTGGAAAGTTCAGTGTCTCCACTTCTAAGCATTTCACCAAACTGAACTGCTTTACAGTTTCTTAAATTTGACTTTTTTCTGTTCTCTGTAAAGTCACCCAGTCCCAGGAAGAGGGACTTGCCCGAATTAGATGCTGCACCAGCAGCCTCCATCTCTGACTTCCCCCAGCAGACCTGGTGTGTGTGTGCTAGTGCATGCATGCTCAGTTGTGTCTGACTCTTTGTGACCCTATGGATAGTAGCCCACCAGGCTCTTCTATCCATGGGATTCTCCAGGCAAGAATTCTGGAGTGGGTTGCCATTTCCTACTCCAGGGAACACTTCCGATCCAGAATGGAACCTGCCTCTCCTGCATCTCCTGCTTTGCAGGTAAGGATTCTTTACCACTGAGCCATCTGAGAAGCCCTGACCTGATGTGTAGGCAGAAGTGATGGACACAGCTGGCACAGTCAGAAGCTTGGCTGAGTGGAAGGAGGGGAAGGCGGGGGGAGCTGTCTGACTGTCACATTCTGAGCAGAGATAGCAGAGAGACATAGCTGTCCCTGGGGGCCCTTTGAAAGAGCAAACCCTTAATAAGCTCATCACTTACAGAGGCTGAATGCCTGCCTGGGGACAGACACATAAGTGGCAGTACCATCACATGGACTTACTTCTCCTCCTCTGTAGCTTTCCAGGATGGAGGCCAAACCTCTGGGTGAGAACTGCCCATGGCAGAGCAGTGGGGCAGGACAGAGCGAAACTAGGGCTGCATTAGCCCAGAGCAGCAGCTCATCTCTGGGGAGCCCAGAGCAGAGAAGCTGAGCTCTCAGGGAAAGAGCCTGCTGCTTCCTTGGGTTACATTCTGAATTCTGCTCTCCCAGGGCACCAAAAAAAAAGAGCAGACTCTCTTCAAAAGGGAGTTTCTACTACAGGGCATATTTCATAGAGACAGTCTACAAGATAATCACCTTTCAGCATATACTAACTATCTTTGACACTTGCTGACCCCAAATGTTCTAGGCAGACTAAGGGGAAAGACACTTGGTTGTGTTGCTGTTTCCATTTTCTACTCTATGGACTAGAAAACTAGCATACAAAACAGAAAGCCAAATTATGGGATGAGTGTTCTCTAGGAGCTACCTATAAAAATAAGCCTATTTTTTAAATCAGAAAATATTATGTACATCTACAGATAAAATGTGGAATTAATTACTTTGGAGGTGTGATTTTATTTCATGTAAGTTTGCATAGTGTTTGCAATCTCCAGGTAGGAGAGTGGTTCCCAGACAGATGGTGGGAAATGTTGGCATTTGGATAAACAATTTGGCCATGTGCTATTTCAGCATGAAGGCCAAGGCTAAAAAGTTGTGCCAAAATTCTGGGCCTTTAAAAATCCAAATGTGGCTTTGGAAATGGAAGATTTGAGCTGCAGCAGCAGAGTAAGGCTGGGAGCTCTGGGCTAAGAACTCAGACAGAAAGCTCTGTCTGTTACTGATGATCCAAAGAGAAGAGGGATGATGATAGGAAGGTCTTGGCTTCAAAGAGTTACTCTCAGATGCTGCTGCTGCTAAGTCGCTTCAGTCATGTCTGACTCTTCTCAGCCCCATGCACTGCAGCCTACCAGGCTCCTCCATCCATGGGATTCTCCAGGCAAGAGTACTGGAGTGGGTTGCCATTGCCTTCTCTGTACTCTCAGATAATCGTATATAATAAATAATCATATTAATAAAAAGTTGTTCACTGTCTCTAGATTCACTAAGAACCTGTGATCTTCCCAAGCCCCCTCCCAACACCAGCACACTGGCCATTATGGCCTCAACCTGTGAGTTTGGGGACCCAGGTAAGAACCAGGAAGTTGTAAATGTGAGCCCACTGTCACATGTCAATATTGCCCACTGCATTCCCTGGAGCATGTCTATGAACATGGACTCCGTTCCTCCAGAATGAGTGGTTCCAACAGAGGAGGCATGGATCAGGGAATCAGAGACACAACTGAAATGTGAGTCTGTCCACAAAGGGCACTGGATTGGGGTCTCATATTGTAACTGAGCAGGACGCCACAAGGGCCTTCCCCCACATCCCACATTCTCTGCTGCAGCTCCTCTCTGAAGCACCTGGATGACACTATTTGATGCTCATTTCCTGAGTTGTTTTGCAGATAAGAAACCCCTCTCTCTCCTACAAATGGAAGATGTTAACTATTTGACCCTGAGCACACAGCCCCAGGCCTCCTGGAGCCTAAGGACTGTTAATGTTCACCCTGTAACACTACCTGCTGCCTCCCCATCAGCCAATCAGAGGGTTAGGCATGAGCTGATCACACACCCTGAGACCCCTCCCCTCACCTGCTTTTAAAAATGCTTTGCAGAAACCCTTCAGGTAGCTCAGGGCTTTTTAGGGCTTGAGCCACTAGTCTCCTCGCATGCAACAAATCTTTCTCTGCTCCATGCACCCAACATTTCAGTGTGTTTGGCCTCACGGTGCATAGGGCACACGGACTTGCTGTGGTGACCCAAGAATGAAAGAGCAGATAAAACCAAGGAGGGTCTTGGAATGCAGGAAAGGAAAAACCACACCCATATGGTCCTTCCCTCCTACATGTTGTAATTATTAATGGAACAGTATAACCTGTCTCCCCTCCTGCCCCATAGGGAGAAGGTATTTGCTGTACTCTTCCCCCACCCAATATACATGCTTCATCCAATCAGCAAATGACCTGCAAGACCCCTATCCCACTCCTTGTACCCTGGGTATAAAAGTGGACTAAGGACCCCTGTTCAACGTCGGCTCTCCCTTGAGCTGGCCCGCTGTTCTAATAGCGTCTCCCACTCTAATAAAATTTATTCCCCTTTCATTCTGTCTCACATCTGGAAATTCTTTTCCAACCCGCACCTGGACCACGACACTTGCTTTGACAATATGTCCAGGAGCCCTGAGCTAACCCCTGTCCCTTTTCTCCCTTTTCTGTTCCACTCCCTCCTGAGCTCCAGCATCTGACTATTTTTTTTTAATTTTTATATCTTTTGTTGATAAATAACCAGGAGTCGTCATTATTTCTGTAGCATGATGGATGAGAATACATGGTTATCTGTGATTTATGACATTTATCTTGATGTTTTTTATTTGCTGTTCCCTTGAACTTGACTCCTGGTGGAATCTTGTTTGCTGATGGTTGTATGAAAAGTGAAAGTGATAGGCACTTCATCGTGTCCACCTCTTTGTGATCCCAGGAACTAGCCCAGGTTGCTGGTTGCATGCTGGACATATGTCTCTACCTGTCACCTCCACCTGTCCACTTCCCACTGCAATGATCCTTGAGAAGGTCTGAAATCACCAGTCACTGATTCTGTGAGCTTCAATGATGGCTAAAAACCTAAATCCATGTAAACGTCAACATAGAAACATCCACCAACAAATAAAACGTATTTTCTCATTACCTGGGTCTAGTTCTCTCAGTTTATTTTCAGGAGAACAAAGCTGGCATCTAAAATCACAGGGAACTGAAATTCTTCTGGCATTCTGTTACATGGGGCTCCCCCACCCCAGAAATCAGGCCGCAGGTGCAGTAATAAAACAGAGCCAAGCGTACAGGAACAAACGCGTAGGAGCATGAATCCACCCCCACCGTGCCTGGTTGTATTTTCCATTTTATTTGTAGGAAAACTATTCAGATGATAGAAAACATTCACAAGGCAGCAGCTTTCTTTCTGTCACTCCAACAGGAGAAAAGATAAAATGCAAACTCACAAACTAGGTCGCTCCCTTCCTAATGGAGCTTCATTGCTGGAGAAATGAGTATCAAGTTTTTTAATGATTTGTAAGAAATCAAAAAAAAAGATCCAACATCGGTGCTTTGACTACAATAAACCTGTGATTAACCTTTCAAGAGAGGGAACCCACAGCCTGTGCTAGAGATAGGGGCTCCAGATAGAAACCATATTCTTTACCCAGCAGGATGCTTTCCATTAAAATAAAATGTTCAATATTTCTGCACACATTAGCTTTACTAATTGAGACTAATCTAATGGAGAATCACAGCTATTTGCGGGCTTTTACTGACTGATTAGCAGCATGTTGCTGTAAACAGGTGGCCCCGTGGTTGGCCCACCTGCAGGCATGCTGTAAGACTCTGATGAAAAATGTTCATTTTCATTTGCATTAATGGCCACTGACATCAGCGTTTCACACACTGCTGCCAGCCTGCTCAGTGCCAGCACGAATGCCAGCCGCCCTAGGGATGGCTTGCCATTTGCATTAAGGGTTCATCACAAAGGTAAATATTCAGGGCCTGGCACCACACACTCTGTGCATTTGGAGAAATTTGAGCAAGGCCCTGGGGGTACAGAGGAGCAGAATGTGAAGAGTTTGCTTCCAGGAGATCAGGAGTCTCTGCAAAGCCACAGGGTCCTCATTTCAGATGGCCAAGTGCAGACGGGCCACATCTGTCTCCATATAGCTGTAAAATAGACCCTGACAGTCTACCCAAACATTTGGTGTCTCTTCACTTATTTCACAAATATTCTTCAGTTTCTATACATATTAGGTGCAGTTCAACAAACTGCTTACATGTAGCTTCTAATGCCAGTGGTAAGCGTGGGTGCATACTCAGTCGCTTCAGTCGTGCCCAATCCTTTGTGACTGTATGGACTATAGCCCACCAGGCTCCTCTGTTCTTGGGATTCTCCAGGCAATAATACTGGAATGGGTTGCCGTTCCCTCCTCCAGAAGATCATCCTGACCTAGGGATCAACCTGCATTGGCAGGTTCTTTATCACTAGCACTACCTGTGAAGCCAGTGGCAAGAACTAGATGATAAACAGCTCGATCTCAGTGTAAGGTCAGGGAGAAAACCCCTGTCTCCTCACTGGAAGCAAGAGACTTAGGCTCCATCCAAAGCACATCAGAGTGTCCCCTGATGGCTGAGCTCTGGGTGGGTTTTCAGAAGAGGGGGAAGCCCCGGGACCCTAGAGCAGGCCTGAAAGTAAGAGGAAAGGGAGAAGAAATAGAAAAAAGAAGAAAGGGAGGTCAAAATGAAGGCAGAGGGGAACATGCACATGAGAAGGCAAGCGACAAAAACAAGTGAGAAGAAAGGAGGGGGAAGTAATGCCATAATGGGAGAGGAACAGGATGGGACTGGGGCAGGGGAAGACTCCGGCCACCAAGACCTTTGTCAGGTGCTTGACCTGGGCACACGCATACACAGTGCTGAATGTGAAGTGTACCTTTCACATCACACAATGAAACTGCCTTTCACCTGTGCCTTCAGGCACTGTTGTACAAACATCATTTGTATAGAACAGTGTGCATAATATCGAATATGATACCCACTAACTTCCTAGGAAGTGCACCAGTGGACCTGCTTACACATGAATGTCTCTCATTGGCTTTAGCATCATTTAGGGTCTGGCTTTCCTGGTGGCTCAGATGGTAAAGAATCTGCCTGCAATGCAGGAGACCTGGGTTCGATCCCTGGGTTGGGAAGATCCTCTGGAGGAGGACATGGCAACATACTCCAGTATTCTTGCCTGCAGAATCCCCATGGACAGAGGAGCCTGGTGGGCAATAGTCCACGGTGTCATAGAACTGGATACAACTGAGCAACTGAATACAACAGCAACACAGATAAATAACCTACAAATCAGTTTATCTGTACCACTTTTCTAGATTCCATATATATGCTTGTTTGTTATTTGCTAATAGCTCTTTTTTCTGCATTTTACAAAAAGTATCAGCCTGCAGTGAAATGGAAACTTGGTCCTCCTCCACCATCAATTTGAGAACTCTCTCTCCCTTAAACAATTCTGTTTGCTCAACATGACTTAGAAAAATATTAATACCTACAGCCCTCCAGCTGCCTCTTCTCCCTGCACGGGAACAAAGCTCTCAGCTTGTTTCCCATGGCGGTCTGCATGAAAGATGACCGTGGCTTGTGCTCCCCAGAAGCACACTCGTCATGTTGATCTCTGATCCATTCTCCTCCAAGGACACTTGCTAGGACCATTCCATCACCAGATTTTTAAAAACTGTCATGAGCGTTCTTGTTTTTTCCTTTCTGCTCATTTCAAACTAAATCAGGGCAAATGATGACTGTAATAAAACCCTGCCCTGGTGACTGGAGCTTCCTGAAACCCGGCTGCCTTTGGAAGCTCATGCCACAGCTGGAATCCTTTGTCCCTCCTCTTCCTCCTGGAATATCTACCTCCTAGAATGCTGCTCCAGGTGGCAAGGAGGTTACCAGCTGACGGGCAAAGGAACAGCTGAACCTCTGACTACATAATTTTTTAAAATGCAAATATCTCCTGCAAGTGCCCAGACAGGAAGCTGCTTTGTTCTGTTTTCTCAAGTGTATTCCAGTCACCACTGGAAGCAAATGCCCCAAAGTTTGCCTGTGGTGATAAAAGGGTTCGAGTCTGACACCTGAGGAGAGGACCATATGGATGGCTTCTCTGAAGGAAGCAAGGAATAGAGTCACATTCCAGGGAATTTCAAAGAACATTCCAGCAGGAAAAGTTCTGAGGAATCATCTAAGAGAAGCTGAGTGATTGTATAAAACTAGTTTGAAAGTAAATCTTCCCCTCTCTCTTCTTAAACATACTATGAAATCAGCATATTGAGCCTGAAATTCATAGTTTAAGAGTCAGTTCTTTATTGTCAGGATTAAATTGCCAGTGAGAGAGGGGTGCCAGGAGGAAAATGAACACGGGGAGATGGAAACATTTTTGACCTACTGTAAAAGTAGAGGGGAACCTCTCACACCATCTAATAAGATGACTTTCTTCCAGGTCGGTTTTGACCTTAACTTGCTTCCTCTCACGTCACACCAGTTTATGGGATTTCTTTCTGCTTCTGAATATCTCATTTCAAAGATGTTTAAATCTAAGACTACTGCCTACCTAGCTAAGGTAAAAAGTTAACTGATTTAAATAAATTAGTATTATTTCGCCTTATTTTCCAGATTTTTGCTTAAAAAATTTTTTTTCTTTTGCTTCAAAAAATCTGGTATACTTGAGTTGCTTAGTTGTGTTGACTAAAAATTAAATGCACATTTGCATGGAATATAATCTCAAGGGGAGAGAAGAATCAAATTGTTAGGGGAAGCACACTGATTGAAACCACGCACCCTGGCCAGGAACCATAGTAACCATTTGCATGAGTTGTTTTATGACAGGAGATCCTGATAAGGAATATGGAACTAATAAGCCACCACCAACCGGAAGAGTTCAGGAAAGGTCGAAAGGAGACACCGAGTGTCCATCCACTTTCCAGAATCCCTCTTGCCAGCATCCTACTTGGCTGAGCTATGCGTGCACCACCAGGAAAGACCCTAAATTAGAATGACTGGCTAAAGACCACCCAGAAACTAATCCTATCACCATAAAACCCGAGACTGCAAGCCATGCGGCAGAACAGTTCTCCTGGTTTCCCTTACCCTACTGCTCCCCACCCGGGTGCCCTTTCCCAATAAAATCTCTTGCTTTCTCAGCACATGTGTCTCCTTGGACAATTCATTTCCGAGTGTTAGACAAGAGCCCAGTTTCGGGCCCTGGAAGGGGTCCGCCTTCCTGCAACAAAATCAACAAAATTAAAAATGAAAAAGGAGAGGTTACAACAGACAATGCAGAAATACAAAGGACTGTAAGAGAATATTATGAACAACTATATGGCAATAAAATGGATAACCTGAAGAAATAGACAGATTCTTCGAAAAGCTCAATCTTCCAAGACTGAATCAGGAAGAAATATAAATTATGAACAACCCAATTACAAGTACTAAAATTGAAGCTGTGATCCCAAATCTCCCAAAAAACAAAAGCCCTGAACCAGATGGCTTCACAGGAGAATTCTATCAAACATTTAGAGAAGAGTTAATGCCTATCCTTCTAAAACTCTTTCAAAAAATTGCAGAGGAAGGAACAGTTCCAAACTAATTCTACAAGGCCACCATCACCCTGATACCAAAACCAGACAAAGACAACACACACACAAAAAAAAAACAGGCCAATATCACTAATGAACATAGATGCCAAAATCCTTAACAAAATTTTAGCAAAAAGAATTCAGCAAAACATCAAAAAGCTCAAAAATGATGATCAAGTTGGATTTATTCCAGGGATGCAAGGATTCTTCAATATATGCAAATTAATCAATGTGATACACCATATTAACAAATTTAAAGATTAAAGCCATATGATAATCTCAATAGATGTAGAAAAAGCCTTTGACAAAATACATCACCCATTTATGATTAAAACTCTTCCAAAAATGGGAATAGAAGGAACCTACATCAACACAGTAAAGGCCATATATGATAAGCCTACAGCAAACATTATTCTCAATGGTGAAAAACTGAAAGCATTTCCCCTAAGATCAGGAACAAGGCAAGGGTGTCCACTTTCACCACTATTATTCAACATAGTTCTGGAAGTCCTAGCTATAGCAATCAGAGAAGAAAAAGAAATAAAAGGAATCCAGATTGGAAAAGAGAAAATAAAGCTCTTACTCTTTGAAGATGACATGATACTGTACATAGAAAACCCTAAAGATAGTATCAGAAATTTACTAGAGCTAATCAGTGAATTTAGCAAAGTTGCAGGATACAAAATCAATACACAGAAATCACTTGCGTTTCTATATGATAACAATGAAAAATAAGAAAGAGTAATTAAGAAATCAATCCCATTCACCATTGCAACAAAAAGAATTAAATATCTAGGAATAAACTTACCTAAGGAGACAAAAGAACTGTACACAGAAAATTATAAGACACTAATGAAAGAAATCAAAGACAACATAAACAAATGGAGAGATAGTCCACGTTCCTGGATAGGAAGAATCAATATTGTGAAAATGACTATACTACCAAATGCAATCTATAGATTCAATGCAATCCCTATCAAATTACCAATGGCATTTTTCAAAAAACTAGAAAAAAAAATTTCACAGTTCACATGGAAACACAAAAGACCCTGAATAGCCAAAGCAGTCTTGAGAAAGAAGAATGGAACTGGTGAAATCAACCTTCCTGACTTCAGATTATACAACAAAGCTACAGTCAACAAGACAGTATGGTACTGGCACAAAAACAGAAATATAGACAAATGGAACAAGATACAAGGACCAGAAATAAACCCATGCACCTACGGGTACCTTATTTTTGACAAAGGAGGCAAGAATATATAATGGGGCAAAAACAGCCTCTTCAATAAATGGTGCTGGGAAAACTGGACAACTACATGTAAAAGAATGAAATTAGAACACTTCCTAACACCATACACAAAGATAAACTCAAAATGGATTAAAGACCTAAATGTAAGACCATAACTATAAAACTCTTAGAGGAAATCATAGGCAGAACACTCAATGACATAAATCAAAGCAAGATCCTCTATGACCCACTTCCTAGAGTAATGGAAACAAAAACAAAAGTAAACAAGTGGGACCTGATTAAACTTAAAAGCTTTTGCACAGCAAAGGAAACAATAAGCAAGGTGAAAAGACAGCCCTCAGAATGGGAGAAATAATAGCAAAGGAAACAACTAACAAAAGATTAATTTCCAAAATATACAAGCAGCTCATACAACTCAATACCAGAAAAACAAACAACCCAATCAAAAAGTGGGGAAAAGACTTAAACAGACATTTCTACAAAGAAGACATACAGATGGCTAGCAAACACATGAAAAGATGCTCAACATCACTCATTATCCAGTTCAATTCAGTTGCTCACCAACTCCTGGAGTCTACTCAAACTCATCTCCATTGAGTTGGTGATGCCATCCAAATATCTCATCCTCTGTTGTTCCCTTCTCCTCCTGCCTTCAATATTTCCCAGCATCAGGGTCTTTTCAAATGAGTCAACTCTTCACATCAGGTGGCCAAAGTATTGGAGCTTCAGCTTCAACATCAGTCCTTCCAATGAACACCCAGGATTGATCTCCTTTAGGATGGACTGGTTGGATCTCCTTGCAGTCCAAGGGACTCTCAAGAGTCTTCTCCAGTACCACAGTTCAAAAGCATCAATTCTTCAGCACTCAGCTTTCTTTATAGTCCAACTCTCACATCCATACATGACTGCTGGAAAAACCATAGCCTTTACGAGATGGACCTTTGTTGGCAAAATAATGTCTCTGCTTTTTAATATGCCATCTAGGTTGGTCATAACTTTCCTTCCAAGGAGTAAGTGTTTTTTAATTTCATGGCTGCAGTCACCATCTGCAGTGATTTGGGAGCCCAAAAAAATAGTCAGCCACTATTTTCCCATCTATTTGCCATGAAGTGATGGGACCTGATGCCATGATCTTAGTTTTCTGAATGTTGAGCTTTAAGCCAACTTTTCATTCTCCTCTTTCACTTTCATCAAGAGGCTCTTTAGTTCTTCTTCACTTTCTGCCATAGGGTGGTGTCATCTGCATATCTGAGGTTATTGATTAGAGAAATGCAAATCAAAACTACAATGAGATATCACCTCACACCAGTCAGAATGGCCATCAGCAAAAAGTCTACAAACAATAAATGCTGGCGAGGGTGTGGAGAAAACGGAATGCTCTTGCACTGTTGGTGGGATTGTAAACTGATACAGCCACTATGGAAGATGATATGGAGATTCCTTTAAAAGATAGGAATAAAACCACCATCCCAGCAATCCCACTCCTAGGCATATTCCTTGCAGAAACCAAAATTGAAAAAGATACATGCATCCCATTTTTCATTGCAGCACTATTTACAATAGCTAGAATATGGAAGCAACCTAGATGTCCATCGACAGATGAATGGATAAAGAAGTTGTGGTACATATATACAATGGAATAATACTCAGCCATAAAAAGGAATGCATTTGAGTCCGTTCTAATGAGATGGATGAACCTAGAACCTATTATACAGAGTGAAGTAAGTCAGAAAGAGAAAGATAAATATTGTATTCTAAGGCATATATACAGAATCTAGAAAAATGGTACTGAAGAATTTATCTACAGAACAGCAATGGAAAAACAGACATAGAGAATAGACTTATGGACCTGGAGAGAGGGGAGGAAAGGGTGAAATGTATGGAAAGAGTAACATAAAAACTTACATTACCATATGTAAAATAAATAGCCAACGGGAATTGGCTGTATGGCTCAGGAAACTCAAATAGGGGCTCTGTATCAACCTAGAGGGGTGGGATGGGGAAGGAAATGAGAGGGAGGTTGAAAAGGGAGGGGATATATGTATACCTATGGCTGATTCATGTGGAGGTTTGATAGAAAACAACAAAATTATGTAAAGCAATTATCCTTTAATTTAAAAAAATAAATTAAAAAAAGAGTAAATGCACAACCTAAAAATAAAGAATTATGTGGTATCTGGTGGGAAATTTTAGGACTTTAAGCCTGAGAGGCAGCATCTCAAGCAGCCCTGAGAGAATACTCTGAGCCAAAGTACATAGAAGTTTTACAAGAAAGAGCAGGTGGTTTGAACCTCAAAAGATGATTGTTAATTAAAGAAAACTAGATACCCCAAGTTAAGGAATTTTGCACTTTTCTATGTATGAGAAGATGCAAGAGTCTGGACTCACTGAAATCATTTCTTTGATATACATCTCAGCTATCTGGGGCCAGTATCCTGTGTGTTCACACCGAGTTTCCTCGGGGCTCACCTTGGGAGAGGCTGCAGTCTGGCGGCTGCTAGAAAGCAGGTATTCTTTCCTTTCCTTCTTGAGCTCCCTTGGGGCTCATCAGCTCACCATTGGTTGTGGCTGCAATCACTGATGACTAGGACATCCTTGTTTACTGATATGGCAGGAAATAGTCCATTTCTCAGTTGATTTGATCATTAGTTGATTAGAATAATTATCTTTTTTCCTGAAATACAACAGAAATTAATGTCAAAAGATGACTTAAGATCACTCACTGCAATATCCTCATCCTAAGCTGGCAATGGCACAGACCCTGAGCACATATGTAGCAGATGGCAGGTCAGTTTGGGGTTACCTGGGGCTTCAGTTATGTATCCAATGGGCAGGACACAAGGATAGAAGTGTCCTCATCATTTGCCACAAGCCTGTTTTCAAAAATTTGAATTTCTAAAAATCATTTCCTTCTGAAATTCTCACCAGTTTATGTTGTTGAATACACTATTCATCCTGATAGGGTTTCCCTGGTGGCTTAGTGGTAAAGAATCCATCTGCAATACAGGAGCCACAAAAGACACAGTTTCAGTCTCTGGGTCAGGAAGATCTCTTGAAGAAGGAAATGGCAATCCAGTATTCTGGCTTGGAGAATCTCATGGACAGACGGGCCTGGCAGGCTACAGTCTATGAGGTCACAAAGAGTATAACATAACTGAGTGACTAAACAACAACAACATCTCATTCTTATTTTGTTATTTGATATTTATAATCTATAGCATGAGGCCAAGTTAACAGTTCCAGAAGAGGGAATACACTCAGAAATTAAAAATCCAGGGAGTGATGAAATGTACTTATTCTGAGCCCATGGTTAAGAAGTATGTGATGTTGTGTATCCAGGAATGACTAGAGCAACTAAGTTCAGTTCAGTTCAGTCGCTCAGTCGTGTCTGACTCTTTGCGACCGCATGAATCGCAGCACGCCAGGCCTTCCTGTCCATCACTAAGTACCGGAGTTCACTCAGACTCACGTCCATCGAGTCAGTGATGCCATCCAGCCATCTCATCCTCAGTCGTCCCCTTCTTCTCATGCCCACAATCCCTCCCAGCATCAAAGTCTTTTTCAATGAGTCAACTCTTCGCATGAGGTGGCCAAAGTACTGGAGTTTTAACTTTAGCATCATTCCTTCCAAAGAAATCCCAGGGCTGATCTCCTTCAGAATGGACTGGTTGGATCTCCTTGCAGTCCAAGGGACTCTCAAGAGTCTTCTCCAACACCATGGTTCAAAAGCATCAATTCTTCGGCGCTCAGCCTTCTTCACAATCCAACTCTCACATCCATACATGACTACTGGAAAAACCATAGCCTTGACTAGACGGACTTTAGTTGGCAAAGTAATGTCTCTGCTTTTGAATATGCTATCTAGGTTGGTCATAACTTTTCTTTCAAGGAGTAAGCATCTTTTAATTTCATGACTGCAGTCACCATCTGCAGTGATTTTGGAGCCCCAAAAAATAAAGTCTGACACTGTTTCCACTGTTTCCCCATCTATTTCCCATGGAGTGATGGAACCGGATGCCATGATCTTCGTTTTCTGAATGTTGACCTTCAAGCCAACTTTTTCACTCTCCTCTTTCACTTTCATCAACAGGCTTTTTAGTTCCTCTTCACTTTCTGCCATAAGGGTGGTGTCATCTGCATATCTGAGGTTATTGAGATTTCTCCCAGCAATCTTGATTCCAGCTTGTGTTTCTGCCAGTCCAGCGTTTCTCATGATGTACTCTGCATATAAGCTAAATAAGCAGGGTGACAATATACAACCTTGACATACTCCCTTTCCTATTTGGAACCAGTCTCTTGTTCCATGTCCAGTTCTAACTGTTGCTTCCTGGCCTGCATACATATTTCTCAAGAGGCAGGTCAGGTGGTCTGGTATGCCCATCTCTTTCAGAATTTTCCACAGTTTCTTGTGATCCACACAGTCAAAGGCTTTGGCATAGTCAATGAAGCAGAAATAGATGTTTTTCTGGAACTCTCTTGCTTTTTCAATGATCCAGCAGATGTTGGCAATTTGATCTCTGGTTCCTCTGCCTTTTCTAAAACCAGCTTGAACATCAGGAAGTTCATGGTTCACGTATTGCTGAAGCCTGGCTTGGAGAATTTTGAGCATTACTTTGCTAGTATGTGAGATGAGTGCAATTGTGTGGTAGTTTGAGCATTCTTTGGCATTGCTTTTCTTTGGGATTGGAATGAAAACTGACCTTTTCCAGTCCTGTGGCATATTGAGGGCAGCACTTTCACAGCATCATCTTTCAGGATTTGAAATAGCTCTACTGGAATTCCATCACCTCCACTAGCTTTGTTCATAATGATGCTTTCTAAGGCCCACTTGACTTCACATTCCAAGATGTCTGGTTCCAGATGAGTGATCACACCATCGTGATTATCCGGGTCATGAAGATCCTTTTTATACAGTTCTTCTGTGTATTCTTGCCATCTCTTCTTAATATCTTCTGCTTCTGTTAGGTCCATACCATTTCTGTCCTTTATCGAATATGAAAAGGCAAATGATAGGATACTGAAAGAGGTACTCCCCAGGTCAGTAGGTGCCCAATATGCTATTGGAAGTCAGTGGAGAAATAAACCCAGAAAGAATGAAGGGATGGAGCCAAAGAAAAAACGATACCCCGCTGTGGATGTGACTGGTGATAGAAGCAAGGTCCAATGTTGTAAAGAGCAATATTGCATAGGAACCTGGAATGTCAGGTCTATGAATCAAGGCAAATTGGAAGTGGTTAAACAGGAGATGGCAAGAGTGAACGTCGACATTCTAGGAATCAGTGAACTAAAATGGACTGGAATGGGTAAATTTAACTCAGATGACCATTATATCTACTACTGTGGGCAGGAATCCCTCAGAAGAAATGGAGTAGCCATCATGGTCAACAAAAGAGTCCGAAATGCAGTACTTGGATGCAGTCTCAAAAATGACAGAATGATCTCTGTTCGTTCCAAGGCAAACCATTCAATATCACAGTAATCCAAGTCTATGCCCCAACCAGCAACAATGAAGAAGCTGAGGATGAACAGTTCTATGAAGACCTACAAGACCTTTTAGAACTAACACCCTAAAAAGATGTCCTTTTCATTATAGGGGATTGGAATGCAAAAGTAGGAAGTCAAGAAACACCTGGAGTAACAGGCAAATTTGGCCTTGGAAAGCGGAATGAAGCAGGGCAAAAACTAATAGAGTTTTGCCAAGAAAATGCACTGGTCATAGCAAACACCCTCTTCCAACAACACAAGAGAAGACTCTACACATGGACATCACCAGATGGTCAACACCAAAATCAGACTGATTATATTCTCTGCAGCAAAAGATGGAGAAGCTCTATACAGCCAACAAAAACAAGACCAGGAGCTGACTGTGGCTCAGATCATGAACTCCTTATTACCAAATTCAGACTTAAATTGAAGAAAGTAGGGAAAACCACTAGACCATTCAGTTATGACCTAAATCAAATCCCTTATGATTATACAGTGGAAGTGAGAAATAGATTTAAGGGCCTAGATTTGATAGATAGAGTGCCTGATGAACTATGGGACGAGGTTCATGACATTGTACAGGAGACAGGGATCAAGACCATCCCCATGGAAAAGAAATGCAAAAAAGCAATATGGCTGTCTGGGGAGGCCTTACAAATAGCTGTGAAAAGAAGAGGAGCGAAAAGCCAAGGAGAAAAGGAGAGATATAAGCATCTGAATGCAGAGTTCCAAAGAATAGCAAGAAGAGATAAGAAAGCCTTCTTCAGCGATCAATGCAAAGAAATAGAGGATAACAACAGAATGGGAAAGACTAGAGATCTCTTTAAGAAAATTAGAGATACCAAGGGAACATTTCATGCAAAGATGGGCTCGATAAAGGACAGAAATGGTATGGACCTAACAGAAGCAGAAGATATTAAGAAGAGATGGCAAGAATACACAGAAGAACAACTAAACAGATCAATAATGTTATTGAGATGCAAGAAAGACATTACTGTTTACTAAGACAGGGTAACTCCAAGATCATGCAACAGAGTCATTTGCCTCACCTGGCTGGTGATTCTTGGTGGACACAATGTTGGTTACTGCATGTTAAATAGTGATCCTTAAAGTTTATATCACTTGGACTTTATACTAACTCAGGCTTGCTGTCTGCCCCACTTCATCCAAATGCACAAGCCTTTGTTGCTGTGATAATCGGATCGCCCAGCTAAAGCTGTGGACTGAATGTTTCTGCCCCAAAATCCATATGCTGAAGCCTTAGTCCACAAGGTGATGGTGTCTGTGTAAGGGGTCTTCGAAGGTAATTGGGCCACAATGGTGAGACCCTCACAATGGGGCTAGTGCCTTTATAAGAATGGTGGCCCTAGAATGAAACCTGCCTGCCAAACTATGACTTTCAACCTCCCAGTCTGCAGTACTGGGACACAGTTGTGCTGTAGAAGCCATCCAGTCTGTGGTCTTGTGCTCAGTCACCAGAGCTGACTGATGCACAGGGTCAACAGTGACGGGAGGCAAACAGGCTAGAGGGGACCCAGGAGAGCTATCTGTAGTCAGCTCCCCTACCCAAGCCAGAGCTGCCCAGTGGAATTAGTAGACATGATTACTTGTGGGTGGATGCACTGTTGCCCAACCTAAATTACAAACATAACTTTAATTAACATTGGTCATATATTACTCGTACATACTCCTACCTAGAAGAGACTGTTGTAATGCAGGGCAGTGAGGAGTGGAGAAGAAGGCTTTTGCTAATAGCCCCGCGCTTTTCAGAGAGTTAGCAATTAATCACCCACCCCTGCTGTTTACTAAAGGGCCAGCCATCCATCTAAGGTGGGACAACAATTATAGACCTTAATAAACAGAACTTCTGCGGATGACACCACACTTATGGCAGAAAGCAAAGAACTAAGAGCCTCTTGATGAAAGTGAAAGAGGAGAGTGAAAAAGTCGGCTTAAAGCTCAACATTCAGAAAACTAAGATCATGGCATCAGGTCCCATCACTTCATGGGAAATAGATGGGGAAACAAAGGAAAGAATGACACACTTTATTTTTTTGGGCTCCAAAACCACTGCAGATGGTGACTGCAGCCATGAAATAAAAAGACACTCACTCCTTGGAAGAAAAGTTATGAATAACCTAGACAGCATACTAAAAAGCAGAGACATTACTTTGCCAACAAAGGTCCATCTAGTCAAAGCTATGGTTTTTCCAGCAGTCATGTATGGATGTGAGAGTTGGACTATAAAGAAAGCTGAGCACTGAAGAATTAATGTTTTTGAACTGTGGTGTTGGAGAAGACTCTTGAGAGTCCCTTGGACTGCAAGGAGATCCAACCAGTCCATCCTAAAGGAAATCAACCCTGAATATTCACTGGGAGGACTGATGCTGCAGCTGAAGCTCCAATACTTTGGCCACCTGATGTGAAGAGTTGACTCATTTGAAAAGACCCTGATGCTGGGAAAGATTGAAGGCGGGAGGAGAAGGGGACAGCAGAGGATGAGATGGTTGGATGGTATCACTGACTCAATGGACATGAGTTTGAGTAAACTGCAGGAGCTGGTGATGGACAAGGAGGCCTGCAGTGCTGCAGTCCATGGGGTCACAATGAGTCAGACATGACTGAGCAACTGAACTGAACTGAACTGAAGGATGAGGTGCATAACTTTATAACACAGGAATCCAAGAAGCTCTCCTTTTCTTTCTTTCTTTCTTTTCTTTCTGTCTGTCTGTCTCTCTTCCTTCCTTCTTCCCTTTCTTCCTTCCTTTCTATGTTGAAGTATAGTTGATTTACAGTATTATAATAGTTTCAGGTGGACAACATAATGATTCAATATTTTATGGATTATACTCTATTTAAAGTTATGAAATGATGATGGTATCTTTGGTGCTTTTATACATAGTAGTTTGTCTCTCTTAGTCACCTATCCTTATCTTGCTCCTTGCCACACCCCTCTCCCCACTGGTAACTACTACTGTATTCTCTACATCTGTGAGTCTGCTTCAGTTTTCTTTTATTCAATTATTTGTTTTTTTAGATTTCACATATAAGTTTTAACACAGTATTTGTCTTTCTCTGTCTGACTTATTTCACTAGCATAAAACCCTTCAGGTCCATCTATTTTATTGCAAGTGACAATTTTTCATTTTTTTTATGGTTGAGGGATAGTCCCTGCAAACTTTCTGCAGAAAATCAGCTGACAACCATACAGGGCATCCCTCGTATGTGACTCTATTTTTCCCTTCTACCTTTAAAATTCTCTTTATCTTTAATTTTTGCCATTTTAATTATGATATGTCTTGGTGTAAGTATCTCTGGGCTCATCTTGTTGGGGGATTTCTGTGCTTCCTGTGCCTGAAAATCTTTTTCTTCAGTTTAGGAAGTCTCCATTCATAATTTCATCAAATATGTTTTCAACACTTTATTCTCGCTTTTCTCTTCCTAGGACTTCTATAACACAAATGTTGACGGTGTCTAAGAGGACACTTAAACTATTCTCACCTTTCAGAATTTGTCTTTCTTTTCGGTATTTTGATTTGTGATTTCCATTATTTTGCCTTCCAGATCACTTTAAGGGGGGTTCTTCTGTATCACCCAGTTTGCTATCAATTCCTTCTAGGGCATTTTTCATTTCAATTATTGTATAGTTCAGAGGGCTGGGGAGAATTTTCAGGTGAAGATTCCACTAAGAAATGAAAAGTTCCCAAGAGTCATATGTATGACCTTAAAAATCGCAAGAAAATACAGAGCTCAGCATCAGATAAACCTTGCAGTATGACCATGGGTTAGATCCAAAATTTTGGCCACCCGATGCAAAGAGCTAATCACTGGAAAAGACTCTAATTCTGGGAAAGACTGAGGGCAGGAGGAGAAGGGGACAACAGAGGATAAGATGGTGGCACGGCATCACAGACTTATTGGACATGAGTTTGAGCAAACTCCAGGAGATAGTGAAGGACGGGGAATCCTGGTGTGCTGCGGTCCATGGGGTCGCAGAGATGGACATGACTTAGCAACTGAACAAAACAAATGGCCATGGGCAGTTTGACTTCTTTGAGCCTTGGTTTCCTTATCCATAAGATTGTGTATCATAATATCAACTTTTCAGGGCTTATGTCCAAAGCAAAGGAAAGGAAATATAAGAAAATGTTGAACTGTGTCTGGAACAATAAAAGAAAAACTGTTTATTTCAACCTCTGCTACCCATCACCTTTGCATCTTCTGCAGGCTGTACCTGCAGGCACCTGAGGCAGGTGACGAAATGGGTTTATTAGACAGTAAATCAGGAAAGTCAGGGAAGGACAAAGAGCCCAGTCACTGAGCTTCCTGCACAAGCCAGTCACCTTGAAAATAACTTGCGGGTGTTTCCAAGAATCACAGAGCCTCCCATGGAACAGGGCCTGCAGGGTCATCTGGCAGGATCTCCTTGCCCTCGTTCTCTGACACTGACTAGTGGCATCAAAGAAGGGCGGCTCCGGGACTGCCAATGTCTTCCCTGCAGAAAGAGATGCTTCATCAGAGTCACCTCCAAAACAGTGCAGGTAAGAAGGAAAAGCACTGCAGTGCCTGAGCTGGGCTCAGTTTATATTCATAATGTCTCCCTTTCTGCCTGAGCTTCATGACTTGGCAGTGAGAGTCATTTCAACACAAGGTCCTTAATAACATCGGTGTTCATTCCAGACTATCCGATACACCCAATTAATATGTTCTGTGGATGATCTATCACCCTGCGAAGCTGCTAAATGAATCAAATTCATTACGTGCTCTTCTTTTATTAATAGCACAAGTGGCATCTCTGCAGAAAAGCCGTCAGCAGGGCTGCTTTCTGGTTCTCAGTGGAACCCGTCATACAGAAAGGAAACGAATCAAGATAACCAGAGGTTGTCTGTCAGCCTGAAACAACCAACTCGGCGCCAGGTGTGGGGGCAGCTGACATGCTGTATCAGCTCCCAGGAAACAGCGTCCAAGGGGGATTCCTGCTGCAGCAGAGCCTGCCCACACGTATGTCAGCCCGAAAAACCATTATTTAAAAACCTCTCCCTAACAACAGAAAGCAAAGAACCAGATTATTACATTAGGAGTGACCCCAAAGCTCATCTAGCCCGGTGGTCCTCACCTGTAACTGTAAATAACAATCATCTGAAGTCTTTTTAGAAGTATCAACCTTCAGTAAAGAGGGTCCAGCAAATCCCAAAGGACTAAACAGGCAGAGGCCACTCTGTGACCACAGCTGAATTAAATTCAAAAGAGGGACCAGAAAAGCCCCAAACATTTAGAAATTGTGCAACAGATTTCCAAGTCATCCATTGGTCAAAGAACAAATTCTAAGTAAATTTATAAAATGTTTTGAATTGAATGATAATGGACACACAACATATTAACATTTGTGGGATGCAGCAAAAATAGTGCTTAAATGTAAGTTTATAGCCTCAAATGGATATAATAAAAAAGAAAAATTTAAATCAATAACCTGTGTGTATGCTCAGTCGCTTCAGTCATGTTCAACTCTTTGCAACCCCATGGACTATAGCCTGCCAGGCTCCTCTGTCCATGGGAATCTCCAGGCAAGCATACTGGAGTGGGGGGCTTCCCTAGTGGTCCAGTGGTTAAGAATCTTCCTTGCAATGCAGGGGACACGGGTTCGATTCCTAGTCTGGGAAGATTCCACCTGCCACAGGGCAGCTAAGACCATGCGCCACAACTTCTGAGACTGCGCCCTAGAGCACAGAAACCACACAAAGGAAGCCACCGCAATGAGAAGCCCATGCCCCACAGTTAGAGAGCAGGCCCTGCTCTCCGCAACTAGAGAAAGCCCATGTGCAGCAGTGAAGAACAGGTACAGCTAAAGGTAAAGATAAATACAAAATTTAAAAGAAGAATACTGGAGTGGGTTGCCATGCCCTCCTCCAGGGGGTCTTCTGGACCTATAATGGGAAGAGGTCACTCCAGTGCTGCAAAAGCAATTTTTCGCAGGCAGTGAGGCTAGTCTGAGGCAGAAAGACCACCCACCGCATAGCGTTCCCCCACCTTCACAGCTCAGCAACCCCGAAAGGAATAAGGTCCAGTTTGCAGGGCCAATCTGCTTCCAAACAGGGTTCTTAGCGTAAAACCTTTGGAAACTTGTTGTTTTGTTCTGATTTTTTGTGTGATCTAGCATTTTTCAAGGAAAATTGGATGATGAGGGTAGTTCAGTTGGCTTATGAAAGCACAGGGATTGTCAGAGCCCATTAAGCAGGTAAATTATGATCTAAAACAGGCCAGCTCTTATTTACCGTGATTTCCCAGGGGGGCTTCCTAGGAGGCTGTTGCAGCTTCATTAACATCAGTCTGTGATGAGGCCCCAGGTTGGGGGCGGGGAGCAGCTGCAGATTTGGAGTCAATCGGAGGCCTGTCTGGAACAGTACAGCTCAGGGGAGAAGCTGCCCTGACTCAGTGAAGGGGCCAAGGGACCTCAGATTATCTTTCATGAGGTATTTCTTCACAACAGTGTGGTTTGTGAATTCACCTAGAGGGTAATTTTGGGATCTGATTGCATAATACTTAGGGAATTACTTGTAGTCTGACTTTATCGTTGGGCAGTTTGTTTCCAGTCACACCTGATCTCTGAGTTTTAGTACAGTCCTACCCACAATTGTTCTGTATTTAGACCTCCGCAGAAAGATAACTTGTTATGTTGTGGGGTACTAGGCCAGCATCTATTTTATAATGTCTGCGCCCAAATTTCTTCTTTACTTTTGCTTTTCTTCAAGGTACTTTTATAACATCAAAGTGCTATTTGTTTTGACTGTGGAATAGCATACATAAAATAATGCATGACTCAGAAATAAAAATAGAGCACAGCAAAGGAAACCCATAAACAAAATAAAAGGACAACCCACACAATGGGAGAAAATATTTACAAATGATGAGACAGACAAGGGGTTAGTCTCCAAAATTTGCAAGCAGCACATGGAGCTCAATATGAAAAAAACAAACAACCCAATCAAAAAAATGGGCAGAAGACCAAACGAGACATTTCTCCAAAGAAGACATATGGATGGCCAAGAGGCACATGAAAAGATGCTCCACCTCACTAGTTACTCAGTTCAGTTCAGTCGCTCAGCCGTGTCCGACTCTTTGCAACCCCATGAATTGAGCACTCCAGGCCTCCCTGTCCATCACCATTGCCCAGAGTTCACTCAAACTCACATCCATCGAGTCAGTGATGCCTTCCAGCCATCTCATCCTCAGTCGTCCCCTTCTCCTCCTGCCCCCAATCCCTCCCAGCATCAGAGTCTTTTCCAATGAGTTAACTCTTCGCATGAGGTGGCCAAAGTACTGGAGTTTCAGCTTTAACATCATTCCTTCCAAAGAAATCCCAGGGCTGATCTCCTTCAGAATGGACCGGTTGGATCTCCTTGCAGTCCAAGGGACTCTCAAGAGTCTTCTCCAGCACCACAGTACAAAAGCATCAATTCTTTGGCACTCAGCCTTCTTCACAGTCCAAATCTCACATAGCCTTGACTAGATGGACCTTAGTTGGCAAAGTAATGTCTCTGCTTTTGAATATGCTATCTAGGTTGGTCATAACTTTCCTTCCAAGGAGTAAGCGTCTTAATTTCATGGCTGCAGTCACCATCTGCACTGATTTTGGAGCCCCCCCCCCCAAAATAAAGTCTGACACTGTTTCCACTGTTTCCCCATCTATTTCCCATGAAGTGATGGGACCAGATGCCATGATCTTCGTTTTCTGAATGTTGAGCTTTAAGCCAACTTTTTCACTCTCCTCTTTCACTTTTATCAAGAGGCTTTTCAGTTCCTCTTCACTTTCTGCCATAAGGGTGGTGTCATCTGCATATCTGAGGTTATTGAGATTTCTCCCGGCAATCTTGATTCCAGCTTGTGTTTCTGCCAGTCCAGCATTTCTCATGATGTACTCTGCATAGAAGTTAAATAAGCAGGGTGACAATATACAGCCTTGACACACTCCTTTTCCTATTTGGAACCAGTCTCTTGTTCCATGTCCAGTTCTAACTGTTGCTTCCTGGCCTGCATACAGATTTCTCAAGAGGCAGGTCAGGTGGTCTGGTATTCCCATCTCTTTCAGAATTTTCCACAGTTTCTTGTGATCCACACAGTCAAAGGCTTTGGCATAGTCAATAAAGCAGAAATAGATGTTTTTCTGGAACTCTCTTGCTTTTTCGATGATCCAGCAGATGTTGGCAATTTAATCTCTGGTTCCTCTGCCTTTTCTAAAACCAGCTTGAACATCAGGAAGTTCATGGTTCACGTATTGCTGAAGCCTGGCTTGGAGAATTTTGAGCATTACTTTACTAGCATGTGAGATGAGTGCAATTGTGCAGTAGTTTGAGCATTCTTTGGCATTGCCTTTCTTTGGGATTGGAATGAAAACTGGCCTTTTCCAGTCCTGTGTCCACTGCTGAGTTTTCCAAATTTGCTGGCATATTGAGTGCAGCACTTTCACAGCATCATCTTTCAGGATTTGAAAGAGCTCCACTGGAATTCCGTCACCTCCACTAGCTTTGTTCGTAGTGATGCTGTCTAAGGCCCACTTGACTTCACATTCCATGATGTCTGGCTCTAGATGAGTGATCACACCATCGTGATTATCTTGGTCGTGAAGATCTTTTTTGTACAGCTCTAAAACTACAGTGAGGTATCACCTCACACCAATCAGAATAGCCATCATCAAAGAGCCTACAAACAATAAATGCTGGAGACTGTGGAGAAAAGGGAACCCTCCTACACTGTTGGTGGGAATGTAAACTGGTGCAGCTACTATGGAGAACAGTATGAAGGTTTCTTCAGAAACTAAAAATAGAGCTGCCCTGAAATCCTATTCCTAGGCATATATTCAGAGAGAAACATAGTTCAAAAGAATACAGACACCCCAAGGTTCATTGCAACACTGTTTACAATAACCAGGACAAGCAACCTAGATGTCCATCAACAGAGGAATGGATAAGGAAGATATATACATATATACAAGGAAATATTACTCAGTCATCATAAAGAATGAAATAATGCCATTTGCAGCAATACAGATGGAGATGATCATACAAAGTGATGTAAGTCAGACAGAGAAAGACAAATATTGTGTGATATTGCTTATATGGAGAATCTAAAAAAAAAAGATACAAAAATGAAAATAGAATAATCTCTGGTTTTCATTAGAACAGAGAGCAAGCTTGTGAGGTGCGGACACCGCTTAAACCTCAGGCTTGTGAGGTGCAGACACCTGGTGTCTTAAAGCAGCCACCAGGATGATAGTCAGGCTGGGGACTTGCCCACACTTGCCCATGCAGCTGCCCATCACCCGTTTTCTCCATGAACAAGGACAAGCACAACCATGGGAGCTCCCAGAAAGGAGATGGAGGCCACAGGGCCATGACTCTCATGGTGACTGACAGTCCCAGCAGACCTGCAGCTAAAGGTTTCCCGGGATGTGGACTTTTCAGTGCCAAAGTCTCGTTACAGGGCTGAACCAACCAGAGTCCTCCCCTGCTCCTGCCTGAGCCCTCTTGTCAGGGCCCCGGGAACCTTCCTTTCCAGATTCCTGCTCCAGACTACCATCTCTCTTGCTCTTTCCACTGACGAACTATTTGGGGAAAAGTATTACAGTTTCACTGCACTGTGTCTTCTCTTGTTGGTTATATAAAGATAAATATATTCTTATCTTAAATAGGATAAGTGTTCCTGACACTTGACTGAGACATCTTCATAAAAATAAAATGAAGAACTGAGCACAGCTTCTGGTTTTGGGGCCCCTCGTGGGTTCACCAGGGGCTGGGTCCATGAACAAGCCCAAATCCAACCACAGGAGCTCCCAGAAAGGAGACCGAGGCCAGGGTCCCATAGCCTCAGATGTCCTGGGAGAAACACTCAGAGCTGCGATGCAGCGAATATCTTCTGTGGGTGCATTAGGCGCTTTAGGTGCTAAGGCATTTGACCAGTTACCATTTACATTTTTCACAGGAGCAAACCGAATCCTAGAAAAGGTGAGTAACCTGCCAGAGGCCACAAGGTCACCACGTGGTAGAGACAGCCTCGCACCCAGGATGTCGTGTTAGTGCAGGTCCATGTGCCCAACACACAGTGAGGCCAGGCACACCGTGACATCAAAGTGCAGAAGAGAGAGAGGTTTACTGGGTAAGGAGACCTGTAGCTCATGCTCCAAGGCGCCTAGAGCTCCCTGAAGGTTTTTACAAAGCGTTTTTAAAAGCAGGTGAGGTACACCCATGGAGGATTCATGTCAATGTATGGCAAAACGAATACAGTGTTGTAAAGTAAAATAAAGTAAAAATAAAAAATTTTAAAATAAATAAATAAAAGCAGGTGAGGGAGGGGGTCTCAGGGTGTGTGATCAGTTCGTGCACAGTCCTCTGATTGGTTGATGGGGAGGCAGCAGATGGTATCAGAGGCTCCAGGAGGCCTGAGGCTCAAGGTCATCAAGTATTTAACATTTTCCATTTGGTGGAGAGGGGATGTTTTTTACATTTGCAAAAGAACTTAGGAAACTATGTAGCATCAGATAGTATCAGAAAGCATCAAATACTATTATCTAGGTACTTCGGAGCGGAGCTGCAGCAGAAGATGTGGGGGAAGGCCTGGCTCCCCACGAGGCCCCTTGGGGTCCTGCTCGGTTACAGTCTCACTCTAGAACCTGCGCTCTCACGGGCTGTGTTCTCTTGTCTCCCCTCAAAGACTCTTTTAGATGGGGCCCGTCAGGAGCTGTGATGAGATCCTATGGGCAACCCCATGGAGGACAAGCTTTTGTCACCAGGTAGAGTCAGGTGATGGTCACATCACAGGATGACCAAGGGGAGCGGACAGGGCAGGAGAGGGGATGGAGTTGGGTGCTCATCAGCAATACCGGGAGTTCTAGAAATTCTCCACTTTATCAGTGGAAAAGTAAGGAAGTTTCAAGCAACAAATTCAGTAAGAATTATTTCATGTTTGCTGGGATAAAGTCAAAAATTTGATTGTGTGTTAAGTTGCTTCAGTCACGTCTGACTCTTTGCGACTCTGTGAATCATAGCCAACCAGGCTCCTCTGTCCATGGAATTCTCCAGGCAAGAATACTGGAGTGGATTACCATTTCCTTCTTCAAGGGATCTTCCCAACCCAGGGATCGAACCTGCGTCTCCTGCATTGGCAGGCAGAGTCTTTACCACTGAGCCACCAGGAAGCCAAACCACTTCTTAATCCATAGGAAACAGAGGGACAGCGCAGTCTCTTCAGATCTCAGCTGGCAGTGACCGCGGGAACAGATGCAGCTTGGCAGGCAGATGCCAGGACTCATGCGGTGGGTCAGGAGAGCAGCTGCCTGCACAGCCTCACGTTTCTCCAGACAGCAGAGAAACCATGCGTGTACAGGCTCTCAGAGCAGAGTCGTCTGTAATGCAATTTTAGCTCATCTCATTGAGAAAGAAAAATGGGCGACATTCGCCAGTTGTGTCTGCCTGAGCCTTCCCTGGATCCGCGGCATTTTTATCAATACAGGAAGTCAGAGACATAATTGAATTTACAGACTTGTGAAGAATAAATCAATTTCCCATGGAAAAACCCCAAGACCAGAGCTCATCCATAAGCTTCCTCCTCTGCTGTTTTTATTTTGCACTTGCTCAGAGCATTGTACCCAACAAAGCCTTGTGACAGTCTCAATGACTCATTTTGGAATGAAAGCTTTTGAGAGACTTTTGCTCTGATAGTGGAACTTTGCTCTTTTCACACTGGCCTTGATTACATGGCAAGCTATGAAATTCAGTAACACTTGGGGTTTTGTAAAAAAGTCACTCTTTGGATATTAAAAGAGAAGGGAACAGAGGAGAATATTCTTAATCATTTCTCTTTCTAACATCAATTCAAATTCTTTCTTATAATCTCCTCTTTAGATTATATGTTTGAATATGTTGAGAAAAGGTGACATTTTAGAGACACCTGTATGGATCTAAATGACTAAAACGGACAACATTGATACCTTAAACAAATCAGACATCTTTCCAAGTTGTGCCAGGCAGGGCTGTGGCAGGAAACAGAT
Organism: Capricornis sumatraensis; assembly: GCF_032405125.1. Lineage (NCBI taxonomy): Eukaryota > Metazoa > Chordata > Mammalia > Artiodactyla > Bovidae > Capricornis > Capricornis sumatraensis. The sequence goes on from NC_091069.1 coordinate 61,659,854, forward strand.
GGTTGGCTCCAGGGGCTGATTAAGGAAGGGTCAACATCAGGACAGCTCACAGCAGAGTGGGCTCAGGCAGGCCTAAAGAGAGGGCAGTGAGGCCCCCCGCCGGCTGAGGGCAGGGGCTGCCTGGGAATAGCTGCACTGCAGGATGCTGTAGGATGAGGCTGCAGAGAAGGAGCATGGCCTGGTCACAGCCCCGAAGGGGGGGTGGGGCTCAAGAAAAGCCCCCCACCCTCTGCGTGTCCTAGATTGGATCTAGGTTTGAAGCAAGCTTTTCATCAACTCAACAGACATGAATTTGAGCAAACTCCAGAAGACAGTGAAGGACAGGGAAGCCTAGCATGCTGCAGGCCACGGGGGTCAAAGAGAGTCAGACACAACTAAACAACTGAACAACAACTGCCACACACTAGCTGCGTGAATAGAGGCACGTAACTTATCTTCTTCTCTAAGCGTCCATGTTTTCATAATTAAAATGCAAAGTAAGGATGCCGAGAGAATTAAATGAGGAATGTAAGAAACAGGGTGCACAACAGAGCTAATGACCAGGACACACAGTGCAGGAGGCCCCTGCTCCAGCTAACCCATCATCAGGACTGTGTGAAATAACATCTCAGGAGGCAGGACCTTGTGAAATACGTCTCAGGTTACCTCCCCCAGGTAAGAAAGGGGGAAAATTGTCCACCTACCATCCAATGGCCAGTGAGTCTGTGGTGACCCTACAGTCCCACAGGATAGAAGCCAAAGGGCACCTGGCCATAGGGTCAGAGACACGACGCACCTGCCCTGAAGGTACACGGTAGCCGTGAGAAGCTGGAAGGCTAATGCTGCCCCAAGCATCTAATCGTGGGTCTTCCCACAGGAGAGGATGAACCTGAGGTTCCTCTACATGCAGTTCTGAGATACGGCCACAGGTCCTGGGACGTGACCTGAGGCTTCTGCACATCCAACAGTTCTCATCCCAGGCTGGAGAAATTCCCAAAATGCCAGAGCCTGTCAGAGCTTCAGGATTTGCAAAACACCCACCTCACCCTCGTCCATCCTCCTAAAACTTTCTGTGGCCAGAGAAAAGGACCACATCCTTCATATATGTTAGAAAAAATGTGAACACTGACTGAAAAATATGAACACTACTGGGCATTCATTGTATCACTTTGAACGTGTTACATCCAACTTATGAGTAAATAGATAAAACCCAGGCATCCAACAGTCACCTAGTGAGACTGTTTTGTCTGTTGTCAAATAGAGCTGAGTTTTCATTATTAATTCACAGGCAAATAGTCTCTTTTGTTGAACCATTCCCACGCAGACTAAAGGAATGCTTAGATTTCTGCTTAAACATTGTTTAGACCAACTTCTTGCTTTGCAGATTGAAGGGAGTGGGGTTGAAAGAGATGAAGTAAGCTGTCACGAGTCAACTGAGAAGGACTCAAGCTCAGGTCTTCAGACTCCAGGTCTAACGATTTCTCCATTTCACTCCACCGAGATCATTTTGTCTTCTTGATGTTTCATTTCATGCAGGTTTACTTTCTCTGTTCCATGTGAAGCTCTGCCGCCATCATTTCTCTGCAGGACTGCGCCACAGTTTAAGGCTCATTTAGTTTATGGTGTTCGTGCAACCAAGCGCATCTTCCCCAGATGAAATTTTCACAGGGAAGCATGGGGGTCAGAGCCACCCAGAGCGACACCTCCTATGGTTCCCACAAATACCTCTGGGGCTGACCCCTTTTGCCCTTGTGATGAGGGGCATGCTATCGGGGCCAAGCACCTGCAGACCCTGGGGCTCTGAGGTCCTCATAGTGCACGTTCATCTCTGAGGCCCCTGCACCTGCACAGACAGGTAGAAACACAAGTGTGTCCACCTCAAAAGTAAAGATCCCACATGCAGATTGTGGGGTGAGAAGTGCTTTGCAAACAAACGAAAGATCCACCCACAGAAGGCTGAAGGACCCCAGACACCTTGTCTTCCTCTGTGACCTCTGCTCCAGAAATTTCCACATGTAATAGCACTTGCTCTAAACTGGATATAATATTCTAAACATTCACTTGTGAAGTACGAAGTAGGCCCCTCACTGCTGGGTCTGCAGAGTATAGTATAGCTCAGTTCACTGTTCCCTGTCACACAGCAGGGACCAGAGCAGTAATGTTGCAAAAACCAGTGTGGCAGCAAAGAGACGCCAGAACCAGAATAATGATACAGTATCCACAGAACCCGGAGAAGGGAGTGCAAATCTGGTCCCCTAGCCCTAGGGCATCTTCCTCACCGGAAGCATCTGTTTAGATCTGATGTAGTGTAGGCCTCTAAAGACAATGATCTCAGCTTTTTCTAATCTGAAATGTTTTTATTTGGCCTTTATTGAGGGGATGGGGTTAGAATGATTTATTTTTTAAACAACTGGTTATCGCTGTATCCCTATAACTTTATTGCTGGACATTGAAATTTGAATTTCTTTTTTTTGCGTGCAAAAATTTTTTATTGGAATATATTTGCTTTACAATGTGTTCGTTTCTGCTGCACAACAAAGTGAATAAGTTATATATTTTGCCAGATATAGAATTCTAGGTTCATAATTTCTTTTCTCTTTCAGCATTTCAAGGGTCTTTCTACTTTCTTCTGAAATACTTCATTTCTGATGAAAGTTCAGCACTGATTGTTGTTGTGAGAATTGTTTGAATATATGCATGTATATGTACATGTGTTCATAGGTAGGTGGACAGATAGATAAAATCAGATGTCCCAACTATTAGATCTCTTCTCTTTCCTCCCCTGTCTTCAAGACTAAAAAGACTAAGAATGCAAATTCGTATTATACTGGACTGATTAAATATTAGCAAGCTCAAAGGGACAAATTACTTGCCCTCAAGGATTATTTGGTTTCTCACTTTTTAAATGTTTTTATTTATTCAAATAGCATATTCTGCCCAGCTCTACTGAAACCTCAGAACTGTGAACTCTTACTTCAGGTCAACTCTGATTTTTATCATTGTTCCCCTCTTCCTCTGACTGCTTTTAAGATTTTCCCTTTCTCTTTGGTTTGTGTCAATCCAAAATGACCTGGTTTGCTTTGCATCTGTTTGGCCTCCTTTTTAAATCTGTAGGTTGATTTATTTTTTTATTAAATCTGAACATTTGCAGCCATTATTCCCTCAAATATGCTGTTCCACTGCAACATCCCTTTCTGGCACTTTAGTCACAGGTGTATTAACCCACATGCCCACAGCCTCTGTTCTCTCAGCCACTTTTCTCTCTGGGTTTCCGTTCCCATCACCCTTTCGAAAAACCTACTACCTTTCCTTCTGTTAATCTGTTTAATCTTCTGCTGAGCCTATCAGATGAATTTCCAATTCAGATACTGTGTTTGGCAGATGCAGTATGTTCATTTGGTTCTTTTCTAAAGAACTGACTTCTGAATAGAGTCCCCATCTTGTCACCTTTTTTGTCCCCTTTTCCCTTAAGTCCTTAAACATACTTACAGTTGCTGTACTCAAGCCCTTATCTTTAAGGCCAGCATCTCTGGATGTGGTCATTTTTACGGCTTTCTGAAAATTGTTGATATTATGTTGCAGAATCTGACTTTTGTCAACTTCCTTAGAAGAATACTGAGCCAATGAGCTTTATTCTGTTAGTGTTTATTTTTAGGCTTGGTTAGGCCTCATTACTGTACCCTTGGACTGCAAGGAAATCAACCAGTCAGTCCTAAAGGAAATCGACCCTGAATATTCATTGGAAGGACTGATGCTGAAGCTGAAGCTCCAATACTTTGGCCACCTGAAACGAAGAACTGACTCATTAAAAGAGACCCTGATGCTAGGAAAGATGGCGGGCAGGAGAAAGGGGGCGACAGAGGATGAGACAGTGAGACAGCATCACTGACTCAATGGACATGAGTTTAAGCAAACTCTGAGAGATAGTGAAGGACAGGGAAGCCTGGTGTGCTGCAGTCAATGGAGTCACAAAGAGTAGGACATCACTTGGCAGTTGAACAACAACAACTCTAAGGCTAGCACACCCTGTGCTCTGGTCTTGCTTGGATCTCAGTGGGATGCCCGCGATGGCTTCTCAAATCATCAGTGTTTCTCAACATCGTGCGACCCTGACACACAAGCAGCAAGAGCAACTGCTCTTTGCCCACCTTCAAGGAGTCCCATCCTGTGCCTGCAGGACTTAGTATTTGGCCAAAGACTCGAGAGAACCCCTGTGCAAACTCCTCCTCATGTGCCTTCTTCTCTGACAGCCAGTTCCTCATATTCCAGCAGCCTGAGTGGTCCTGAAATTTGTTCTATGTTTGCTCCACCCAGCATCACCCCTGGACCTGGGCTTCATTGCCCTAGGACATGGAGCAATGGGAAGTACCCCTAGTGAGAAAGCTGGGGGCATGTGAGGCTCATCTCTGAGAGCCACTTCTCCCTGGACCACAGCGTTGTGCTCTCTCATCCAGTCCCTAAGCAGTGGCCTCATGATTGTTTGCACTGGGAAGATGCATCTGATTTCCATCACTGCATCATGGTGCAGGCTAGAAGCACCACCATTCCTTCTAACATAATGAAAATAAGCCGCTCATAAGTATGCATCACATTAATGGAGAAATGCCATGGAAGCAACATGTTGTAATTGAATACAGTCTCCTATGGGTTTTAGAAATTTGGGCTTAAGTTCCCAGCTCTGTGACTTCAATTAATCATTTAATCAATCTAAGCCTCAATTTTCTCATTTGTAAATTAAAGAGGGAGTATTAGAATATCTATAAAATTCTCCCTAGTTCTAATATCTTTTTATTCCATGGCACAAAGATAAAACTCATGAATTTTTCATTTTCAAAATAATCCTAAAAAGCATTCCCTTCATTTTAATTCTGATAATATTTCATAAAAGCTTTGATAAAAGTAAGAGGAGGAAAGAAAACTGGGCACTTAATGTACTATCAAATTGTCTTTTATATGCTATGTCTAATGCTCAGCATATCATAGGCATTTAAATTTCCCATAAGAATAAATGTAACCTATCAAATAACTCAGTGAATAATACCACCAAGAATTCACTACTCCCACTCTTCCCGAGGGGAACAGATAATGTGTTCTTTATTAATTCTAAGAATGACTTGAATACTAGCTGCCAACCTACTCATTTAGACTTCCTCTTTCATTGTAGACTGTCCTAGTTTAATGACCATATTTAAACAAAACTGGAATCATTGGTGTAATCTGAGGATTGAAGAATCACCATCTTTACCTTCATTTATTCATTTACTCCACAAATATCTATTGAGAACTTATTATATACCAAGTATGTATCAGCTTCTGAAGACAAAGTTATGAGCAAAATAAACTTGATATCTGCTGTCATAGAGTTTAAAGTCTAGTAGAGGAGATAGGCATTAATAAAATAATAATTTATGAATCAATGTAAAGTTTCAACTGTGAAATGCTCTGTCAAAGAAGAAACTGTTTATAAGAAGCTAGAATGTGTATTTAATCTTGGGAAGAAAACAGCATCCCAGGAAGAATAGCCTCTTGGTGAGACAAAGGGCTTCCCTGGTGGCTCAGATGGTAAAGAATATGTTGGCAGTGCAAAAGACCCGGGTTCTATCCCTGGGTTGGGAAGATCCCCTGGAGAAGGGAATGGCTACCCACTCAGGTATTCTTGCCTGGAGAATTCCATGGACAGAGGAGCCTGGTGGAGTATAGTCCATGGAGTCACAAAAAGTCAGATATGACTGAGAAACATTTTGAGAAGAAAGTGGTGGGCATCCTTGCTGTGTTCCTTATTTTAGATAAAATGCTTTCAGGTTTTCACTGTTGGGGATGATGTTACTTGTGGGCTTGTTATATATTTAACATATATGCAGAGTACATCATGAGAAACGCTGAGCTGCAGGAAGCACAAGCTGGAATCAAGATTGCCAGGAGAAATATCCATAACCTCAGATATGTAGATGACACCACCATTATGGCAGAAAGTGAAAAACTTAAGAGCCTCTTGATGAAAGTGAAAGAGGAGAGTGAAAAAGTTGGCTTAAAGCTCAACATTCAGAAAACTAAGATCATGGCATCTGGTCCCATCACGGCAAATAAATGGAGAAACAGTGGAAACAGTGGCTGACTTTATTTTGGGGGGCTCCAAAATCACTGCAGATGGTGATTGCAGCCATGAAATTAAAAGATGCTTATTCCTTGGAAGGAAAGTTATGACCAACCTAGATGGCATATTAAAAAGCAGAAACATTACTTTGTCAACAAAGATCTGTCTAGTCAAGGCTATGGCTTTTCCAGCAGTCATGTATGGATGTGAGAGTTGGGCTATAAAGAAAGCTGAGTACAGAAGAACTGATGCTTTTGAACTGTGGTATTGGAGAAGACTCTTGAGAGTCTTTTGGACTGCAAAGAGATCCAACCAGTCCATCCTAAAAGAGATCAGTCCTGGGTGTTCATTGGAAGGACTGATGTTGAAGCTGAAACTCCAGTACTTTGGCCACCTGATGTGAAGAGTTGACTCATTTGAAAAGACCCTGATGCTGGGAAAGATTGAGGGCAGGAGGAGAAGGGGACAACAAAGGATGAGATGGTTGGATGGCATCCCTGACTCAACGGACATGGGTTTGGGTAGACCCTGGCAGTTGGTGATGGACAGGGAGGCCTGGCATGCTGTGATTCATGGGGTTGCAAAGAGTCGGACAGGACTGAGCAACTGAACTAAACTGTCATATATGGCTTTTATTTTCTTGAGGAATATTCCCTCTATACCCCTTTGTCAAGAGTTTTTATCATATATAGATGTTGAGATTTGTCAAAAAGCTTTTTCTGCATCTGTCAATGATCAAATGATTTTTATTCTTTCATTTGTTAATAAGGTATATCACATTGATTGTTTCACAGATATCGAACCATCCTTGTATCCCTGGGATAAATCTATGATTTTTCTAGTTTTATGAATATTAATCCTATCTTCTATAAAATATAATATTGTAAAATGACATTTGCATTACCAACAATTCCTCAACATGATATTCATTCATCACTCTGCAAATTTCCACACACTAAAAGTATTGCTTACAGTGACAAAAATTGCAGATGACCTTACAATCCAGCAATATGAGGTACACAGCCATCAAACATTATAGAAAATATACATAATAAATTAGTAATTAAAAAAATTAGGTTGCAAAAAAATAGGTTGACCCAAGAAGTATGTTAACTAATCACTTAATTTGGAAATACATGTATATGTTAGGTATACACAGAAAAATATCTAAACATGTATATACTACAGCTTTGGCAATGAGCATTTTTGTTATAAATGTTTTATTTTTCTTTTTTATAATTTTGTACATTTTATTAGCTTGAGTTAATTTTATAATCAAGATATTTTCACTTTAATTTTAATGGGAATATTTTAGCAGGTTATTTTAAGCATAAAAGTGAGGGGATAAAATTTTCTTATTGAAAAATCCACTCTAGTAGATGTGTTTATGTAGAGTAGATACATGTACACAAGTTAAGATTTCAATGGAAGTCCAGGCTGATGATCATCTGAACTGGGGGTTTAGTGTTGGTGACAATGAGGAGATAAATTCTAGAAACCATAGAAAAAATTGACAGCAATTATTGTTTAGCTACCCTCTGCTCTCAAAATATTACACATTTGGGATAAGGACACGTACACTGAATCACAATGACCATTTCCTTGTTGAAATTATAATCACTTGTGATTCTTTTTCTCATTTAAGTCTTTTTAAGCATTTGAAATAGCAAATCCATGTAATTATTTTCCAGTTTCTTAGCAATCCTAAGCTGTCAGAATTGTATTCATGAATAAAATATGTGTATTAAACCCAAATAATATCCTGTTATATCACCAATGGTCACCAATAAAAATTATTTTAATAAATTAATAAATTTAAAGTCAAAATAAATTTAATTAAATTATAAATTTAGCAATTATAAAATAATTAAATTATAAATGTAAATTTTATTTTAGTTAAATAATGGTCTAAGTTGACTAAAACAGTTATTACCAGCAAAGAAGCTGTTTGTTAAATAAGTTATCTGGAAAAAATCTCCTGAACATCTACCATCCATCTATGTGCAAGACTATGTGTTGGATAAAGATTAAGACTAATTGAATAAGAAATGGTCCCCTCCCCAAAGAATTCTTAATCTTGGGAGGATACCGAAGAAACATCATTAACTATATTCCAATGTAATAAATAACAACAACCAGAACATACCAAATACACATAGTATGTTGAGAGATAAAATAAATAATCCACATATATTATCTCATTTAATTTTCACACCAATGCTATAAAATATTAAATATAAAATTATTAGCTCCATGTCACATATGAGGAAACAAGACTTAGAAGGTTTTGTAATTGGCTCAGTATCAAACAGCTAATAAGGGATAATACAGAGACTCAAATCCAGGCATGACTCCAGAGCACACCTGCTGTTCTGTTACACTAAAAGAATGAACAGCTTCTGCACAGAACACAGGCAATTTATCCCTGGAGGGAAGCTGAGGACCGTCCGACAGAGGAAGTGATTTTTGCTTCAGACTTGAAATTTTCCACGCTTAAAAATGTGCAGGAATTCAAGACAGAGAATTTAGGAGAAGCAGATAGAAATAAAAATGAATGATATACAGTCATGTATGACTAGAGAACAGGATGTCAAAAGCCATTGACAGACGATGAGGCTTCAAAGGAAAGAAAAGTACTTCCTGAATTTAAAGAAGGTCCTTAAATGTCAAAGAGCCAAGAATAACACGCCTTCTATCTAGCCAGTATCTCATTAATTTTTAATGAATAAAGGCAATTCTGATGTGTACATAAAGTTGTAAAATGGCCACAAGGAAATATATCATCAGATAGTTTACATTCTTGCGTTAAACATTATTAGGAATTTAAAGGTTTGAATTTACTGTCACATAAATACATACATGCTTGTCTGCTGTGTTGGATGTTGTTGATCAACAGTTTTTGAATTTAATAACATACAAAAAGAAAAATATCATACATTAAGGCATATATGTGACGTCTAGAAAAAATGGTACAGATGAACTTATTTGTAAAGCAGAAATAGAGTTACGGATATAGAGCACAAGCTTTTGAATACCAAAGGAGGAATGGGGGTGGGATGAGTTGGGACACTGGAATTAAGACATACACTATTGACACTATATATATAAAATAGACAATCAATGAGAACCTACTGTACAATGCAGGGTACTCTACAGTGCTCTGTGGTGACCTAAATGGAAAAGAAGAGAAACGGCAGAGAAGCTCTGATTGGGAGGTGACACTGAGAGAGAGGATCTGAGTCGAGTGGAGGGTGTGGAAGAGAATCCACTGACCATATTGCAGAGTTCAAACACCCCAACATCCATGGTCCCAGCTTCCCCGCAGTGACCATCCCTCAGGGTCCTCGTGTCCACACTCCTGGGAGCACATGCAGCCTTAAATGCAGTTACCTCCCCCAGCATGAACAGATAAGAAGCCAAAACCCCACAGTCAAGAAATCAGGAAAACAGTAGGGGAAAAAGTCACTTAGTCCCCAAACCTGCCATTTTTGTGCATTTTTACTGAATCGAAACAGTAATTAAAGTTGTCCAGATGCTGTCGGTTCAGGGGAGCACTAAAGTAGAAAACACAAAATTGCTTTAATTGCCTTGAGGAGATTAAATTTGGACGTAGCGGGCTCTCCATTAATCTAGCCTCCATTTTGAGCAGAGAAAACACTCACTAGCTTGTGTTTCAAGAATATCGATCTGTCTGAGCTGTGTGTGTATTCTTAAATAACTGTAGGCAGGCTATAAATCTACTGTCTGATTCTTACTGGTGCCTCAAGCTATCCTGTTCATCCCACAAAGACTGTCTGTTTCCCCGGTTCTGTCTCGCTAACTTAGAAGCGTCTCACCTGGGTGCAGACGCGATCGCAAAGCTATAAACGTAGCCTCTCTGGGGCAGAAATTCTTATGGCATCTCTAAAGTAAAAATAGACTAGATTGATGAGGTCTCAAAGCACTGCCTCTAATGAGCTGAAGACTCCCATCTGTGCTCTTTCCTGACGTGGAGGAAGCCAGGGAGAAGCAATCAATGAGATGCAATGACCTCTTCATCAACATTAAAGTAACAGTGGGATATGCAGAGGGGTTCCTGAAGGCACTGAGGTTTAGCCTAATAACTGAAGACAAACAAACAAAATTAAAGCGTTAATTCAAACAGGGAGTGACAAATGTAGCTGTAAGAAATGCACTCATCTGAATCTATAAACATTAACCAAACAAACAAATCCCACATCCCCAAGGAAGGTAAAGATCAGCTGGCAAGTTAATGTTTCCTTGGAAAGTAAGACACTCCATGGACCCTTCCCCGTGTGAGTGGCACAAGCCTACAGTGATCCATCACTCTTCTCCAGATGCTAGCAGACTGGCTTCTGAGGCTTCAGTCTGCTCTTGAGGGGAAAGACAAGGCTGAGAGAAAGCCAAGCAACACTGGACTCAGAAAGTGCAGCAGAAAGCGAATGTGCATAGTGAAATGTCTGTTTCTAGGTAAATCATATTTACAGAGTATGCTGGAGTGAAAATCAAACACCTGTGGAATGTTACCTGTGGAAGATCTTGGGAAGATATCTTGTTGAATTAACCACAACTGTAATGCTTTGAAGCAGACACTTCACTTTGTTGACTAACATTCAGGATTTATTTATTTCACTCGAGTTCACAGAACTGGAAGGAAGATTCTCAGAGCTGGAAGGAAATGGCTTCCCTGCATTTTCTGCATTTTCTCCATTGGAAGTTCAGCTTGAGTAGTCTGACTTCACTCTCCAATCCTGTCTAGTGAAGTATTCCAGTGGACATTAACACCTGCTGCAAACTGATTAGGTCCTTCAGAGTAGAGTGCCCGGCAAAATAGTTCATTCAAAGGAAATGCAATTGTTAGGACGGAAACAAAAGGCTGCTTTGCCAATCTGCCTCAGGACCTGTCAACTTCAATAGCAATTGTCCCTGGGATGGAATAAACGCACAGACCAGTATGCGTGGAGGGAAGAAAATGATTTAATAAGAATTCCTACTTACAGAAAGCTTCATGCCTACAGAGAAGGGCATGCTTCAGCACCCTCGGAGAGGAATAGTATTTAAATTCAATATGAAGCGTCATGATCAAAATATGCTTCTACTCATCACCATCAAACATGCACAAAAGTGAATTTTTACCATTGAACTACAGCAGATTAATGTTTCTTTTAATTAGCAGGAAATCACAGGTAATAAAATACTTTGAGACATCTATTTCCCAGTCATACAACATAAATGGCACTTTTTCCCTGAGGATGTAACCCTTGAATGACTTCGTCACCTCCTACTTGATAAATGGAAATGTTTTCTTCTACTCAAGGTCACAGCAAGACAAACAAACCTGTGGAAGGCAGTGAAGATGAAATGTGCCCAGTGTTTTTTTAAAAAAATTGCTTATAGTTTTCTGGTTTAGTTCAATCAAGTAAAGCATCAGAGAAAAAGAACAATGACTACCAGTAAACAAAGAGGGCGAAAGACTGAACTCAGTGTCAGTCAAACGTCCTACCTTCATACATATTTATTATACTGTCTCCAAACATAAAGTTTTTAAAAAGCATCTGTGCTGATATATCTGGCAAACTTTTTCTTGGGGGATTAAATCTAGTGACCCCACACTAAGAGGCAGTGACACTCATTTTAAGGGAAAGAATTCCAAAACAGTCCTAGTTTGGTCTTTTCTTTCTTCAACTCTACTGTAACATTTAACAGGTGGAAGGGAAATATTTATGAAATAAATAATGCCTTTTTCTTTATATTCCCTATCTTCCTTCCAGAACATCAGACTGGATGGTTATCACAGGTTCACATATAAAGCATTTCTTTAAATATCTTAAGGTACTAAGTAGAAATCTGCTATAAGTTATAGGAGGAAATATGGAGTCGCTTTAAAAAGCCACAGTAGCTGAAGTGCAGCACACTGTAGCTGAAGCAGGGACTTTCACAAGGTCACAACTAAGGGGTCTCATCTGGAGCGTGACTGGGAAAGGGTCTGTTTCTAAGAGCATGTGGTCCCCAACAGAACCCAGTTTTCCTCCCTCCTGCTGAGAGACCCCTGTGTGTGTCCTGCCTTGCTGTGAAAGTGTTAATCATGCAATGGTGTCCAACTCTTTGCAACCCCACTGACTATAGCCCACCAGGCTCCTCTGTCCATGGGATTTCCCAGAATCCTAGAGTGGGTTGCCATTTCTCCTCCAGGGGATCTTCCCAACCCAGGGATCAAACATGCAGGTATCCTGCATTTCAGGTAGATTCTTTATTACCTGAGCCACCAGGGAAGCCCTGTCTTGCTGCAACAATTAGTAATTGAACTCTTCATTGCAGGTGTGTTCCTGGCAGTCCTAGAAGCAGAGCACTGGGCTTTGTCCCTCCTCTGGTTGCTCTCCTCTTACACAGCAAGTGTATCTGCACCCTCTTTGCATCATGTGACTAAGGAGTTCTCATGTGTGGTCAGACCAGCACAGTGACAAGCAGCATCCTCACATTGTCTAGGCATGTCCCTGAGTTTACATCCTGAGAATGTACTCTGATTGTTCTTTTGGCTCAGAAAATGCAGAAACATCTAACCTCATACACAACAAGCATCTCAAGGCAGGGAGAGCCAGGTTATTATTTTCCCATAATCAGAAAAGGAGAAAGGGGCGGCAGAGAATGAGATGGTTAGCTAGGATCACCAACTCCATGGACATGAATTTGAGCAAACTCCAGGAGACAGTGGAGGCCAGAGGAGCCTGGCATGCTTCAGTCTATGGGATCACAAAGAGTTGGACATGACTTAGCGACTGAACAACAATCAGCCCCTTCTTTGAGGAACCATTAAAGAAAAATAAATAAAATATATCTAAAGCATATGTTTTTACATATATATACATACTTAGGCACATGCATACACACAAACATGTATATATACACATAGGCAGGCACACATGTGTATGTAAAGCTACATTTCAGAATTGGCTATGGGTCCATATTAACTCTCCTGAAACAAGCATTCATATGGAAATGGTCTGACATAAGGAAATTGAGAATCGATACTGAGTAATTTGTCTGTTATTAATTTTATTACATTAGAAGCAGCACATTCATTTCAATTATTGATCTAGCCAGCATATTTAGAGTGGGCAAAGCTTCTTGTATTGACAACCAGCCAAATGGAGTGGGGGAGACAGAGAAAGGGGAATATTCTGTACATACACTGGCTCCTTCAGGCTTCGAACAGGAGAATTTCATTCTTTGCAACCATCAGGAGCTCCATCGTCTTTTTGGACTCAAGCTCTCAGCAGAGTTTCCCCACAGAGTGAGCAGCAACTTTTGTCCCTGTGATTCCTGTGTTCAGAATATTCATAAGGAGGACATTATGGTGTCCAGGCTGTAAATGCTGATGTGCTTATTCATGTCCAACTTTTTGCAACCCCATGGACTGTAGCCCACCACACTCCTCTGTCCATGGAATTATCCAAGCAAGTGGGAGTGGGAGTGGGTTGCCATTCCCTTCTCCAGGGGATCTTCCTGACCCAGGGATCAAACTCAGGTCTCCTGCACTGTAGACAGATTATTTATTGTCTGAGCCACGAGGGAAGCACTCTTCTGCTGATGCACATTTAAAAATACAGAATGTTTCACAAATCTGCCTGTCACCTTGTCCAGGGGCCATGTTAATCTTCTCTGTATCAATCCAATTTTAGTATATGTGATGCCTAAGCAAGCACACCATAAAGTCTTAAGAATCAAAAAAGTCTTTCTTGAACTAGAATCAGTTCAGTTCAGTCTCTCAGTCTTGTCTGACTCTGCGACCCCATGAATCGCAGCACACCAGGCCTCCCTGTCCATCACCAACTCCCAGAGTTCACTCAAACTCACATCCATTGAGTCGGTGATGCCATCCAGCCATCTCATCCTCTGTCGTCCCCTTTTCCTCCTGCCCCCAATCCCTCCCAGCATCAGTCTTTCCCAATGAGTCAACTCATCACATGAGGTGGCCAAAGTATAGTATTACTTAAAAATATGATTAAGTGCACAATTTAGATAATGAACAAAAATATGCATAAATGAGATATCCACAAGTATGAATGTACAGCCACAAATCCATCTTCATACACAGCTTTCTCTGAAGAAAGACCCAGCTTAGGCAGTGCATTTTCCCCACTTCTTTCTAGAGCACACACTTTTTGGAGTCTGGGTTTCCAATAACTGATTTCACTCCCTAACAATTTTCTACATGCAAGCTGAAGTAGTGTTATGTACCAAAGTTTAATACAGAAGAGTTTAAAAGTTGATAGTTTTAATGAAATTCTTTTCAAGTGATAGCCTGGAGGGTGATCAGGAAGTCAGTCTGCCACCACCATCACTGGACCCTCTTTGACCTTGCTGCAAGGAAACCAAAAGAACAAGCTGTGATGGGTAATTTCTTTTGGAACCAAGGGATGGAGTCATCATGCAAAGATAAATCAAGAGAAGAGTCTTTTACAGTAATGTGATTAGTAGTTCCAGGGTCAGAGGCAGAGTGCCAAGAAGAGAAGCTGATGACGTAAGCTTATAAACTTGACATACTAGCCAAGTCTGTTACTAATGTAGCTCAAAGGTCATCATTTTTATTATTCCAGCAACCAACCAGCTGGGTCAAAAGGGGGGAAAACAAACACATTCAGTCTCAAAGTACCTTATTTGGTTTCCTAGCAATTGAATAACCACATCTCTGGTGAGTTGCTAATGACATCCTCTTCTCTTAACATCTAATCAAAATTCACAGCCAGAAGCAACATGGAGTGAGTAGCCCAGTCAAGACATTAATTATTCTGGTGATAAAACTGTCTCAACAGTGGGCTTCAAGCAGACATAATTTCTGTGACCAGAAATGCTTAAAGCATGATGTTTACCCTTTGATGTTTTGAATATTTTAAATTAGGCAGGAGGGAGGGCACAGAAGCTAGCCACTCCCTGGCAGGTCTTAGCAGGCAGCTTGAGAATCAGAGGAGAACGTGTGTCCATTTGTATCTCTTGTCCTTCAAATTCCAAGAAAAATGGCACTTCATCTCTGAAAGTCATGCACACAAGAGTTATGGCAAATTTTTTTTAAAAAGAGTTATGTCAAATTAAAGAGACCAATTGCTTCAGCACCATTAAGATCACATCTTGTTCTGATGCTACAAATTCATCTAACAAGATAACCTTGGGCCCCTTCATCCATTCTAATGCATTCTCTAAATGTACAAGTGCCATCAGCAAGTCTATGAACATACAGTGCCGGGGCGCCATTATCCTCAAGAAGAAAACAGTTTATACACTGAGTGCTGGCAGAGCTCTGGACAGAGCAATCGGAAGAGAAAGCTGATGTCATCTGCCAACCACGTGGCTTGTTTTCCACTTATTTTCTTATGGCAAAAATGCATGACCTTCAACTGTCATTCAGTAAAACACCATTTTGTAAGATGTAAGGCTAAAAAGCAATTGTAAGTGATCAAAGGCTGGGTGGGAAAAGATAGTGAGAATCGACTCTGTGACAGAAGCGTCTGACAACACTTTATACAAGGACAATATCATTTCAATCTCACATTGACTCTGTGATGCAGATATATTTTGTCATTGCTGTTCAGTTGCTCAGTTGTGTCTGACTCTTTGTGACCCCGTGTACTGCAGCTTGCCAGGCTTCCCTATCTGTCACCAAATCACGGAGCTTACTCAAACTCATGTCCATCGAGTTGGTGATGCCACCCAACCATCTCATCCTCTGTCACCCTCTTCTTCTCCCACCCTCAATCTTTCCCAGCATCAGGGTCTTTTCCAATGAGTCAGCTCTTCACAACTGGTGGCCAAAATATTCGATCCTCATCTTCAGCGTCAGTCCTTCCAAGGATTCTGGGTGGATTTCCTTTAGGATTGACTGATCTTCTTGCTGTCCAAGGGACTCGCAAGAATCTCTCTGCTATTTTTCTGTAAAAGAAAATTCCCCAAATCAATTGGCTTAAAGCAGTATGAATTCATTTTTGTGCATAAATCTGTGGGTCATCTACTGATTCACATCAGATTTGGTTGGCCAGAGAAGACCTTGGTCATGCACTCATGGACAACTGGTGGGTTGTCTGGGAACTGGCAGATGAAAGACAGCCTGATGCACAGGTCTGGCATTGCCTACCAGGCCTTAGTGATGATGGAGCCTTGTGTCTTTCATTGTGCAGCAGGTTGATTCAGACCTATTGATATGGCTGTAGCAGGGTTCCAAGGGAGAGTAAGACTTCAAAGCCCACTGAGGTCTAGGCTCGAAACTGGCACATTGCATTCCAGCATGTTCGTTTTGCTAATGCGAATTAGAAATTCAGCATAGATTCAAAGAGTAGATAAACACACTCCACTTCTGGGTGAGAGAAGATTGAAAATCTCACTGCAAAGTTATGGTAGAGGGAGGAGCAGAGAACTGAGAGAACTGAGGCCATTTTCTCCATGCCTGTCATCCACACCCTTGCTGTGACTTCATCCTGGGCACTTTGTCCTTTCCACGCCTTGACTTTACATTAGTCTTCATGACTTGGTTTGGCTAAGGTGTTGGGTGGAGGACAAAGCGCCCATTCAGATCATAGGTCTTAAGAGGCTTGCTTGCCCTGTAGTCCCTACATTGCCAGAAGAAACGCAAGTTCCAGAAAGAGGATGATGAGCATGAGCGAGAGCTGGACCTGCAGAACTTCACCATAGGGAAGACCACCCCAACACCACGGCCTGAAGACATGGCCTCCCCACTGACCTGTAGACCTGTGAGGATAAAGGGCCATAGGTTAATTCACTGAGTCTGGGGGTGATGCTGCACTGTGGCAATATAGGTAATGGCCAAGTGATAGTCAAATGATATTGAAATACAAAAAAGAGAGGCAAGAAACTTCGCTCCTGGAGCTTATAATCCAATGGGGAGAGAAACACCATAAACAAATACACAGAATGATATCAAGTACAATTAGTGCTATGAATAAAATGAACTTAATAGTTTGGTAAGCAGTGTCTTTCCTTAAGGTGACTGAGAACTAGTGCTTGCATTTTTAAATACACATGGGTGGCAGCCATCTACACTCAGGGACAGAAGCCTGTGCTGTAGAAAATGGTTGCCGCTTTACCACAACTTTTTAAGCTTCTCTAGTTTCTAACTTTCAGCTCTCTGACAATTATCAATAGTGGAGCCTAATACTAGTGCATGCATTAAAGTGACAAATGTTTGGTGTGCTGTCTCTTCAGTTGTGTCCAACTCCTTGCGACCCCATGGACTATAGCCTGCCAGGCCCTTCTGTCCATGTGATTCTCCAGGCAGGATACGGGAGACGGTTGCCATGCCCTCCTCCAGATCTTCCCAACTCAGGGATCAAATCCTTGTCTCTTATATCTCTTGCATTGGCAGGCAGGTCTCTTACCACAAGTGCCAGGCAATCCAATAAATAAAGTTTTAGATTTTACAAGTTCAATCCACAGCAGTATAGTGGATTACAAGTAAACATTGCTGCTAATTTTACCTTTTAGAGTGAGCAAGGTAGCATTTATGTATGCTCAGTGTTTTACTTTTCTTGTTCTCTGGTGTGCAAATTAAATTTTATTCACCACTGTGCCAAGCTCAAACACACCATTAGGTTTTTCTGAAAATGGGTAATTACTACTTCTTGGCTAGAGGTACAATTCCCAAATAAACGGACAACATCTTAGAGCACTGTTAGTTTGGTTTCCAATAATAATAAGTTCATGGGGTTCTCAGGGCAAGAATACTGAAGTGGTTTCTCCAATACTTTGGCCACCTGATGCGAAGAACTGACTCATTTGAAAAGACCCTGATGCTGAGAAAGATTGAAGGCAGGAGGAGAAGGGGATGACAGAGGATGAGATGGTTGGATGGCATCACTGACCCAGTGAAGTCTGAGTAAGCTCCAGGAGTTGGAGATGGACAGGGAAGTCTGGCATGCTGCAGTCCATGGGGTTGCAAAGAGTCGGACACGACTGAGCGACTGAACTGAATTGATCTGAATAATAAGTATCACAGAAGAGAGTAAAGCTTCCTCACCTGGAGTAACTCAGTTTCACCCTTTCACAGATGCATGCCCAGAAAAAGTCAGCACTTGATAAATCCAGACTGGAATGAATGGATGTGAGACAGACTTGGGACAAACAAGTTGTGCAAACATAGTGCTTGACCACCACTGTTATTCTATGTAGAGCATGGCCAGTCCACATGCAAATGACCCAAAAACCTTGTCATTTCCATGCTCTGCCCTCTACTAGGGGCCGACAGACATTCAGTCCCATCTACTTCCAGCCTCCAGAGCTTGAAGTAAGTGAAAGTTGCTCTGTCATGTCCGACTCCTTGCAATCCCATGGATTATGCAACCCATGGAATTCTCCAGGCCAGAATACTGGAGTGGGTAGCCTTTCCCTTCCCCAGGGAATCTTCCCAGCCCAGGGATCAAACCCAGGTCTCCCACATTGCAGGCAGATTCTTTACCAGCTGTTCAGACCTTGAACTACTTCATTAAAGCATTCCCATAAAAACAGTTCCTGAATCATCATTTTTATTATTTTATCTGCCCTCAGAGATCAACAGCTACCAGAAGCAATGATGTGTTAAATATTAATTTCTGGATAAACATTTAGGAAACTATTTCATTTGCAAATAAATCTCTGGTACCAGCAACTAGATTTTCTTTGCTATCCCCAAATCTTCTGAATTAAGGACATCTGCTGGAAAATAAATCCACAACTTCTTAAGACATCATTTATTGCAATTGCTATTTCATGCCAATCTCACAACCTTTCCTTTGGGTCTAATCTTACAGCTATTGCACATCCTGAAACCCTACCAATAATTATTTTCACAGAAGAGGAAGGATAACTTGGCTTTGTCAAATCATTCAGAGAAACATCTGTGGCCAGGAGCTGAGGCAGTCACCCAGCAGACTCAGAGCCCGGGGGCAATAGGTGAGCAATCAAATTGTTATTCTCCACCAGGCTGAAAACCATATTTTATTTGCAATATTTTTTAGGTTTGGGCTGTCACAATAATTCCCAAAGGGAGAATAGGCCTCCCCACCCAGACCTGAACAGAGCTCATGCCTGAACATTTGTTATGTCATCCTGCTTTGATGATGTGTCCCACCAAGCACACTCCAGACCAGAGCAGAGTTTGTCTCTGGTGTCTGCATCTGGCTGGCTCTGATGTAGGGCAGAGGCCACAGATCCTCTCCTGGCACTGAGTTAGAAATACCTGTTATTCTCAAGAAAATCCTAAGTACCAAAGGAAAAAGAGGAGATAACTGGAAAGCCCCCTTTCAATGACATTCGAGCTAAAGGGCCCGATTAGTGATGGTGGGCAGGTGGTGGAAGAGATGGGGAGAAGGGTGAGGGGGAAGAGAGGCACCGTGGGTAGGTCTGCTGCTCTAGCTGTGAACTGTGAGCTACTCAGGGCTGCTGGGGCTCCCACCTCCAATCCCAAAATTTGTTCAGATGCTCTATAGAGAAGGTCACAGCTATGGACCTTGTCAGCTGTTTCTCAGGGCAGCAGGACTCCTCCCTCCGGCCCATGTGGTCTCTTTCAGGGCCTTCCCTGCTGAAACGGGAGTAAACGCCACGTAGAGACAGAGTTATACATCCTATCCCCTTTCGTTTTCTGCCACTATCACTATTAACCACCCTTCCTGTTCCAAAAAAGATACCAGACAACTTCCTAAGTATTTCCTGGGTAAAAATCAAGTGCATGGTGATTTGGGGCCAGGAATTAATGTTATTATTTATTCCAGTTTCAGTACCTGCTCCAGGTGTTGCTCTGAAGGGAAAGGGAGTGAAGGGGGGGACATACAGAAGATGTCAATGCAGATGTTTTCAGCACCATGGACAGTTCTGCCAAGAGGCCCAGGCTCCTCAGTGCTCACAGTACTGGTGAAAGAGATATTTACAAAGACTGCCACCTACCACTTCCCTTATAATTCTTAGCAATATCTAATAAATCTATCAGATAACCCACTAATCCCACTACTGGGCATATACTCTGAGAAAACCACAATTCTGAAAGACACATGTACCCCAATGTTCACTGAAACAGTATTTACAATAACCAGAATATGGAAGCAACCAAGATGTCCATCAACATAGTGGATAAAGAAGTTGTGGTACATTAGTACAATGGAATATTACTGAGTCATAAGAAGGAATGAATCTGAGTCAGTTGTAGTGATGTAGATGAACCTAGCACCTCTTATACATAAAGCGAAGTCAGAGAGAGGAAAACAAGTATCGTATATTAATGCATATATATGGAATCTAGAAAAATGGTGCTGATGAACCTAGTAGAAAACAGACTTGTGGACACAGCAGGGGAAGGTGATGGCAGGATGAACTGAGAAAGTAGCATTGATGTACACACACTATCATGTGTAAAATAGATAGCTAGTAAGAAGTTGCTAAATAACACAGAGAGCTCAGCCTGGTGCTCCATGATGACCTAGAGGGGTGCAATGCAGGGAGGGGAGGGATGGAAGGGATATATTTATAATTACAACTGATTTGAGTTGTATGGCAGAAACCAATAGAGAATTGGAAAGCAATTTCCCACCAATTAAAAAAAATTTTTTTAAGACTCAAAAACAAAGAAAAAATTTTTTAATTGTTTACACCTTACTACATTCAGGAATCCCTATGTATAAAGGCAACCTGCACAGACAACACATCTGCAGAGCTGCAATGGTGAGGACCTGTATAATTAATTACACTAACTTGCTTCTTCAACACTATTTGAGTGTGGTATTCTTTCTTTTCAATGTAACTGAATGATCTCTGCAACCTCATTAGCCATGTAACTTGCTTTATATAAAGAAATGTGTACACACATTGCTCAGTTTTCATAATTGTTAGAACCACAGGAACTCTGCATGCTCTGGCCACCGGCTCCCAATCTTAACCTCAGGCTAACTGCCTAAAAATAGCAATTACAGTGAGCCGCCTTGACCATTTTGGGCTAGAACTTTGAGATGGACTCCTGGGGGCACGCATGTTTTTAGAAGACCCAGAGGGATTTCTGAAAATCACCATTCTACCCAATTACTTGTTAAGTTTCTAGGTGATTTTTTTAAGTTTGGTTTTTTTTTTTTTTTGATGCAGACCATTTTTAAAGCCTTTATTGAATTTGTTACAATATTGCTTCTGTTTTGGTTTTTTTGGCTAGGAGGTATATGGGATCTTAGCTTCCCGAATCCACACCCTCTGCATTGGAAGGTGAAGTCTTAGGAACTAGGCTGCCAGGGAAGTTCCCAAGTTTCTAGCTGATTTTATTTCAAAATGTGATTATGGGTCACATATTGTTATCTATTAAGGGAATAAGAAATGGATATCAAACAAAGGACGTTGGACAGGACACAGAAGTCTTGGGTCTCTGTCTTGCAAAGGAACTAAACAAACATCATTGTGGCTTGGCAAGTCACTTAATTCCTTGGGCCTCAATCTCTTGAAATAAGGTATTTTAGATTAAATTCCTAAGTTCCCTTCCAGCTGGAAATTAGTGTTTGTATGTATATGTCTATTTTATAGTAGTCAAATAAATCACTGAGCTCAGCAACATTTCAATGTCCTGTTCCAGGTTTAATTTTCAAATTTTAATGTGAATTTTCATCATGACAGTTTTCAATCCAGATATTTCTATTTCTGACAATGAAAACCTAGTCCTGTTTAATAACTTCTGTAAATAGAAAGGGAGGAAGGAAATTTGTGTGTTCAATCTAAGGATTAAGCCTGAAAAAAAATAGACTGGTGGCTCAGCAGTAAAGAATTCTTGTGCAATGCAGAAAGCACAGGAGATGCAGGTTCAGTCTCAACTCAGATCCCCTGGAAAAAGAAATGGCAACCTGTTGCAGTATTCTTTCCTGGAGAATTCCATGGACAGAGGAGACTGGTGGGCTACAATCCATGGAGTTGCAAAGAGTTGGACACGACTGAGCACAGTTGTGTTAGCACAGACACAATTAGAAATAGAATTGGCTAAAACAAAAATATCAATCATGTTTTCTCCAAAAGTGTTCATCTTACAACTCAATGCTTGGTGGTCTTGCCAGTCTTCTGACATGGTTACTCTACTGTCCCCTTCATCTCCTCCCTCAAATTTCCTTGTTGGCATCAGGTCTCTGCAATTGCCCAAAAGCTAGTGGGAAAGAGCTTGTAGGTTTGGCATCTGTTCTTCTTTTCTCAAAAGAGAATATGAAATGTACCAATAGGTATGGCATTCAAGTATAGACGTTATGGCCCTTTGTTCATAAATGTCTTTGCTGTTGTTGTTGTTGTTGTTGTTGTTTTTCTTTTTCAATTTATTTTATTTTTTTTAAATTTTAAAATCTTTAATTCTTACATGTGTTCCCAAACATGAACCCCCCTCCCACCTCCCTCCCCATAACATCTCTCTGGGTCATCCCCATGCACCAACCCCAAGCATGCTGTATCCTGCGTCAGACATAGACTGGCGATTCAATTCTTACATGATAGTATACATGATAGAATGCCATTCTCCCAAATCATCCCACCCTCTCCCTCTCCCTCTGAGTCCAAAAGTCCGTTATACACAGCTGTGTCTTTTTTCCTGTCTTGCATACAGGGTCGTCATTGCCATCTTTCTAAATTCCATATATATGTGTTAGTATACTGTATTGGTGTTTTTCTTTCTGGCTTACTTCACTCTGTATAATCGGCTCCAGTTTCATCCATCTCATCAGAACTGATTCAAATTAATTCTTTTTAATGGCTGAGTAATACTCCATTGCGTCACTAAGTCCTGTCAGACTCTTTGTGACCCCATGGGCTGCAGCATGCCCAGCTTCCCTGTCCTTCACTATCTCCTGGACTTTGCTCAAACTCATGTCCATTGAGTCAGAGATGCCATCCAACCATTTCATCCTCTGACATCCCCTTCTAGTAGAAGTTCTGTTGAGCTATGAGTCACTTTTTAACACAAACTCCTTCTGTGGCTTCTGCTTGCAGGTGAGAATGATCTTCCCAGTGGAGGACAGAGTCAAACCTGACTCTGTGGGATCCATGGAGAGGAATCTGCAGGGGGAATGGCTAGGAAAATTGCACATAGTAAATCCTCAATAAATGGCTATAGAATTACAAACTGAAACCATAATCTTTTGTGCAAAGATACTGGTTTACAACTTCCACTAAGAATCCCAATGAGCATTAAAAAACACTATTAATGCCCAGCTGAGGAATCTGGAATAGCATTTCTTAACAAAACTTGGGATCTTGATTCATTTTGTTGCTTTTCATCCTTGTTTAAGAGTTTTATTAATGTACCTCCAAAGGCTGTTCCACCAAAACTAATCATGAGCCATACTGCTGTCATTTTATATCTTCTCAATTTAGGAATCAGTTAAAAAGGGGTAATATGACCCAAAAACTAAAGGATACAGCACCACACCAGAAAAATTCCAAGTGAAAGTCATTCAGTTATGTCTGACTCTTTGCAACCCCGTGGACCGACTATACAGTCCATGGAATTCTGCAGGCCAGAATACTGGAGTGGGTAGCCTTTCCCTTCTCCAGGGGATCTTCCCAACCCAGGGATCGAACTCAGATCTCCCTCATTGCAGGAGGATTCTTTACCAGTTGAGCCACAAGGGAAGCCCAAGAATGATGGTGTAGGTAGCCTATCCAGCTGATCTTCCCAATCCAGGAATTGAACTGGGGTCTCCTGCATTACAGGCAGATTCTTTACCAACTGAGCTATCATTCCAAGTATTAAATAACACCATACATTTACACCAACTTTCTATTCTGAAAGGCTACTACCGCTTTGGTGGGCTAACTTTTATAACCTCTTAGAACACTCCTGTGATAACTATTAAGATTTTATGTTCAGGGACTTCCCTGGAGGTCTGGTGGTTGAGACTCTGCACTTCCAGTGCAGGGGCCATGGGTTCAACTCTGGTCAAGGAAATTATATGCCACATCATGCAGCCAGAAAAAAAATTTTTTAAGGTTTATTTTCTTTGTTACTAAAATTGTCATAAAAAATGCCCCCATAAATGCATTCTTTTTAAAGTTGAGTAATATTGCATTGTATATATGCACCACAATGTCCATATCCATTCATCTGCCAGTGGACCTCTAGGCTGCTTCCATGTCCTAACTATTGTAAAAAAGTGCCATAACAAACATTGGGGTACATGAACCCCGTGCCCTGTGACAACTTGGAGGGGTGGGTGGGAGTTAGAAGGGAGGTTCAAGAGGGAGGGGACAAATGTACACCTGTGGCTGATTCATGCTGGTGTATGGGAGAAACCAACTCAATATTGTAAAGCAATTATCTTTTAATAATTTTTTTTAAATGTCCCTATATCAACAAGGAACCATCACTACAGACAAAGCTAGTGGAGGCAATGGAATCCCAGCTGAGCTATTTCAAACCATAAAAGATGACATTGTTAAAGTGCTGCACTCACTATGCAGGCAAATTTGAAAAACTCAGCAGTGGCCACAGGACTGGAAAAGGTCAGTTTTCATTCCAATCTCAAAGAAGGCAATGCCAAAGAATGTTCAAACTACCACACAATTGCACCCATTTCACTGGCTAGCAAGGTCATGCTCAAAATTCTTCAAGCTAGGCCTCAACAGTAAGTGAACTGAGAACTTCCAGGTATACAAGCTGGTTTTAGAAAAGGCAGGGGAACCAAAGATCAAATTGCCAACATCCACTGGATCGTAGAAGAAGCAAGAGAATTCCAGAAAAACACATCTAATTCTGCTTCACTGACTACACTAAAGCCTTTGACTGTGTGGATCACAACAAACTGTGGAAAATTCTGAAAGAGATGGGAATACCAGATCACCTTACCTACCTCCTGAGAAACCTGTATGGAAATCAAGAAGGAACGGGACATGGAACAACGGACTGGTTCAAAACTGGGAAAGAAGTACACAAAAGGCTGTACACAGTCACCCTGCTTATTTAACTTATATGCAGATTACATCATGTGAAATGCTGGGCTGGATAAAGCTCAAGCTGGAAACAAGATTGCCGGGAGAAATATCAATAACCTCAGATATGCAGATGACACCACCCTTATGGCAGAAAGTGAAGAAGAACTAAAGAGCCTCTTGATGAAAGTGAAAGAGGAGAGTGAAAAAGCTGGCTTAAAACTCAACATTCAAAAAATGAAGATCATGGCATCCGGTCCCATCACTTCATGGAATATAGATGGAGAAACAATGGAAACAGTGACAGACTTTATTTCTTGTGTTCCAAAATCACTGCAGATGGTGACCCAGCCAAGAGACTCAAAGATGAAGAAAAACTATGACAAACCTAGACAGCGTATTAAAAAGCAGAGACATTACTTTGCTGACAAAAATTTGTCTAGTCAAAGCTATGGTTTTTCCAGTAGTCATGTATGGATGTGAGAGCGGGACCATAAAGAAGGCTGAGGGTTAAAGAATTGAGGCCTTTGAACTGTGGTGTTGGAGAAGACTCTTGGGAGCCCCTTGGACTGCAAGGAGATCAAATCAGTCCATCCTAAAGGAAATAAACCCTGAATATTCATTGGAAGGACTGATGCTGAAGCTGAAGCTCCAATACTTTGGCCACCTGATGCGACGAGTCGACTCACTAGAAAAGACCCTGATGCTGGGAAAGATTGAAGGCAGGAGGAGAAGGGGACGACAGAAGATGAGATGGTTGGATAGCATCACCGACTCAATGGACATGAATCTGAGCAAACTCCAGGAGATTGTGAAGGACAGGGAAGCATGGTGTGCTGCAGTCCATGGGGTCAAAAAGAGCCAGACACAACTGAGCAACTAATCAACAACAACATAGACTAATAGACTAAGTCCTGCCATTAAGAACACCAAACAGAACAACAGTACATCCATGCAAAGATCCCTGCTTTTATAGGATCTTTGTGCTATGCATTCATTCTAATGAGCATAGTCATACTTCTTCATTAGCTTGTTTGTCCATAGGTTTCCAAATTAAATGCAATTACTTAAAAAAGAATCAATAACAGCTAAGACAGCTCAGACCTTGGCAGGCTCTTAAAATAATTCTCCATCTTTTTTACCAGAACAATGTTTAGTCAAGTTGGAAGAATATTTTAAGAGGCCCTAAATCAGATTAAATGATGGCTTTCAGGTCTTGCTATCTCGGAATGCTGCCAGATAGCAATTTCTGTGATTGGCTCAGTGTGCATTAGGAGAGCTCGTTCTGATGATGTCCAGATGACTCATTGCTTCTAATTCTCTTAAAAAGAGCCAGGAGACCTGCAATGTTAATTACATTATGGGACAGAGTGGAGGAGTATTCACTGGAGATGGATCCAAATTATGCATCACAGGCTCCCATCTGCAAAGTCATCTGGGAGTATGGTTTGTCCTCGTAAGGAAGGCATCTTGGTCTCAGGGAATCGGGTTGTTAGTTTTTCACTTTGCAAGTGTATTTTTAACACATAAAATACTAGCTACCATGACCAGAGTCATTAGAAGATGTACAATTTGTTACTCCTCTGGCCCAGGCTGTGGGGAAAACAACTGGGTTGGATGGCAGCCCCTGGATGCTTAGATTCCATTCTGAAAGGAGCGTATTATAGGAAATGATTGTTTCCTCTGAGTGTGGGTGATAAATCTAGTGGACAGTCTGCTTCAGACAACCTTTGTTTGATGGAAGGAGATCTTGTCATGCCTTATCCAGACACTACCCACATCAATCAAGGACGGTTTGATTTCTGTGTTCTTAATGGGAAAACACAAAAGAGTTTTGTTTAGTGAGATTTATCTGGGAATACTGATCTTTAGCCACCAGAAAATCTCTTCTTCTTCTCATTGTATAAACTGGCTTTGATGGATGTGTGTCTTTGCTGACATAAAGGAATCAGATTATGTCAATCCAAGATCTATATTCCCTGTTGCTAGCAGGTTGTATGGATACTGGGCTCTCTTCCTCACTTACTAGAATTTGCTGGATCCAAAAAAATCTAAAATCCAAATATATCACTCAGTCATGTCCAACTCATTTTAACCCCATGGACTGTACCCTACCAGGCTCCTCTGTCTGTGGGATTTCCCAGGCAAGAATACTGGAATGGGTTGCCATGCCCTTCTCCAAGGGATCTTCCCAACCCAGTGATTGAACCTGAGTCTCCCACATTGGCCGGGGTCTATAAGACTGAGCCACTACAGAGCTGACAATAATCAGTCCCTCCAGGACATAAATGGACCCAGGATGCCAGCTGTGACTTTAGCTGCCTTTAGTACCTCCTAGAGGCAGGCATTCCCCCTGCTGACCAGCTCTTGAGCCCAACCTGGAATTCTGGGAATGCTGCTGCTGGTGTGGAAGGCAGTGTCCCACCAGCTTCAGCATCACTGCTTCCCTTCTTTAATTTCCCCTAAGCTCTTGGTCTGGGTCCTGGGAGCAGAGTGCTCTGGTGATAAATTGACCTTAATTAAGCCAGTGTATGGCTAAGTTAAATTAAAGGAGCATTTGGCTGCCAGCAAATCCATTTAGATATTTTAAAATATTTACCTCTTGCTAAATATGGCAGGCTGTGCATATTTAGTCAGAATGATCTATTTTTCTCAAGGGGTTGCAATCCATTGGAGTAGTTTCCATAGTAGGAAATATAGCCTAATATTATAATAGGAAAAAGTTGTGAGGCATTTATTATTCCATCCCTTACCTTCTAGAAATTTAAAAACAAAAAAAATCTATTTTCCAGCTTAGACTCATCGCCCAGGTCCCAGGCTAATCCTTACAGGAATTTGTTGACAGTGTGTGCCGCCCACTCTCAGCAGGTCCTCACTAGGCTGCACACTCTGGAAACTTTGCTTGAAGGGCTACTGCTTTCTTATATACCTCATTTTTCATGGATAACAAGTACAAGAATTCATTTTGGGATCAAATTAGAACACTTCAATGCCAGACTCGACATTATCATTGTCTGCAGCTGTCACAACAAAGCCTGATGGGATGACAGATCATCTTGTTGAAGGAGCTTCGCTTCAGTGGCCCGGAACCTACAAGCGATTTAGTTTCATTGGCTGCCCATTGCCGCTACTATCAGGGCATCATTCAAAACGATTCCTCCGCTCTAAATAAGGCTTTCCCGTGTGAAGTCAAGTTCATGAGTTCATTAACTATGGACAGACACTGGGTCTCACACAAATGAAATCATTTGTTTTGGGGCAAAATTATCTCATGATTAAAGGATCTTATACAAGATACATTTTATTTCACTATTGGAAATAGATATTTGAAGTATATAAAGGTACTTCATTATTTCATTATTGCCAATTTACTGTCATGCTAACTTAATTTAGAATTTATAGTTAAATATTCAATACATACATTTATTACATGCCAGGTACTTTGCCAGGCCTGGGAATACAAAGATAAATGAGGTTTCTTTCCTCAATGAGTTCACAGACTAGTGGAGGGAGAAAACAAACACATTAATAGTCACAATACAGTGTGACAAAGACAGTCATATTCATCTTAATTCAAATCTTTCTTCTTATTTACAGCTGTTATGATGAAGTCAAGCAAAGATTTCACAGTAAGACACTGCCTACATGGGCCACCTTCTCTTTTCATGTACAAGTCACACAGGAGCACCATTCAAGCTGGACTTCCTGTGATTTGATAAAAATAGGTATTTGTAATCCCAC
Source organism: Capricornis sumatraensis (assembly GCF_032405125.1). Taxonomy (NCBI): domain Eukaryota; kingdom Metazoa; phylum Chordata; class Mammalia; order Artiodactyla; family Bovidae; genus Capricornis; species Capricornis sumatraensis. The sequence goes on from NC_091069.1 coordinate 61,688,577, forward strand.
TAAGCAGATCTGCAGGGATGTTCATTTATTCATCCCACAAATACTGACCGTGTGCCAGTTTCCCATGAGAACCATGGATAAAGTCCCATCTGACTGACCAGGGGCAGCCTTGTGCTTTAGATGACAGGGTTTCAGAACCCCTCACCCCTGTCTTCCTACCTCTCTGCCTTCAAGGAGTACTGGAGAGGCCCCACCAACCAGGTGTCTCATACTGTTCCATTTCCCCATCCCAGAGAGAGGAACTGATGGCAGAACCTAAATCCAGTTCTATTGCTATGCATTAAAACATGATTTTATATGAGGATCTCATGGTCCTGAGAACTCGTCTTCCTCTCCCTACCCGGCAAGTTGCAGAAGACGATTCATGTAATAAATAGGAAGGGACACCCCGGAAGCCAGAACCAAGGTCTCTGAGTTGGGGTTGACCCTCTGCCATGGTCAAGAGTGCCTTTTGTCGGGAGCGCTTGGCTTTTGCTGTGGACTGCATTGTGTCTTCCCAAAATGCACATGTGAATGCCCTGACCCCCAACATGACTGCTACATGGAGATAGGATCTTCAGGAGTCAATTCAGCTAGAATGAGGTCATTGGAGTGAAACTCTGACCCACCAGCCCTGTGGCCTAAGAAGAGGGAGAGCCATCTCCCTGCACCAGGAGAGGACACAGCAGGATGCTGGCTCCCACAGCCCGGAAGAGAGCCTCACCAGGAGACATTGGAGCCTCTCCCTGGACTTTCCAGCCTCTGGAACTCCAAGAAGACAAATTTCTGTTGTTTGAGCCACCGAGATGATGGTATTTTGTTACCCAGCCTGAGACGACTAAGACAGCTTTCATTGGGCGTTTTGTCAATAAGAAAGATAAAAATGTATTGTGAAACTGAAGCAGCCCTGGAGGAAGCTGGAATATTGTACAAAGTGTCCCAACCTGACAAACAATATTAGTTGTCGTTTATTGAGTAGTTGAAGCCAGGCACTGTGCTTTATGGACACACTCATGCACACACTCACTCACACACACAATCACCCTGAGTCCTCAAAGTAACCTTATCAGATTGATAGCATTCCCCCCGTTCTACCAATTGATACAATTGAGTCTCAGGAATACTGATCAATTTGTTAAAATACACTCACCTAAAGAATCCAAGATTTAAAGCCAGATCTCCAAAGTCTAAGCTTCTGGCCTTTATGTGACAGATTCTAGGCGGAGCTCCTGTCCTAGGGGTTATTTCAGAATGCCTTTTGTGCTCTGTCCCTTCAAACCAATCAGAACCACTCGACCCCAGGTCCCTGTCAAGCCCAGAGGTGTCCATTTCAGTCAGTGTTGGGCCCTGAAAACAAGAAAGTCCCTCAAACTGGGGTGTATAGGAAGCTTCAAACCCACCCTGCATACATTCTGTCTTTTTACTAATCACCAACAGAAACTTCTGGAGGGAAATTTCTGGGGGACCTGCACAGAAGCATCTGAAAGGAGCTGCCAAATCATGCTTTTATGACTTTTTCCTTTTTCCAGACTCTGTAATCATCACATGGACCATCACATCAGCCACACAGTTGGCACACGACCCACAGTGGCCCTTCTCTAGCCTGAAGGAAAAGCCCTCAGCACAGAGTCCAGTGCACAGAACCAGGGAACTCAGCCCCGCTTAGCAGTGCAAGAGCCAGCCCCTTGTAGGCTGTGAGCGAGGTACCATCCATTCGGTCCTGAAGCAACAGAGCAGGGATAGAAACTTAACATCATCCAGTTAATGCAAAATATGTCCTCTGCCCCTCGCTGAGCTGCTCTGAATATGTGCCAAAATAGCTATTAGTGGTGATTAAAAGTGAGACGCTGAGCTGAGATTCCCTCAGGAAAGAAAAGAGAAGTGCCTTTCCATCCACCCTGGCTCATCAACACTGACGATGGCTCAGCAAGAGGCCGTAAGGTGTGGACAACAACCTGAAAGAAGATGGTTCCGGAGCGTTTGTTCTGATTAACCCACCAGGTATATGTGGCATGGAAAAATCAAGCAGAGTATTTCGTCTTGTCGCTGTTTTTGAGGAGGGGCCAGAGACAAAACAAAGCAAAATCTTAAACAGTATTATTGAAAGGCAAAGATCTACAGAGTTGTTGTTATTTAGTCGCTCAGTCGTGTCCAGCTCTTTGTGACCCCGTGGCCTGCAGCGCACCAGGCTTCCCTGTGTGTGCTGCATCATTACATCCCAGAGTTTGCTCAAACTCATGCCCATTGAGTCGGTGGTGGACGCGATATCTTCTATCACTCCCTTCTCCTTTTGCCTTCAGTCTTTCTCAGCATCAGGATCTTTTCCAATGAGTCAGCTCTTCGCATCCGGTGGCCAAAGTGTTGCAGCTTCAGCTTCAACATCAGTCCTTCCAATGAATATTCAAGGTTGATTTCCTTTTGGATTAACTGGTTTCATCTCCTTGCAGTCCGAGGGACTCTCAAGAGTCTTCTCCAGCACCACCGTTTGAAAGCATCAGTTCTTTGACACTCAGAGAGAGTAGCCAATTATAGAATGAACAAAATGTAATGGACAGCCTGGCAAGTGGGTAAACTAGTGACAGAAAAATAATGAGGAAGAAAGGGAGGGAGAAAACTAACAAAAGAAAAGTGAGGAACTAAGAATTCTTTCCGGAAGAAAACTTTCCCCAGGGGATGGGATAAAAACCTACAAACACTTTAAGCTATACTTTAAGCTTAAAAATACAAACTTAATAGAACTTAAAGAATTCCAAATCTAGAAGATCAAGAAAAGAGTAAGGTAAAAAGAAAAAAATATCATTGAGAAGAAAGCAAGTTGACATTAAAAGGCCATTAGAGATTTGATTGTTGTATTAGAAAAAGCAAGAATATAAATAGACTTGCTTCAAATCCAATTACTGGAATTCGGGAGAAGCCTAAGATAATATTAAAACCAGGGAAGGTAGGAGAAACATTGAAAGGAATCAGATAAAAGATGACAGGTACATGGGGAATCTCAGATCTGGAGAATAATGTCAGATCTTATTTTTCATTTCCCTTTCACTTACCTCCTCCCAAAATACATGGCATCAACAAGAAGGACAAATTCAGCATTTCTACAAAACTGAGAAAATGCAATCATCAAATTCCCTATGTTAAAGAATCTGCCTGCCAATGCAGGAGACATAAGAGATGCGGGTTCAATTCCTGGGTCAGGAAGATCCCCTGGAAGAGGAAACCCACTCCAGTATTCTTGCCTGGAGAATCCCATGGAAAGAGGAGCAATTTATCTCTGTGTATGTTTGTCGGGAGAGAGGAGGGTGCGCGCATGTAGAGGGAAAGAAAGCTTTCAAACAATTATTTACACAATGAATATAGGATTTTCAAAAGCAATAAAAATCAGGTGATAAAAAGAAATAAGAATAATCATGGAATTTACAAGTGTCAGATGATAAGACAAAATCATATGTTACTCAAAATTAATATGGATTTAACATTTTTAGAATTTTCCTAATTAGCACTTACTTGCAAATTCTCTGTGCTATATTTGGTGATTCTTGGATCTTCCAAAGGTAGTTCTAACTAAAATTCTAGAATCCACCAGTTTTGACAACACGTGAACTGGATTTGTCATAAGCCAGTTATGGAACTACAGCTGTGGTATTATAAAACATTTGTTGTTGTTTATTTTCTCAGTTGTGTCACCCTCTTTTCAACCCTGTCCTGTGGCCCACCAGGCTCCCCTGTGCATGGGATTTCCAGGCAAGAATGCTGGAATAAGTTTCCATTCCCTTCTCCAGAGGATCTTTCCCAACCCAGGGACTGAACCCATATCTCCTGCATTGCAGGTGGATTCTTTACCGCTGAGCCACCAGGGAAGCCTGCATTATAAAGCATATCAAAATTTAAAGATATACTTTTGTATGTGTAAATTTGACAAACTCTTTGTGGGTGAAATCTCTATCAAAGACTTGAATATTCAGAAACCATAATTACCAAGGAATACTGTTTTTTGTTTTTGAGGTATGAATTATTCATTTTATTTACTTGAGTGCTGCAGAATTCATATTGAAAAGTTGCACTGTAAATTCAGTGTATGGCATCCAGGTAATTTGCACAATGACAGATTCATGGATAGAGGAACAACTTCCCCTGGTGTAGTGGTGGAATAACTAGTTTCAGAAAGAAATATAAGCAACTTGAGATAAAATAACAAAACCTGAAGCAAAACAAAATGCAATACCATCTACCACTCTATTTTCGATTCCCCAGCACAGTTCATTTTATTCATCATATATCATAACTCAAGTTAGTGAATTTCAACAGTACTTGATAAAGCCACACTCTCAACACCAAACTTCCTTTTCTATAATGATACACATATATTCTTTAGGTTCAACTACTGTCAAATTGCAATTGTGTCTTCCTGTACAGAATTGAAAAAGACTTCAGACTGCCCTTGGTAACGTAAGGAAAAGTACCTTAATTTACCAGCTGAGAGTGTTCTAAAAAATAGGACAACATTTCTGGCATGTTTTTGAATGACCTTAGATGACAGGACATAATTTTCTTCCACTGCTTAGCTCTATGGTCCTAATTTTTTAATAAAAACACAAGGGGTGATGTCATCAGTACAGAGATGTAGGTCATTCTTAACTCAAGTCCCCTCACAAGCTCAGCTAGAAGCTACCCATAGATAAACACCCCAGAACCCAAGAGTGAGCACGCCCTGGACAGCAGAGACTAAGAAGAACACAGGAGGAGAAGAGGAGCTGCTACTCTTTGACCCCATAGCCCACCCTCTAGGCTAGCACAGGATCACACTGAGAAAGCGCACCGCTCCACACACACTGGTTTCCTCTGGTTTGTCCAGAGGAAAAACAAGGCCCCAAGGTGGGCAGCCAGTTTCCCCATTGTTGCAAGAAGTTTCCCAGGAGCGCACCCATGTCTCACCTTATAGGAACCCCAGGGGAATCTGCAGAGCTTGACCACCAGGGGTCAGACAGAAAGAAGGGAGGTCGGGGCTTACAGCCCCCAGTGCTCAGTTCTCAGCTGGCTGCGTTCTTGCTGGCAAGAGTGCTTGCAAAAATGGAGATAGCAGCCAGCAGAAGACATAGGGAATAAGGTTCTTGACATCAACCTTGCCAGTGAGGTTTTGGATATAGTATCAAAAGCACAAGCAAAAAAAGAAAATATCAACAGGTGGGACTACCTCAAATAAAAAAGCTTCTGCCCAATAAAAGAAGCAGTCAACAAAATGAAAAGGCAGCCTACAGAATGGGAGAAAATATTTGCAAACCATATGACTGATAAGAATTATACATTAGTTAATATCCAAAATATACAAGGAACTCATAGGACTCAATAGAAATAATAAAATCATCATCATCCAAATAGAAAACAGGCAAAGGATGTAAAGAGACATATCCCCTCCCCCAAAAGGAAATGTACAAATGGCCACTAAGTACATGAAAAGGTGCTCCACATCCTTAAACATCAGGGAAATGCAAATCAAAACCACAGTGAGATATCATCTCACACCTGTTAGAATGGCTGTTATCAAAAAGGCAATAGATACCAAGTGCTGGTGAGGGTCTTGTGAAATAGCAACACTTGTTCAGTGTTGATGGAAATGTAAGCTGGTGCAGCCACTATGGAAACAGCATGGAGGTTCCTCAAGGAATTTAAGGTAGAACTATCATGACCCTGAAATCTCACTTGAGGTTTATATCCAGGGTGAATTATGCTGCAGTGAATATGGGGGTGGAGATATCTCTTGAGAGTAGACAAGGAGATTCTTCAATTTTTTTGTTTGTTTTTGTTTACAAAATTATTGCTGTCTATGGGCACAATGTTCTATATGAGATCTCTAGAACTTATTCATCGAGCATAACTAAATTTTACACATTGATGAAGAGTTCCCTATTTCCCCCTGACCCCAGCCCCCAAGAATCACCATTCTATTCTTTGCTTCTATGAGTCTGAGCATTTTAGAAAACTCAAAAGGTGAATTCAGAAACTGGGACACTTATAGAGGGTTGGTAGGAGCACAAAAGGTGCAGTTGGTATAGAAAACAGTATGGGTTTCTCAAAAAAAAAAAAATTAGAACTACTGTATGACCCAGGAACTCTATTTCTAGGTGTCTATCCAAAATACTTGAAATCAGGATCTCAAAGAGATATCTGCACTCCCAGATTGACAACAGCCAAGATGTGGAGACAACCTCAGTGTCCATGGACAAGTGAGTGGATAAAGAAAATGTGACCTATTCATAAAATGCAGTACTATTTAGCTTCTAAAAAAGAAGGAAACCCTATACTACACAGAAACACAAATAAACCTTGAGTTTTGTGAATGAATCTCATGTTTCATGAGATAAGATTTCCCTACTTTTTCACAGAACTTTTCCATCTCTTCCTCCTCCTCTTTGCACCTCCATGTCTTATTTTCTCTTTCTCTTTCCAGCCCCAGTCCCTACCACACAGGGAAAGCAAGTAAGACTTTTAGATGCTGAGATGTGGGCCCAAGGGCCACCCCTGCACCCACATGACCGATTCTGCTAGTGCTCTCAGAGGTGGTGCAGGTGAGTGAGAAGCACAGGGCCTTGGAGTTCCGAGAATGTCCATCCCACCACTGTTCTTTGTCCCTCAGTGACTTCAGTCCTTCAAACACAAGAGGTGTAGCAGGAACCTTGCAGAGGCTTGTTCCAGTTCTAACCTCTCAAAGTGCAATGCTTCTGACACCAACAGGTCTTTAAAATGCAGAAGCATAATACTCATGGAAAAGACCCTGATGCTGGGGAAACTGGAGAACAGAGAGAAAGGGGAGCAACAGAGGATGAGATGGACATCATCTACTCAATGGACATGAGTTTAAGCAAACTCAAGAAGATAGGGAAGGACAGGGAAGCCTGGCATGCTGCAGTTCATAGGGTCACAGAGAGTCAGACCCAACTTAGTGACTGAACAACAAGAGCTCATGGTGGAGTTCCTTGGGCCAAAGTTCAGCTTTCTGAGGATAAAATCTTCCAGTTTTTCGGCCGGAACCGCCATCTTCCAGTGATTCACCAAGATGACCAACACAAAGGGAAAGAGGCGGGGCACCCGCTACATGTTCTCCAGGCCTTTCAGAAAACATGGAGTTGTTCCTTTGGCCACATACATGCGAATCTACAGGAAGGGTGATATTGTAGATATCAAGGGAATGGGTACTGTTCAAAAAGGAATACCCCACAAATGTTACCATGGCAAAACTGGGAGAGCCTACAGTGTTACCCAACATGCTGTTGGCATCATTGTAAACAAACAAGTTAAGGGCAAGATTCTTGCCAAGAGAATTAATGTGCGTATCGAGCATATTAAGCACTCTAAGAGCCGAGATAGCTTCCTGAAACGTGTGAAGGAAAATGATCAGAAAAAGAAGGAAGCCAAAGAGAAAGGGACTTGGGTTCAGCTGAAGCACCAGCCTGCTCCACCCAGAGAAGCACACTTTGTGAGGACCAATGGAAAGGAACCCGAACTGTTGGAGCCCATCCCCTAAGAATTCATGGCCTGATGGGTGTAAAAATAAAGACCTGGACTGGAAAAACAAAAAACAAAAAAAAGAATCTTCCAGTGTTGCAACTACACTTATAATATAATCACAGACCCTTGTGATTCTCTTATTTTTTTAAAAACTGCACAGAGGCCACTCGAGTAAATGTTAAAGAAAAGAAAGGAATTATTAGCAGCCACTTGGAATTTATAAATTCAGCATAAGAGATCTTAATAATTTAAGCTCTATGCCTGTAGAACTTTCAGGTTGAGCTACCTCAAATTTATAAACCTTAATTCCCTTTCCAAAGTAAAAGAAAAAAGTATTTTTCTTCTAATCTACTGCAGCAAAAAAAACCCTCCCAATTTCCCACCTGCATTACTCATCATCCACTCTAGCTGTTGGAAGAGATACAAATGTTTGATTATTTCTGTCAGCCATACACACCTCTTGAGACAATCACATACATAATTCTCTTAAACCAATTTCTTTTTGATTACAGAGAGTATATTTCTTGGCACTGTACAACTGTAGCCTAAGTCACCACTCAGCCTCCTCCCTAATCCCTTCGGCCATCTTTATCAAAATAAACTTCCCAAACCCAATTACAAAAAATAGCCTCCAGTAAGCCTGTACCTTCACATCTGTGCACATCAGGTAACTACGTTGATTATATGGTCATGGTTATGCTTTAGACAAATGGTACAGCTGCATCTTCCATAATAAACATCCAGGAATATGGAGAGAATTTCATTTCAACCAACGTTGCCTTGAAAATCACCAAAGGAGATGGATAACACACAACTTTAGACACTTAATTATTAATGGTGTCGTGGCTAAAATAAAACATGAAATCAGGATGAAAGCCTAGAGTAAAGTTGAGTTTACAGGAAGTATTACAAAATTAAGAGAAGAGAAATACAGCATCAATAATTCAACAACCTGGTAGATTAAATGTGCAACCCAATCAGCCAGAAAAATCGTACCAGGTTTCTGGCTTTCGGGGATTTAGGCAAATGATTCTTCTTATTGGAAAGGGCAGCAAGAATATTTTCTCTTAATCTTTTTCCTTCTGCTCTGGAATTAGAGACAATGAGAAGAGAAAGCAGAGAATTTAAGAGGCACAGAGAAGGTCATTTTATATGTCAAAACAGCAGTAGCTTTGTTGAAAGTCAAAAAGATAAAATGTGTAGAAAATTCTGACTTTCTACCCTCAAACAGAATCATCATTTTGTTAGGAATAACACAATTATTTTTGATCTCTAAAGAAGAGTGAGCTCTGAAGGGAAAATGCAAGAGGTGGTCAGCCAGGATCCTATTAGTGTAAACACTAGATATAAATACTGAGATATTTAAAAATTCTCCCTGGACAATCAAAGCCAAGAAATCTATGTGCCCTCTGCCCACTCTGCTTAGATGGAAGGCCGGGGCCCATGCTGTGTGGCAGCAACGCCAACGGGGCAGCTGCCTCCTTGTGGGGGTTTCCCAGGGCCCTCCCACTGCAGGACGGTCACTTTCAGTTTCCTTCCATGGGCAGGACCTTGGGCAGCAATGGGTTACAGCCTCAGCGAAAATAGCTTTCCCCTCCTTGGTAGTGTGGGCGGGCCGTGTGAATTCCTGTGCATCCATTTGGCATGAGTTTTACAGGTTCCTGGGCACCAGGTCTGAGCCCACAGGCCCAGGATGTCTGATGCCTTCACTCGCTCTGCAAGCTTAGTCGCTCAGTCACATCTGACTCTTTGTGACCCTTAGGACTCTAGCCCACCAGACTCCCCTGTCCATGGGAATGTTCAGGCAAGAATACTGGAGTGGGTTGGTTGTCATATTCCTCCTCCAGGGGATCTTTTTGACCCAGAGATTAAGCCTACATCTGTGTCTCCTACGCTGGCAGGCAGTTTCTTTACCACTGTGCCATCTGCTCATGACACAGGGCCAATGGCACCCCACCCACCCCCCAGACTCAGGAACTCTCCACACCCCCCTTGCTTTGTATTTGGTCAGACATGAGCTCCTCTCTGTCATAGATTAATTGACCTTAGGTGTGTGGGTTTATCTCCAGGCTCTCCATTCTGTTCCATCATCCTCTCTGCCTATTTTTGTGTCTGTGCCATGCTGTTTCATGACTGTAGCTTTGTAGTATAGCCTGAAGTCAGGGAATATGATACCTCAGCTTTGTTCTTTTCTCTCAAGATTGCTTTAGCAATTTCGGGTCTTCCATGGTTCCATGTGAATTTTAGGATTATTTGTTCTAGTTCTGTGTAAACTATCATGGGTATTTTGACAGGAAGTCATTGAATCTATAGATTGCTTTGAGTGGTATGGACATTTTAACAATATTAATTCTTCCCGTATGAAAGATATGTGATCTGTTTGATAACAAACCTTTGGAATTAATGACAACAAAAATTCTCTTCATTCAAAGCTTCCCTTATTCTACTTTGTCAAGGTAATTCAATGCCTATTTATTCAAAACATGGCCATCTACCTAGAGAAAACACTAATAGCTCAGAAGTAACCTCACTATTTGGGTCCTGGTGGAATTTCTCTCTAGCTTATGTTTCTGTGTAAAACAGTAGTGAGCCCAGAGTGAGGCTACTGTAAAAACTGCCACATGTTAACCTGTGATGCTGCATGTGCACACCTGGCTCCATCCCCTCTCTATGTAGACAGGATGGACACACAGGAGTGCGCTGGTCCACAGCTCGCCCACATGGGCTGGCTGAGTGCCCAGCTGAGGGCAAGAGGGAGCCTGTTCCACCAGAGCATCTCCTGCAGGGAAGCACTATTTATGATGGAACATTTCTGGTCCTCACAGAGCCTCCTTTGCTGCATCACAGTGCTGAGTTGCTCTTGTGCCTAAAGACATTTTCAGTGCTTTCAAGTGATGTCTCCAACCCAACTTTTGCTCTTGCACACATTTTACACATCCTTAACTCCAACCCTGAGTTTCCCACTGTCCTCGCTGGAGCCTTATCCACAGCCACCTTTGGCATCAGCATCTTGTCAGGGGCAGAGGAGAAAGGAGGGCAGAGTTGACACAGAACAACACTTCCACAGGAGGGAGATTTTCAGAACCTATCCACCCACCCACCTAAAACCAGTACTCAACATGGAAGAGGGACCGTGTCACTCCTTGCAAAAATATTTTCACAAATTGCATCAGCCCCTTTTGTTGATGATACTAGTACTTCCCATGGCTGTGTCTTAAAAGAGAATTATTAGTTAAGAATAACCTGCTTAGTTGTTTGGAAGGCTCTAAAACATAAAGCTGTACATATTGCACACATCTGTGTGTACATACACAACAGCACACACACACACTCGTTTTCCCTCCAAACGAAGCACACTTTCCATGGAATGGGATTCGAGATGACTTTGATAATTTCTCTATTTATGGTTTTCTATATTTTCCAAATTTTCTATAGGATAAGAAAAAGAAAGGAGGAAATAAAGAGGGAGGGAAGAATGAGAGAGAAAAGGAAACAAAAGGAGAGGGAAGGGGAGGGATGAGGTGACGGGAGCAGGGGGAGAGAGAGAGATGCACTGTCTTAAAGCTGCTCCTTTCAGAAAAAGAAGTCAATTGTGATAAAAGCCCTCCTCTCAGATGCCTCGAAGGAAGCTTCTAGGAAAACTGGGCAATGTACTTCCACGGGCCAGCATCCCCTCTCTCATGCCTGTTACTAAATCAGACATTTTCCCAGAAGAAATGGTAAAGGTCATGTTTCCTTTTCACTCACTCAGGACAAAAGACATTTAAGATCCTTCTAATACAGGTTAGCAACGGTCCAGCTAGAAGCTCTTTTTTGGCACCGAGTTTAATGCTGATTTTCCAGGTCAACCTTCAGATGCTCAATGGTAATCACTGTGAAAACAACAGCAACAAAATTAATAACCAGCTCTGCTTCATTTCTCCCTTCCTTCAGACACACAAGGATTGTTCTATGGCCACTGAAAAATCAATGCTTTTGAGAAGAATACTAACTCACACTCTAGTGAGCAACACTGTTAGCAGGACAAACAATGCTCTGAAATTCAGTTCACCTACATGTGGTGCTTCCTAGGTGGTGCTAGTGGTAAAGGACCTGCCTGCCAATGCAGGAGACATGAGAGATGAGGGTTTGATCCCTGGGCCAGGAAATCCCCTGGAGGAGTACATGGCAACCCATCCCAGCATTCTTGCCTGGGAAATTCCATGTGCAGAGGAGCCTGGCAGGCCACAGTCCACAGGGTCACAAAGAGCTGGATATGACTGAAGCAACTTAGCACACATGCATGTATCTTGGGCTTTAAAAATGCTCTTAAGTGTTACAATATCACTGATGAACATAGATGCAAAAATCCTCAACAAAATTCTAGCAATCAGAATCCAACAACATATTAAAAAGATCATACACCATGACCAAGTGGGCTTTATCCCAGGGATGCAAGGATTCTTCAATATCCGCAAATCAATCAATGTAATTCACCACATTAACAAATTGAAAAATAAAAACCATATGATTATCTCAATAGATGCAGAGAAGGCCTTTGACAAAATTCAACATCCATTTATGATAAAAACTCTCCAGAAAGCAGGAATAGAAGGAACATACCTCAACATAATAAAAGCTATATATGACAAACCCACAGCAAACATTATCCTTAATGGTGAAAAATTGAAAGCATTTCCCCTAAAGTCAGGAACAAGACAAGGGTGTCCACTTTCACCGCTACTATTCAACATAGTTCTGGAAGTTTTGGCCACAGCAATCAGAGCAGAAAAAGAAATAAAAGGAATCCAAATTGGAAAAGAAGAAGTAAAACTCTCACTGTTTGCAGATGACATGATCCTCTACATGGAAAACCCTAAAGACTCCACCAGAAAATTACTAGAGCTCATCAATGAATATAGTAAAGTTGCAGGATATAAAATCAACACACAGAAATCCCTTGCATTCCTATACACTAATAATGAGAAAGTAGAAAAAGAAATTAAGGAAACAATTCCATTCACCATTGCAACAAAAAGAATAAAATACTTAGGAATATATCTACCCAAAGAAACTAAAGACCTATATATAGAAAACTATAAAACACTGATGAAAGACATCAAAGAGGACACTAATGGATGGAGAAATATACCATGTTCATGGGTTGGAAGAATCAATATAGTGAAAATGAGTATACTACCCAAAGCAATTTACAAATTCAACGCAATCCCTATCAAGCTACCAGCCATATTTTTCACAGAACTAGAACAAATAATTTCAAGATTTGTATGGAAATACAAAAAACCTCGAATAGCCAAAGCAATCTTGAGAAAGAAGAATGGAACTGGAGGAATCAACTTGCCTGACTTCAGGCTCTACTACAAAGCCACAGTCATCAAAACAGTATGGTACTGGCACAAAGACAGACATATAGATCAATGGAACAAAATAGAGAGCCCAGAGATAAATCCACACACATATGGACACCTTATCTTTGACAAAGGAGGCAAGAATATACAATGGAGTAAAAACAATCTCTTTAACAAGTGGTGCTGGGAAAACTGGTCAACCACTTGTAAAAGAATGAAACTAGATCACTTTCTAACACCGCACACAAAAATAAACTCAAAATGGATTAAAGATCTAAATGTAAGACCAGAAACTATAAAACTCCTAGAGGAGAATATAGGCAAAACACTCTCAGACATAAATCACAGCAGGATCCTCTATGATCCACCTCCCAGAATTCTGGAAATAAAAGCAAAAATAAACAAATGGGATCTAATTAAAATTAAAAGCTTCTGCACAACAAAGGAAAATATACGCAAGGTGAAAAGACAGCCTTCTGAATGGGAGAAAATAATAGCAAATGAAGCAACTGACAAACAACTAATCTCAAAAATATACAAGCAACTTATGCAGCTCAATTCCAGAAAAATAAACGACCCAATCAAAAAATGGGCCAAAGAACTAAATAGACATTTCTCCAAAGAAGACATACGGATGGCTAACAAACACATGAAAAGATGCTCAATATCACTCATTATCAGAGAAATGCAAATCAAAACCACAATGAGGTACCACTTCACACCAGTCAGAATGGCTGCGATCCAAAAATCTGCAAGCAACAAATGCTGGAGAGGGTGTGGAGAAAAGGGAACCCTCCTACACTGTTGGTGGGAATGCAAACTAGTACAGCCACTATGGAGAACAGTGTGGAGATTCCTTAAAAAATTGCAAATAGAACTACCTTATGACCCAGCAATCCCACTGCTGGGTATACACACCGAGGAAACCAGAATTGAAAGAGACACATGTACCCCAATGTTCATCGCAGCACTGTTTATAATAGCCAGGACATGGAAACAACCTAGATGTCCATCAGCAGATGAATGGATAAGAAAGCTTTGGTACATGTACACAATGGAGTATTACTCAGCCGTTAAAAAGAATTCATTTGAATCAGTTCTGATGAGATGGATGAAACTGGAGCCGATTATACAGAGTGAAGTAAGCCAGAAAGAAAAACACCAATACAGTATACTAACACATATATATGGAATTTAGAAAGATGGCAATGACGACCCTGTATGCAAGACAGGAAAAAAGACACAGCTGTGTATAATGGACTTTTGGACTCAGAGAGAGAGGGAGAGGGCGGGATGATTTGGGAGAATGGCATTCTATAATGTATACTATCATGTAAGAATTGAATCGCCAGTCTATGTCTGACGCAGGATACAGCATGCTTGGGGCTGGTGCATGGGGATCACCCACAGAGATGTTATGGGGAGGGAGGTGGGAGGGGGTTTCATGTTTGGGAACACATGTAAGAATTAAAGATTTTAAAATTTAATTAAAAAAAAAAGGAAAAAAAAAGAAAACAAAACAAAAAAAATAAAAATTAAAAAAAAAAATAAAAATGCTCTTAGTGTCAGAATCCGCATCGTGCACCACGTCCTGCTGTGTCGGCAGGACCAGCCATCTCATAAGGAAAACAGGTTCACAGTCCGCGAGCCTCACCAATACAGACAGGACCCAGGAACTGAGCGCCGGTTTACGCTGATGAATACTCTTTGTCACCCAGCCCTACAGGCTGTGGCTGTACGAAACTTAACAATGGATGAAGCCAAGCATGAAAGGTGCTTTCATTCGATGAAGCAGAGACAGAGCGGGAAGCCGACTGGTCTGTAAGAAAAACAGAATGTTCTCCCCAGACTAATCCATCAGCTTTCACACCTCCTGAGGCTCACATGCAGGCGAAACCATGGATGGGGTTTCTTACATCAAAAATATACTGCCTTTTAAAAAGCCCGTATAAAATCACTCCTATATTAAACACAGCTGCTTCCATATACACCCACTGATACCACGGGGAGAAAGGACCGATAGCTCCTTATAACAGGATTTAAGCATCCCAGAGCCTGCTGGCTTCATCAAGAAACATAAATTTCCTGCCACTTCTACATTAGTTTTTCATGTTGTCGTATTTTCAATGAAATAGTTATGCCAAACAATATTTCACTCTCACACACACCTTCTTCCTTCTCTAGTGTATATATTAATATGTTCACATGCTTACAAGAGCTAATAGTCCAGTACCGCATCTAGCCTGGACCCAGGGCTGTACTGGGATCTGTAATAAATCACACCAAGAGAGCAACAATCTTAATAGTGCGACCTAAATGGGCTTCCCAGGTGACACTAGTGGTAAAGTACCTGTCTGCCAATGCAGGAGACAGGAGAGACATAGGTTTGATCGCTTGGTCAGAAAGGTCCTCTGGAGGAGGGCATGGCGACCCACTCCAGTATTCTTGCCTGGAGAATCCCATGGATAGAGGAACCTGGAGGGCCATCGTTCATGTGGCCACAAAAGAGTCGGACACGACTTAGCACACAAACATGACAATATGAATACATATCTGTCTCCTGAAAAAATTGTACAATAATAAAGATGATACAGAAATAGTTGTAGATAGGTATCCGTCTGACTTAGTTACTGTCTAAAGATTCCTGTTTTTCTCTTCTGTCTGCACGTTTTCTCATATGTATGTTTTTAACATACCTCCCTTGTTTTGCAGAAGTATACATAGTAAGGTTAGAAAAATGATAAACCAACATAATGAAGAGTGTTCATGCTCAGTCTTGTCTGACCCTTTGTGACCCCATGCACAGCAGTTTCTCCGGGTAAAAGAGTTAAACTAAATATGTTCTCTTGTTTTGTTGTTTAGTCACCAAGTCATGTCTGACTCTTTTGCAACCCCGTGGACTGTAGCCTGCCAGGCTCCTCTGTCCATGGGATTCTCTAGGCAATAATATTGGTGTGGGTTGCCATTCCATCCTCCAGGGGAACTTACTGACCCAGGGATTGAATCCACGTCTCCTCCATTGGCAGGCTGACCATCCAAGATGGTCAGGCCCAAATCCTTGACTCCTTTGTCCACCTGCCGCCATCCATGATAACAAGAGTAGTGTTGACTTTGGAGGGAGGCACAGGTGCTCCCCCTGAGTGCAGAACAGGTGCAAAGTCAGCATCTCTTCGTCCCAAGTCCACACTCTTGGGGAAGGACCCCGACTGGCTCAGATTCAGGAGGCTGCTCTGGCCGGGGATCAGGCTCTTGATTTGTAATCACTGTTCCTCCTTCTGGGAACGGGAAGAATAGAAGCAAGACGATTCCCAGCAAGAAGCAGGATGGGAGAGGACAGCTGGAGAACTGAATCATTTGGGTTACATGGACGTTAACTTGATAGCTTCATTAACCTCAGTGACTATATTAAGAAAATCAATATGTGTGAAACACACTTTCCCAGCTATACGGAGAAACTGGAATATTCTGTGGGGACTTCCCTGGTGGTTCAGTGGCTGAGACTCCAAGCTGCCAATGCTGGGGGCTTGGGTTCGATCCCTGATCAGGAAGCTAGGTCCCATGTGCCCCAACTAAAGATCCCGTGTGCAGCACCTAAGACCCACTGCAGCCAAATAAATATGAAGAAAGAGTATATTTTGTGTTCTAATGCCAAAACCCAAGCAACCAGACTGATTTCAGAAAATGAAACGGATTCTTTATTTTTCTGTTTTCATTCATCAGCCTCTGAGCCTGTGTTTCTCAAAAACCTGAGCCTTAAGTGGATAGTTTATGAGTCACTGTTTTATTGAAAGGATAATCCTGTCAGGGTGGCAGAGTCAACACAATGAGCCCACCCAGCTCTCCTCCCTGAATGTGACTGACAGCTTGATCCGGGGAGACACACTGGAAAAAGCCTCACTTATAACATGTGGGAGGGGCCCTCCGATGGGGCAGAAGGAGGACAGTTCATCCACGGTTTTCCCACTCCCTCTGGCTGGAGGTCTACCTCCTACAAGATCAGCTTCCCATGCTTCCAGGCTACACACCTGGGCCAGGACGCAGAGGTGTACAGCAGGGCTGCAGCTGAGGGACGGCCGGATGGGACCTGCAAGAAGGCAGAGCTGGAACCAGAGACTGGGAGGGTCCAAGGAGATCCAGCGGAATCTGATCCAAGCCACTTGCCAGGTCTAGAAAAGAACATGTGGTTCCTGCAACTCTTGAAGGCAAAGTCAAGGACACATTTAAATATCAGCACCATCTGCTAAATCTTGTCCTAGAAAATGTAACATTCAGTCCGTGCAGATTTATCTCAAGTCTGGGTGGGTTTCATCTGAGCATTCTTTTTGTGTGAAAAAAATCAAAAAACAGAAACAAAATTAAAGTCTCCCTCTAGCGTCCAAACTGCTATCTCATGATTCTGTTGGATATTAAGTGGAGAAATAAAATCAGATGGCAGAGTATTGTTTAATCTTCTAGAGAAAAAATTTCAAGTTTCTGGGTGATGATGAGTTGTTTAATGTAAGGCAGGGACAGTGAACATTTTCTGTAAGGGCAGAGGGTAAATAGTTAGGTGTTCAGAGAACATGCAGTCTGTTATATGTTTTCCTCTGTTTTTTGTTTTGCTTTAACAACCCTTTAAAAACATAAAAATTACTGTCACTTCATTGACCACACAAAAGCAGATCACACCTGGTTTACTGCTTGCTGATCCCCAGTAGAGGTGCCTCCTATTATTAAAAGATATAATTATTTATTTTATATGTTTATAATAAATAGTTAATGCATTATATGTTTTATATACATATGCTTATAACACTGATACAGTTTGTCTTTAAAGGGAAACATATATAATGCCAAATGCTTTGCAAGTATTAATTTATAATGTTTATGCTTGTGTTAGCATTCTGAAGAAGAATCATGGTATTTTGGTAGATTTCCAAGATTTAGAAGAGCCTATGTCTCAGAGCAGAAATTCTTAGCAAAATTTCCCTAAAAAGAAGGTCTTTTAGCTCTAACCAGAATGTTTCCATTAGACTTCTTTTTAAGACTTCCTGCCTTATAGCCAGATGGTGCTAACTGTTTTTGAATTACACAGCCTGTTGAAATTTATTTAAAATTTTAATCTACATGTGGCAATTCTGCTCTTTGGAGATACAAATACTTACACACAGCACTATTCACAATAGCTAAAAAGTGGAAACCACCCAAATCTACTGACAAATGGATTAACAAAGTGTGTGCAGGGACTATTACTGAGCCATGAAGAGGAGGGAAGTACAGATGAGCTTGGTCAGCATTGTGATCAGTGAGAGAACACACGCTCCCTTTGTGTGCAATGTTCCAAACAGGCAAGTCCACAGAGATATTGATAGAAGGTAGGTTCAGGGTTTCTGGGATGAGGGGCCAAGTGTAGTGACTGCTGGTGTCTACAGGGTTTCTTTCTGGGATGATGAACCATCCTGTATCAGATGGTAATAGTGGTTGTACAATTCTGTGAATGCTTTAAAAACACTGGATTGTACCTTTAAAATGGTGGATTTTATGAAACATGAAGTACAGTTGATCTTTAAACAATATGATGGTTGAGGACATCAACCACCTCCTCCCCAGCATCTAGTCAAAAACTGAGTATAACTTTACGGTCAGCTCTCCTTTTGCTACTGAGTCCAGGCTCATTCTGGTCAGCCCACGACAGGGCAATAAATTGAGATGAGTTGTTGGGACAAGGAATAGTGACATTATCCAGAAGACCAGTAGACCCAGGAGATGGTGGGCTTGTGCGTCAGAACCATCATGTCTGAGTTAGGATTCAGAGCCTAAAGGAGAGGGAGGAAAGTCAGACACTTCTGGGTTCCCATCAGCCTCCAGGAGAACAGGTTAATTTCTTCCACCTGCAGGCACTCACAGGTGGGCCTCATC
This sequence comes from Capricornis sumatraensis, assembly GCF_032405125.1. Taxonomy (NCBI): domain Eukaryota; kingdom Metazoa; phylum Chordata; class Mammalia; order Artiodactyla; family Bovidae; genus Capricornis; species Capricornis sumatraensis. The sequence goes on from NC_091069.1 coordinate 61,707,305, forward strand.
CTCGGAGGATTCTTGGGAGCTAAACAGAGGTGTTTTAGCTTAATGCTCACTACCTGGGAGGCAAGGGTCCCCAAGATGGCCACTGTGTAGAATTTAGGCTGACAGGCAGTGTCTCTTTAGTGACTAACCTGTAATGGGTATGAAGGTTCTTCCCTGTTCACTTCCTGCCATTGCTTCCTGACAAAGTTTCACACCTACTGGTCATGTGGTGCTGCCTTACTTACTATTAAACAAAATCCAGGAATAAAAGGACCATCCCCCAAACCTGTGTGGTTCAAAGGTCAACTGTATGTCTTAATTAACTACTACTTAAAAATGGCTGCACACTGAAGAATTGACACCAAAGTATTGATGTCTTTGAACTGTGGTGCTGGAGAAGACTCCTTGGACTGCAAGGAGACCAAAGCAGTCAATCCTAAAGGAAATCAGCCCTGAATAGTCATTGGAAATACTGATGCTGGAGCTGAACCTCCAATCCTTTGGACACCTGACTTGAAGAGCCAACTCACTGGAAAAGACCCTATACTGGGAAAGATTGGGGGCAGGAGGAGAGGGGGGCAACAAAGGATAAAAGTTGGGTGGCATCATTGACTCAATGGACATGAGTCTGAGCAAACGCTGGGAGACAGTGAAGGACAGGGAAGCCTGGTGTGCTGCAGTCCATGGGATCGCAAAGAGTCAGACAGGACTGAGCGACTGAAAGACAACGATTTAACAAGAAGAAAAGAAACAAAGACACACAAATCGTAAGTGTAAGATAATGAATCTTAAGGGAATACATCCTCATCATCAGCACCCAGATCAAGAGAGAGAATATTTCTACCACATCAGAAACCACCATCCTCTTCAATATTCCCCACTCTCCTGACACTGTGCATTAGGTTTTTTACCCCTATTTGGCATTAAATTATTATCTTTTGTATAGAATTACAAAAGATATACCCATTTGTGTCTGGCTTCAGCATAATATCACCCAACATAACATACATGAGATTCATCTATATGGTTGCATGGCCCATTCATCCTCAATGATGGCTATTATTCCATTGGGTAAATATAACCAACTTCACACATTCTACTGTTGATGGATATTTACGTGGTTTCTTGATTTTGGCTACTGCACAGCTACTGCACTGCTGTGATCATTCCTATAAATATATGGATACTTTTGATGAATGTGTGTGCCTTTCTGTTGTTTATATTCTTAGGAATGGAAATGCTGAAATCTGAATTATGCAAATGCTGAAATTTAGTGAACTCTGCATTTTCTGACAAGAAGTATATAAAAATTCCAGTCACCCCACTCCATCCTTGCAAACGCTTTTACACACCCACACGTGCATGCACATGCACGTGAGCCTCTGCCAAGATTTTGATCAGGACAGCACTGAGTCTATAGACCAGTTCTGAGGAACTGACGTCTCAATATTTCATCTTTCAAATTATGAACGTGGTGTATTTTCCCATTTGTTTAGGTCTCTTTAATTCTCTCAAAATGTCTTATAGAAATTAACATTAGTCCTGCATGTCTTTTATTAAATCACGCCTAGGTGTTTCATGCTGCAGGTAATAACAGTCCTGTGTATTAGGCAAGACACCCCCAAAAAGAATGAGAGTGCACCCTTGAATTAGAGACAAGTGGGTTGTTTTCCACATGCCTGTTCACAACAGTGGGGGTGAGTGGAGGGAACCCCAAGAGGGCATGCGCAAAGAGCAGTTATGCAGCCAAAGAGTACAGAGGGGAGGGGCTCCAAGACCCCCAAACAGACCTTTCCAGGAGAAGAGCGGAGAGTGCGGTCCAGGGAACCGAGCCGGCGACCTCAGTCCTTGGGGAACCGCTCCTACATCCGTCCCCCTGAACCTCATCTCCATTCCCTTTGTTTCATCTGATGGAGAGTTTTAGCTTCAAACCAGTGTCTCAATTCAGCTCAGGACTTCTTCAAAACTTGCCCTTTGAACTCCATCCTCACTGTGCAGTCTCTGTCCTCCTCTTCAGGTTTTAGACTCACTGGGGACATTTCTGCCCAGAAAGCTCATCACTGCCCTCTGCTGGCCGCCATCCCAGACTTGAGCGCTGAAATTCTGAATTGTCAATCTAACTGCCTACTGAGGTCTCCGCTTCTACATCTGACAGTTGACCCCATAGGCAAAGGAATGAAACGGGACCACTTTCCCGCACTGGACAAAAATCAACTTCAAACGGATTTTAAAGACTGGAATGGAAGACCTGGAACCATAGGACCCCTAGAAGAGAACACAGGCAGTACACTCTTTAATATCAGTTTCAGCAATGATTTTTTTTTTTTTTTGGATTTTACATCAAAAACAAAAATAAACAAGTGGGGCTACATCAAACTAAATAGCTTCTGCACAGCAAAGCTGTGGTGCAAAAACCACCAACATAAGAAAATGGCAACCTAATAGAAGGAAATATTTTCAAATCCTATATCTGATAAGGGGTTAATATCCAAAGTATATGGAGAACTCATTTAACTCAACAGGAAAAAAAAAAAAAAACAAGCAATTTATGGCTCTGTCTATCAAAATTGTGAACATACCTTCCTGTAGCCTGCAATTCATAGGGCAGACCAATTTACAAAATTTTCCAAAACAATTCCCCCCCCCCAAAAAAAAATAAAGACTTTATAGCAGAGGAGGCTCCTTAATTATGGTGAATCTATGCAATGAAATAAAGAGTCATCGTCCAAAAGAAGGGGTGAGAAGGAATAGATTGTGGATAGATAGATGGATAGATTGCGAAGAACAGTGAGGTGAAAAACCAAAAAATAAAAAAGCAAGTTACAGAGTAGTGTGTTTAGAATGAACTCTTTGAGTAAATAAAATAGTAAGAGGATAGATGATAGATGGATGATAGGTCAATAGACAGACAGTAGACCTATGCATAAACATGCATAACTTTTTAAAGGAAAGATATACTAGAAATCTAACAACTTTTTTCCCTTAAGAGAGAAGAGCTGATAGTAGGAAAGGAAGGGAGAAAGACTTTATTTTCCATCCTATATGCCTCTGTGCTTTTAAATTTTTTCTTACTTTCAATTTTCAATTAATGCCAGCAAGTTCATCAAACCATTTAACTGTGCCCACTTTTTTTCCTGTGTCCCAGAAACTTCAGTAATTCTGAAAGAATCTACCAAGGGAATTTGACCCTGGGGGAGTGAATTTCCAGAGGGTGGGACTCTGTGTCTCAGAACAAGTTTATTTTTCTCCCCTGGAATATTTTTTATTCTGTTTTGTTTTCAGATACAGACTTACCCAAAATTATAGTCCTGGCCTTTGTGAGAGATGAATTTCACTGCATTCTTCCTCCTCACCTGGCAAGGAAGGAGGAAGCTGAGGGTTGGTCCAGACAAGCCCTCTCCCCATGGCCCACACACCTGCTCTCAGGCCCTGCGTGCACTTGGCCCCTTCGAAAGAGTAAACACACTCCTAATCCTTTTGTGACTGCACACGATTGAGCTTATGTCCACCAATGATGAGATTCTGTTATGTCCCCAGGGAAACTGAGCAGTGAGTCAGGCTTTCCCTGAAAAGATTTCTATTGTGGAGAGAAATGAATGCCTGCTGCAGGGGTCCAAACGGTAAACAAATACACCCAACAGGTGTTCAGGGGGTAGGGAGCTGGCCTTGGGACTGGTTCTTTCTCCAAGGACAACACAGGTCTGTAATAATATCAGCCAGGGCCCACATTCCCACAGCCACTGCCAAAATCTACCACCCAGGACGTGCGTATAAAGCGCACACCTTTCTAGCACTGTTCCAAGGCTGAATAAATCCCAGTGGGCAGTGGTTTGAGTGCAGAAGAGTTTCTGAGCTGCTCCTGCTGTTGGCATCCTGCCCCCCACAAACCACCCTCTAGGACTAGCCAGTGTGCTCTCTGCCCATGTCAATCAGAGCCTGATGTGAACAGGAGATGTAAGCCCCCCAGAGAGGCCCCCTCACGTTAGAACAAAACCCAAACTCACTTCCAGACCCAAAGCATCTTGACCTGACCCTCGCCTACCTGTCTGACCTTGCCCCTGATCATCAAGCTCGGAGGCTCAGGCTCGTATAGTTCCAAGAGCTACTCCAGCCCCTAGTCTTAGGACCTGCAGCTCCTTCTGCCCAGAATTCCACTGCCAAGTCTCCAAGCCAACCTGGCTCCTTCGGGTCTAAACCCACTCCCTTGGAGAGCGTGCTTGTGAATTGTTTCTTGGCCAGCATCCTGCTGCATCCCACCACTAACTCTCCTGGTCTTCCTCATGACAGAGCACCTTCTGTAACCTTGCGTCCTGTTTTGTTACTATCTGTGTCACCGTACCAGAAAGCTTCATCCTACAGCACCACCTCTTCAGCAGAGCCTAGCACATGGGAGGTGCTCAGTGACTCTGCTTTGGACAATGGATAGATGAATGGGTAGAAGGATGGAAGCATGCATGCGTAGATGGATTTGTACAAGGATGGATGGGTGGAGGGATGAATGGATGGATGATGGATGGATAAATGGATAGAAGGATGGAGGGATGGATGGAGGCATAGGTGGATGCACAGATGCATGGATGGAATTCACACATGAACAAATAAGTACCATCTAGCTACCTAGTGCATTCAGATAAAAAGCTCCATTGTGACCTAGTCCTCAACTATCTAAGTGCTTGTACCCTGTATTTCACTCCAGTGGATCCACAAACCCACCACCATTTTCAAATGCAATCCAGACATGAACAGCAGTCCAGCCTTCTCTGGCCACTTCCTCCTGGGGGATTCACCATCCTTCCCATTGACTAGTCCAGCTAGAAATCCTGAGGCATTTGAACATCAGTAACAGAAGCAATATAACTATTTAACATTTTAGCTGTGATTAACAATTAAACACACATCATGCAGATAATCATGATTTAAGTTCTGGGTGTGCTCCTCAGGAGGTCATGAACATTAAGTGTCACTGAAAGTCCAAATCAAAATTTCAGAAATTATCATTCCTTGTAAAGGAATGTTTCTTGCATCTCACTCTTTTCCTCCAGAACAAACAGAAGCAAACAGACCTCATAAACTTTAAGTTTAATGCTGCAGATTAGAGCAAGCATCTTTGGAAGACACTTGAAAGTGAAAGTGTTGATCGCTGGTATTCAACTCTGTGCGGTCCCATGGACTGTAGACAGCCAGGCTCCTCTGTCCATGGAATTCTCCAGGCAAGAATACTGGAGTGGATAGCCATTCCCTTCTCCAGGGGATCTTCCTGACACAGGGGTGGAACCCAGGTCTCTGCATTGCAGGCAGATTCTTTACCATCTGAGCCACCAGGGAAACCCAAGGAGACACTTGGTTTAACATTTTTTTTTAATGTAGTAACATACACATATGTAACTTGGTACACTTTTTAGATGACCATTTTAACATACAATAATGTTATAGCTTATTTGGACAGTTAAAAATTTGCTAATCTAATTTCATAATCCAATTCATCAGTTGCTCAGTCATGTCAGACTCTTTGAGACCCCATGGACTGCGGCACCCCAGGCTTCCCTGTCCATCACCAACTCCTGGAATTTACTCAAACTCATGTCCATTGAGTCAGTAATACCATCCAACCATCTCATCCTCTGTCAAACCCTTCTCCTCCTGCCTTCAATCTTTCCCAGCATAAGGATCTTTTCAAATGACTCAGCTCTTCACATCAGGTAGCCAAAGTATTGGAGTTTCAGCTTCAACATCAGTCCTTCCAATGAACACCCAGGACTGATCTCCTTTAGAATGGACTGGTTGGATCTCCTTGCAGTCCAAGGGACTCTCAAGAGTCTTCTCCAACACCACACTTCCAAAGCATCAATTCTTTGGCACTCAGCTTTCTTTATAGTCCAACTCTCGCATCCAAACATGACTACTGGAAAAACCATAGCCTTGACTAGATGGACCTTTGTTGGCAAAATAATGTCTCTGCTTTTTAATATGCTGTCTCGGTTGGTCATAACTTTTCTTCCAAAGAGTAAGGGTCTTTATTTCATGGCTGCAATCACCATCTGCAGTGATTTTGGAGCCCAAAAAAATAAAGTCTGACACTGTTTCCACTGTTTCTCCATCTATTCACCATGAAGTGATGGGACCAGATGCCATGATCTTCGTTTTCTGAATGTTGAGCTTTAAGTCAACTTTTTCACTCTCCTCTTTCACTTTCATCAAGAGGCTCTTTAGTTCTTCTTCACTTTCTGCCATAAGGATGGTGTCATCTGCATATCTGAGGTGATTGATATTTCTCCCAGCAATCTTGATTCCAGCTTGTGCTTCTTCCAGCCCAGCGTTTCTCATGATGTACTCTGCATATAAGTTAAATAAGGAGGGTGACAATATACAGCCTTGACGTACTCCTTTTCCTATTTGGAACCAATCTTTTGTCCCATGTCCAGTTCTAACTGTTGCTTCCTGACCTGCCTACAGGTTTCTCAAGAGGCAGGTTAGGTGGTCTGGTATTCCCATCTCTTAAAGAATTTTCCACAGTTTATTGTGATCCACACAAAGGCTTTGGTATAATCAATAAGGCAGAAGTAGACGTTTTTCTGGAACTCTCTTGCTTTTTCAATGATCCAACGGCAATTTGATCTCTGGTTCCTCCAATTCATAATCTGATCTAATTTCATAATCTAAAATCATTGCTATAAAATAGGGAGGATCTAGTCAATCTATAGACCTGATTCTGTATATTCAAAGTGAGCATCTTGGGACTTACCTGCCCTCACCTCATCATGGGAAGAACAAAGTAGTGGCTATGAGGTTTTGAACCTTGACCAGCTGGATTCAAAGCCCTGAGTTATTCTGGGCTCTGGTGGGTTACTCTCCAGGATTCTTATTTCTTCCCTGTAAAACAGGTAATGATGGCAGCTATCTGGCAGGACTGAGAGGAGGATTTTTAAATCATAGTGATACAAGTAAAGCACTTAAAAATAAATAAAACAAACAGATTTTAGCAAATGTGCAAGGGCACAGGCAGTCTGACTGCAAGGACAATTTTTAGATATTTATTTATTTATTTGGGTGTGCCAGGTCTTAATTGTGGAATGCGGGATCTTGTCCCCTGACCAGGGATTGAACCGGGGACCCCCTGCTTTGGGTGTGCAGAGTCTTAGCCACTGGACCACCAGGGAAGTTCCTGCAAGAACATTTTATACAGCAGTTTGGTGTAAGCACCCAGGTAGTTCAATAAAACTAGCAAAAGGAAACAAAAAGGCTTGGTTAACAATAGTAAGTAGATGGAATCCTAAGCAAACAAAATAAATCCCATTGCTTTCTTAACCTTTTGACTTTTATCCCATCGGAATTCTATGTACACTCTAGACCAGGGATGGCCACCAGGCTCTTTTAGCAAACACTTTTCAGTGAGGGGTGATGCTCTGGAAAAAGGTTGAAAGAATTCCTAGGACTCATCTGGGAGCATTGGGAAGATGTCCGGGCAGTTACTGAGGTGACTCCAGGAATAGGAGAAGCTACTGCAGCTGCCACAGAGCCACTGCTCTTTGTCCTTGTAATTCAAAATGGCTTGCCAGGACCAGGAAATAGGCAGCCATGGGCTGAAACAGAGGAACCATGGGCCAGGCTGTGGTCTGGGAAGACGGACCAGAGGGGATGATCAGGGTGCCCATTGGCCACTTCCCTCATCTCCCTCCCTCTGCCTGAACCCTGAGCGAAGCCACATCCCCGCCCACCTTAAGCAGGTCCTATTTCAAGGGAACCAAGGGGCAGGACCAGAGAGGAGCTGCTCCCCAGCCTCCTCCACAGGCATAGGTCCGGGCTTCAGGACGCAGGTGGAAGAAGAGCCTGCAAGAAGCAGTCCTCGGGGCCAGCACACAGGAGCAAAGATCAAGGTTGGTGAGCCACCTGCCTGGGGTCCTTCCCCGTCAGCTCAGCCTGTTGGAGGAGGACGAGCAAGCGGCCAGGAGAGGGATGGGCTGGCCGCTTGCGCCTGCTCATACAGAAATAACATTTTTCTCAAAGATAGGAGGCAGAAAATTACTTTCCACCCCTCATCCCAGACTTTCCTGAAGCCTCTGTCCCTGGATCCCAGGCAGCCTTCCTAGGGGTTCACCTGGGATCCCCTGAGCAAATTCCAGGTCTATCCCTCCCTGCAAGGGGCCAGGCTGCCACCTCCACCCATCAAAGCAAGTCCCCAGTGAACACGGAGGTGTTTCCAGTGTGGGCCCAGATCCCCCAGGAAGTTGGGCCAGGCTCTTTGCCCAGGGTCTTACCCCAAACTCAGGCCCCTGCTGTTCACTGGAAGTGTTTTGAAAAGAACAAACAGACAAACGGACAGCAGATCCAGGGCCCAGGCGGGCAGTCCACAGAGCCGGGGGACCAGAGGCCTTCTCGGCTTTGCTTGTGGCTGCAGGAAGGGGCCCCACACCCCGGGCCAAGAAAGGGCTGGGCAGTTGCAGACCCAGAAGGTCAGGAGAGCCCTTTATGGGGCGATGGCGAGGATGGCCAGCAGGAGGGTATCCCAGGATCCCCAAGCCTCAGCCCAAGGCGACGGATTGACCAAGGCCTCAGGAGAGAAGGAGGCTGAGGCAGTGGTTTAACAGCCGTAACCAAGTCAGACTCCCATCGCGTGAGTCCTCAGACCAGCATGGGAGGCCCCAGGTGAACGGGACGGGGCTCCTCACACAGAAGCTCAAACTAGTTTGTTTCTGGATTTCTAGATTTCCAGAGCAAGGTTTGCTCAAGTTCCGCTATTTCTGTATGCCACTGAAATTGCTTTTTACTAAACTGAATATGGGAGAAGGCAATGGCAACCCACTCCAGTACTCTTGCCTGGAAAATCCCATGGGCGGAGGAGCCTGCCTGGTAGGCTGCCTGGTAGGACTGAGCAAGTTCACTTTCACGCATTGGAGAAGGAAATGGCAACCCATTCCAGTATTCTTGCCTGGAGAATCCCAGGGACGGGGGAGCCTAGTGGGCTGCCATCTATGGGGTCGCAGAGTCGGACACGACTGAAGCAACTTAGCAGCAGCAGCAGCAGCAGCAAACTGAATATGTGTAGATTATCTTTTAGTTTAAGAAAGAATGTGGTTTTTAGGTTAATATTTTTCTCTCTTGACTAGAAGAAGTTTACAAAGTTTAAAACATATCCTGGGAGGTCCTTTCTGCCAAGTTACAGGATAAAGAAGTTTTACTTTAAGCCAAAAATGATAGCTTAAGGAACTTCCAGTTCTACTGACAAAACCAGATTACTTGAAAACCTTCCCAATAGAAACAGCAGAAAGTTCTAGATGCAGATAACAAGCCCTTTAAATGTGCAGCCACATGTGGTGTGGGGACAGGATGACCCCTCATGTGCTCAGTGACAGCTCTTGGTCCAGGTGTCGCCTGCACATCACTCCATCATGAAGGCACATTGTCCATCTGAAACCTCTGGGCTGAGACTCTGAGTCTGTGAATAGCCTATTTCTGCCCCTAGTTTATCCAGTGGTGGTCAGCATCCACGGGTGGGGTTTTTTCTATCACTCCTCCCCCGTTTGTTAGCAGGCATTCTACACAGAGGTCAGCTGAGAGTCTTCAAAAGCAGTCACTGAGCCGGGAAGGACCCACTATCGGAATGAGCAAAGAGCTCCCATGAGTAAAGGGCTGTCAGTCACGAGCGAAGGACGAGAAACTACAGGGCACCTGGGGAAAGAGCAAATGGAGCAGAGCCGGCTGAGTGCCACCTGCAAAGTTCTGAAGTCAGAAACGCCAGCAACATGTAAAAGGTCCACTAAGATGTGTAAGAATGAAGTCATAACCTGTGGGAAATAAGAAACAGACAAAATATCTACGAGTAAAAAATAATGACAATAATTGAAACTAAGAATAAGTTAACAGATTCAATACAATTCATACCATAGAGGCAGGCTGAAAAGAATGACATTGACTGTAGCCAGAGAGAGAGCGAGGAAAGGCTAGGAGATCTGAGGACAGAAACTGAAGGTCAGACACAGAGCTGGCTGGAGTTCCAAGGAAAGAACAGAGAGAAGCGGAAGAAAGGCTGAGAGTGTTCCAAATCTATGACACCCGTGATCCTGAAACCAAAAGTGCAAGTTCCAAGAAGGTAAATAAAAACTTACACCAGCCTAGATATCATCCTATAAATCCATAAACAACAAAGAGAAAATACTGTTTTTAAAACTAGAGAAGAAAGACATTCTACTTAAAAAAAGAACTGAGAGCAAAATTCTCATTAACAGAAAGAGGCCAGAAAACAATGGGATAATTAGGCTGACAATAAAAGGAGAGCAAAATGTATACCTGTCAACATATCTAAGAGCCATGTGGGTCCATCAATAGGGGAACAATATACCCATACATACTGACTCTCCACGTGGCTCAGTGGTAAAGAACCTGTCTGCCAGTCCAAGAGATGTGGGTTCAATCCCAGGGTCAGGAAGATCCCCTGAAGAAGGGAATGGCAACCTATTCCAGTATTCTTGTCTGGAAAATCCCACAGACAGAGGAGACTGGCAGGCTACAGACTATGGGGTCACAAAGAGTCGGACATGACTGAGTGACCAACATTTCTCAGACTGGCTTGTTTTGCTTGGCATATTCATCAAAGCTTCCTCCATGTCCTTTCATGGCTTGACAGCTCATTTCTTTTTGGTGCTGAGTAACAGTCCCTTGTGTGAATGCACCATGGCTTATTATCCATTCCCTATAAGGGCTTGGATTCCAGGTTTGAGCACTTGTGAATAAAGTGCCATGGATGTCTGTGTTCACGTTCTGTATGGACACAAGCTTTCAACACATGCTCATGTGTCTTCTGTATCTTTGGTGGGGTGTGGCTTAGATCTTTTGCTCACTTTTAGATCGTGTTGTTTGTTTTCTTTCTGTTGTGTTTTAGGAGTTCCCTGCATAGTTCGGATAACAGAACTTTATCAGATGTGCCTGCTGCAAATATTCTTCCTTAGCCTGTGGCTTGTCTTTTGTTCTCTAACAATCATTATATTTTAAGACAGAATATTCGATACTGGCTATGCCTTTAGTCCACCAAATCCACCTGGGTGTAAATGGAAAAAACGAGCAAGATAAAAATAAAAATATTGGCAGAAAAACAAAACAACAAAATATGCTAATGGATACTGTCATTCAAAAAATAGCTTCTATTTGTAAATAGACTGAAAAAATTAGAAACCCATTTGAACTCAGAAAACTGACATTATTCTTTAGCAAGTCAGATTTTTCCATGGTAGACATCCCAAGGCCATGGGGCACAGAGTAACAGAAAGATAGCAGGTATGGAAACAGAATCACACAATACTGTTTGATAGCCTGTTGCCTACAACCATCTTTTCAAAATTATTTTTTTAATTTCCTAATTTCTTCCTAATGAAGAAGATTGTTTGTTTTATATTTGGGGGAAGATGTGAAGAATCAGCTTTAAACAAAACATTCTGTTCTTTCCAATTTATATGTTTTAAATAATGAAGTTATTTAAAATGCTCAAGGTCCCATAGTTTTTACTTCTCTCACTTCTTAGGTTAACATTAAACATAATAATGAATTTCCAACACATCTCTCCTAAGTTTCTCAGAGAATCTTAAATTTAAAAAAAAAGAATGACTATTCAAAGCTTTAGAAATGACATAACCACCCCCCTTTCTTTTATGTGCCAGTGAAACAGTCTCACCGACAAAGATGTCTTTGGAGGAGATGAAAGATCTCCACCTGGAGGAGAAATACCTGCAACCGGAAACCAAGGAAGTGAATGGAATCCTCATGACCAAGATGATAAGTGATAACTGGGACAAAATCTGGAATTTTCAAGCCAAGCCTGATGACCTTCTCATTGCAACTTACGCAAAAGCAGGTAGGTTGAAGAAAGTTAAGGTGGGGGGCTTCAGCAGAGCCGGGATGCCTGGGGATTCCTCAGATTTTAAAATTGCAGGTTTTCACCAGGGCCAGACCCTGGCTTCCCAGGTGGCACTAGTGGTAAAGAACCCACCTGCCAATGCAGGAGACAAAGGAGACGTGGGTCCAATCCCTGGGTGAGGAAGATCCCCTGGAGGAGGGCAGGGCAACCCACTCCAGTATTCTTGCCTGGAGAATCCCATGGACAGAAGAGCCTGGGGGGCTACAATCCAAGGGTTGCAGAGTTGGACACAACTAAAGTGACTTAGCACACAGTTTCTGGAAAAATGAAAACCGCTCTTACTGATGCACTCCAAACCCCCAGAGTCCACGAGCCTCCTTTTTATTTCGGTCCCTGATGGAGCAAGAGAAGGCCAGCCTTCCACAGAATCACATGAAAGTGCAGAGTCTTAGGAACAGCAGGAAGCTCCTAGGGGAAGCCTGTGCTCCTCTCCAGGCTCTCCTGCACATGGAGATGGAGCTGGAACTGAGCGTTTTGCCCCAATGGGAAAAGTGCAAGTGGTGTTAGTCCAAACCTGCATGAGTACAGAGGGAAGGAATGGGGGTGGAGGTGGGTGGGGTGACACTTACAGAATCCTACAAAAGGGAGAGAAGCTTGTGGGAAGAACCAGAAGGGAAGAAGCAGAGAGGCCAGGCTCTGCAGCTGGAGGAGCAGAGACCTCAGAACCCAGAGGGCTGGATGGAGGGTGAGATGGAAGCCCCTCAGTTATGTATGTATCGTTCAAGCAGGAGGGCCAAGGAAGGCAGAGAATTTTTCAGCTGTAACCAGCCTGAGAATGTCTCTCGGTGGCCAAGTAGATGCTGCAAGAGGAGTCTGAGATGCTCAGAACCAGGAAGATCACACGGGGTGCCCCTGCCCCACAGTTCCTAACTGGCCATGTCATGTCACCGTGCGTGTCTCTCCTCCATAGCTCAGGATGCCTTCCCTAGCCTCACACTGCTCCTATCACACAGCCTTGCCAGCCAGGCCTGCTCAGAAAACTAGATGGCAGGGGGAGGGGCGGGCAGGGGACCAAGACGGGGGAGTTGCTCCTGCTTACTCCTGTTGGAAGCTCTCAGTTTCTCAAAAATCATCTTTGTCTGGCTTGCACGTCTCTTGCTCAGATCTGAATTCAAATTGGCACTGCACCTCAGAGCAGAAATTTGCTCTCCCTTCACCTTGGAAATTATGCAGTCAACCCCCCCAGACTCTCCCAGAACTCTGTGTAGCTGTGTTCTCCCACCTCCCCCACGGCCTCTCAATCCTCCCTACACCCACACCCCATCCCCCATCCCCGAGAGTCCTGCTTAAGCTTTCTAGCATGTGAATATGCCCACCTTAACCCTAGCTCCGAGGGTCCCTCCCTCAGATGCTCTGTCTTATTAACACAAGTGGACGCTCTCCACCCCCTCTGACTGTTCCTCTCCAAAAGACCAGCTCAGCTGAGCCCACCTACCCATCCACAGTGGACTCCCCTCCTCCTCTGAGCTCCCAGGGCCCTTTGTACGGTCTTCATGGCTCTTACTGAAGACCTCTCAGTTATCCGTGTATTGTCTTATGCATCAGTGAGGGCCAGGCTAGGCTGAGTCAGGGGCAATAAATGCCTTTGGTGTGAAAAGGAAAATGGACATGTTGGTGGGTAGGGCACATGGGCTAGCTCTTTGCCCACCCACACGTCTCCATCCTTAGGATTCAGTTTGGCTATATGTATCAGGAAACTCAAAAGTAAAAGCACCCTGGAGGTTAAAAGTCCAGAGCTAAAATGGTGGCTGTGCTGATCCTTAGAAACCCTGGGTCTTTGAACTTTCTGCTCCACTATCTATAGGCTTAGCTTTTGACTTCATAGTCCAGTATGACTGCTAGAGCTCCAGCCATCACGTGCATGTTCCAAACAGCAACAAGAGGCAGGAAGAAGGGAATGAGGTCATGTTCCTGCCCTTTAAAGACAGCTTCCCAAAATGTAATGGCATGGCCACCTTTAGCACTAAGAAAGTTTGAGAAAATAATCTTTTTATATAGCCTTTGGCTATGTGCTTGCATGCGTGCTAAGTGGTTTCAGTCATGTCCAACTCTTTGTGACCCCATGGACTATAGCCTGTCAGCTCCTCTGTCCATGGGATTCTCCAGGCAAGAATACTGGAGTGGGTTGCCATGCCCTCCTCTAGGGGACCTTCTCAACTAAGGGATCAAACCCACGTCTCTTGAGTCTCCTGCATTGGAAGGCAGGTTCTTTACGACTAGGACCATCTGGGCAGTCCAGCCTTTAGCTATATGCCCTGCTAAAAATTAAGGATCTATTAACTTGAGAAAGATGGGGAGAATGGATATTAACTAGGCAAGAAGCAGTCTTCAGTATATCGTTATCTCTTCCAACAAGACTGGAAGCTTGTTGGAGCATGGACAGTATCTGCCTCAACTTTGTATCTCCTGACATTCCTTTGAGTCAATATTCTTTCTCTCAGGCTACACTTATTAGGTTCAAAACCCTATGCCAGGTATGAGGTCTGAGGGACAGAGGGACAAAAGGCCAGCCCCTACTCAGTGGAGCTCTCAGTCTCACGAGAAGGCAGGTACTGGGGAGACCTTGGCAGTGAGGACAGGGGCTCAGAGTAGAGGCCCATCCACCCTGGGGGTCATGCAGGTGCTCAATGTAAGCAGAGGTAGGTTTTACTGAATATGGGGATAATTGACATAGAATGGAGTTGCCCAGAGAGCAGGCAGAGCTGAGGTTAAGTAACCCTTCCAGGCACCACCTGGACCCAGGAGATCGTGGACATGATCCAGAACGACGGGGATCTGCAGAAGTGCCAGCGGGCCAACACCTTTGATCGGCACCCTTTCATTGAGTGGGCGCTCCCCCCGCCCCTCAACTCAGGTATGTGCCGCTTGGGCCTGTGGAGCTGTGGCCTCTGCTGGGAAGGAGTCTGAGGATGGTTCAGGTCAACATACCTCCGTCAGCTGTGAGAAAAGACCCCTCAGTCCCTCTGCTGAAATACGGGACTGGGCAGCTTCAGACAGCACATCTCCTGCGATTTCTCGAGGACTCAAGAGCAGGCAGGAACGTTCCACGCAGGGGAGGTAGGGTTGAGGACAGCTGGCCTCCAGTGACCAGAAACCTCACCCCTGGGTCAGGTCTGCCCACTCCAGGAGGACTGGCTTCTGCTGTGTTTCATCTCCAACCTGTCTGCCAGGGATCCAAGTTAAATTATACATAGTCCTTTTGTTATTAATATCAACAAATGATGCACTTCACATCAAAGATACTAAGAAATATAGGAGAGTGCACCCTTGAAGAGCTGGCAACCAATTAGGAATGAGGGGTGTGTTTTTTTAGATTTTTTTTCTAATTGGAGCATAATTGCTTTACAGTTTTGTGTTGGTTTCTGTCATATATCAGCCTGAATCAGCTATAGGTATATGTATGTCCCCTCCTTCTTGAACCTCTCTCCCAGCCCTAGATCCCACCCCTCTAGGTCATCATGGAGCCTGGTGCTGAGTTCCCTGTGCTACTCAGTAGCTTCCCACTAGCTAGCTATTTCACACATGGTCGTGTATACATGTCAATGCTCTTTCACTTAGTGCCATCCTCTCCTTCCCTCGCTGTGGCCATAAGTCTTCAAGGGAATGTTTTTATAGAGTAAATAGCAGCAAAGAGTAGCTTTGCAGGAGGACCCAACCTGATGGTGAAGAGACAGAGACTTTGGACTCAAACAGTTCTGGTTTGGATTCTTATCTGGACAACCTTGAGCACATTATTAAACCTCTCAAACTCTAATCATCCCTCATTTCTAAAAATACTGCCTGTTGAAAACCCATGACTGATCGAGCCAGTTATTCCAGCACCATCAGGCAAAAAAAAATTTATCTTTTCTCACATCGAATTGCCATGGCCCCTTCACAAAACTTGAATTTTGCCTTCTACGTATGGGCTCCCCTGGTGGCTCACGTGGTAAAGTATCTACCTGCAATGCAGGAGACCCGGTGTAGATCTCTGGGTTGGGAAGATCTGCTGGAGAAGGGAATGACAACCCACTCCAGTATTCTTGCCTGGAGAATTCCATGGACAGAGGAGCCTGGCAGGGGTCGCAAAAGAATGAGACGACTGAATGACTAACACACACACGCATAGGGGTGCATTCTGGATTTTCTGTTCTGCTCTGTTCCTTTATGTGTCCCTCTTCGTGCCAGTACCACACTGTTTGATGACTGTAGCTGTATATGAAAACATGTAACTTGGTGACACGGGGTGGGCCACCAGCCTAGGATGTAATTTGCAATGTGGAGTTGGGTGAGGGGTACCGAGCACGCGGTGAGTGTGACTCCAGATGCTGGCAAAACAATGGAGATGCGAATGAGAAGTGTTAGTTGAGCAGCAGCCTTGTTGCAGGTCTGGATCTCGCCAACAAGATGCCTTCTCCAAGGACTCTGAAGACTCACCTGCCTGTTCAGATGCTCCCCCCTTCCTTCTGGAAAGAGAACGCAAAGGTAAGGACAGCTAAGCTTGATCCCATACTCACAGACTGTCTCCATCTAAGAGGAAACAACCATGGACCTCCAAAGATAAGTGCCTGTTGCAGGTTCCAGCTGGGCAGTGAGCTGAGACCCCTCCCCGTACCCACCACTCCAGCCTGGATCCATCTTTCTCTCAGAATATTCCTTCTGGGTACCAGTAGACTAGACTCCAGGCAGTGCCATCCTCATCAACCATCAGCTGAGCCACGTTCACAGACAGTGAGCAATGAGGCAGGGCCCCTGCTTCCTGGAGAGGCAGTCATATCAGTGTGAATCCTCCAGGAGCCAAGACAGGGCTGAGTAAGATGTGAAGGGGGTTTATTTAGGGAAAACCCATGAGGGAGGAGGGAGACCCCAGAGGGGGTCTCCAGAGGGGGTCCTAGGGGGCCCAGGGCCACGTGTGGTGTCTGGAAATCATCTCCATCATGGATAAGCTCCCAGCAACAGCCATGCCTCTGTCCTCTATTTTCAAATTTTTGTTTTAGCAAATTGAGATCCTATAAATGCAGTGTACACTGAATGTACTAGTGTTTTGTTTTGTTTTTGATGTCAGCTTCATCAGTGAGTCTGGAAGTCAATGAAATACAGAATATACCACAAATATCAGCTTAGAGATTTGCAAAGAAAAGTGTACCAAACATTTGCAGAGTCAAATGCTTGTCTCGGCTGGACCGTCCATCTCTCTGTGGGTAGGCTACTTTGCAGACCCAACCACAGACCCTTCCATGCTCTGGGCTGAGCCCTTTCAAGGGGAGCTACACTGTCAAGGATGTTTAGCCAAGACACTCTCTACTTAGTGCAAAGCTCAGAGATGCAATGTGAGTGCCTGCTTTTGGTTTCTCTACTCTGGTTTCCGTGGCACTCCATCACCTCATCTCATCCATCTCCCATCAGAGGTGCCATTGGTTTCCATATATCAAATGGTATCACCTTATTTGCTGCCCTGAGATTACACCCAGATTACCATGACTTTGAAAACATCTTGATTTATTCCTACAGACAGTTAATGTAATTTTGGTGCTCTAGAACTAATCTTATTTCCAAATTATGTTTTTAGACTCAAAGTCAGAAGACACGCTAACATGTATTTTGTCATCAGATTAACGGCTTTTTTTTGAAACCAGGCCTTCTAAAATGTCACAATCTCCATGACAGCACATTCTTTTATCTGCTGATAAAAGAGTGGATTGTTTGAGTAGGAGAAGGTTTGGGCGAGCTTAGTCCCAGCTTTTCCTGTTATGATGGGGCAGTGAGCTAAATGAAGTTCCCCAAAGACACCTGCATCCCAGCCCCTCCCAAGCCCTGCAAATGCACCTCACCTGTAGAGTGCACTTGGCAGGTGTGATTAAGTCGAGCATCTTGAGACCGAAGATCTTCTGGTTACCTGGACAGCCCTGAGCATCATCACAAGGATCCTGATGGTAAGGAGGCGAGAAGGTGGAAGGACAACATGAAGGATGTGACACTTGACGCAGAAGTGGGGGCGATTCCAGGGAAGAGTTCATGCCAAGGCGCACAGATGGCCTCAGGTTCCAGGAACTGCAGGGAAGTTTGTCCCCTGCCCTGGAGCCAGCCCCACGGCCAGCTGGAATCCAGTCCAGTGACCCCGAGCTCCAGACTGTAAGAGAGCCAACCTCTTGCTGTTTTAAGGCTCTCTACCTGTGGCAATTTGTCACAGCAGCAGCCAGAGACTTGCACAGATGGATCGTGGACTCAGAACATGTGAGCATGTGGCCTTCGCTCCCACTCGGACATCTGACTCCAGACTGGAGGCATTTCAGCAGGTCCCCATCCAGCTGGAGCTTCCCCAACTCTGATTACTCAGCTTCAATTTGCTTTAAAAAAAAAAAAAGTGAGAACCAACATAAGCATTGAGAAATGTGTTTACTTGATCCTAAGACCTTGATGCTGAGCATCCCTTTGGGTTTTCTGAGAATGTTCATGGACACTGGAGGGCTGTCCAGTGGGAGGAAAGAGGCAAAGGGCAGGGTTCCTGCAGTGCTGGGCTCACAGGAGGAGCCGAGGCTGCAGGACCTGTGCTAATTTGATCAGATGGAAACACCTCCCCCCATCCCCTACCCAGGGGGACTGGTCTGCTGAGTACGCACAGCACAGGGAACACGCTTGAGAAACCATCCATGGGCTCCTCCTCCAGAGCCCCCTGCCTACTTTATGTCTCTACTTCTGCATCTGACAGTTGATCCCACATGCAAAGGAATAAAATGGGACCACTCTCTCACACCAGACAAAAATTAACTCAAGATGGATCAAAGATCTGAATGGAAGACCTGGAACCACAGGACCCCTAGTAAAGAATACAGGTAATACACTCTTTGATATCAGTCTCAACAATGATTTTCTTGGATTTGACATAAAAAGCAAAAATAAACAAGTGAGACTACATCAAACTAAAAAGTTTCTTCACAGCGAAGGAAACCACCAACATAAGAAAAAGACATTGTGCAGGAGACAGAGATCAAGACCATCCCCATGGAAAAGAAATGCAAAAAAGCAAAATGGCTGTCTGAGGAGGCCTTACAAATAGCTGTGAAAAGAAGAGAAGTGAAAAGCAAAGGAGAAAAGGAAAGATACAAGCATCTGAATGCAGAGTTCCGAAGAATAACAAGGAGAGATAGGAAAGCCTTCCTCAGTGATCAATGCAAACAAATAGAGGAAAACAATAGAATGGGAAAGACTAGAGATCTCCTCAAGAAAATTAGAGACACCAACGTTTCATGCAAAGATGGGCTCGATAAAGGACAGAAATGGTATGGACCTCACAGAAGCAGAAGATATTAAGAAGAGGTGGCAAGAATACACAGAAGAACTGTACAAAAAAGAGCTTCACAACCCAGATAATCACGATAGTGTGATCACTCACCTAGAGCCAGACATCCTGGAATGTGAAGTCAAGTGGGCCTTAGAAATCATCACTACGAACAAAGCTAGTGGAGGTGACGGAATTCCAGTTGAGCTATTTCAAATCCTGAAAGATGATGGTGTGAAAGTGCTGCACTCAATATGCCAGCAAATTTGGAAAACTCAGCAGTGGCCACAGGACAGCAAAAGGTCAGTTTTCATTCCAATCCCAAAGAAAAGCAATGCCAAAGAATGCTCAAACTACCACACAATTGCACTCATCTCACATGCTAGTAAAGTAATGCTCAAAATTCTCCAAGCCAGGCTTCAGCAGTACATGAGCCATGAACTTCCAGAAGTTCAAGCTGATTTTAGAAGAGGCAGAGGAACCAGAGATCAAATTGCCAACATCTCCTGGATCATGGAAAAAGCAAGAGAGTTCCAGAAAAACATCTATTTCTGCTTTATTGACTATGCCAAAGCCTTTGACTGTGTGGATCACAATAAACTGTGGAAAATTCTGAAAGAGATGGGAATACCAGACCACCTGACCTGCCTGTTGAGAAACCTATATACAGGTCAGGAAGCAACAGTTAGAACTGGACATGGAACAACAGACTGGTTCCAAATAGGAAAAGGAGTATGTCAAGTCTGTATATTATCACCCTGCTTATTTAAATTATGTGTGTAGTATATAATGAGAAATGCTG
The DNA here is from genome assembly GCF_032405125.1 of Capricornis sumatraensis. Classification (NCBI taxonomy): domain Eukaryota; kingdom Metazoa; phylum Chordata; class Mammalia; order Artiodactyla; family Bovidae; genus Capricornis; species Capricornis sumatraensis. Next base: position 61,727,249 of record NC_091069.1, read on the forward strand.
GGCTGGAAGAAGCACAAGCTGGAATCAAGATTGCCGGGAGAAATATCAATAACCTCAGATATGCAGATGACACCACCCCTATGGCAGAAAGTGAAGAGGAACTAAAAAGCCTCTTGATGAAAGTGAAAGAGGAGAGTGAAAAAGTTGGCTTAAAGCTCAACATTCGGAAAACTAAGATCATGGCATCTGGTCCCATCACTTCATGGGAAATAGATGGGGAAACAGTGGAAACAGTGTCAGATTTTAATTTGGGGGCTCCAAAATCACTGCAGATGGTGACTGCAGCCATGAAATTAAAAGATGCTTACTCCTTGGAAGGAAAGTTATGACCAACCTAGATAGCATATTAAAAAGCAGAGACATTACTTTGCCAACAAAGTTCTATCTAGTCAAGGCTATGGTTTTTCCAGTGGTCATGTATGGATGTGAGAGTTGGATTGTGAAGAAAGATGAGCGCCAAAGAATTGATGCCTTTGAACTGTGGTGTTGGAGAACTCTTGAGAGTCCCTTGGACTGCAAGGAGATCCAACCAGTCCATCCTAAAGGAAATCAGTCCTGAGTGTTCATTGGAAGGAATGATGCTGAAGCTGAAACTCCAATACTTTGGCCACCTCATGCGAAGAGTTGACTCATTGCAAAAGACCCTGACGCTGAGAGGGATTAGGGGCAGGAAGAGAAGGGGACGACAGAGGATGAGATGGCTGGATGGCATCACCGACTCAATGGACGTGAGTCTGAGTGAACTCCGGGAGTGGGTGATGGGCAGGGAGGCCTGGCGTGCTGAGATTCATGGTCGCAAAGAGTCGGACGTGACTGAGCGACTGAACTGAACTGAACTGAATGGGAGGAAATACTTGCAAATCCTACATCTGATAAAGGGGAAATATACAAAGTATATGGAGAACTCACTCAACACAGAAGGAAAAAAGAAAAAAAACAAGCAATTTGTGGCTCTATCAAAATTGTAAACATACCTTCCTCTGTCCTGCAATTCACAGAGCAGACTTGGTCACAAAATTTTCCAAAACACCTTTACGAAAAAAAAGGCCTTTACAGCACAGGGCAGCCTGAGTGGGGGGTGGGAGGAAGCGGAGTGGGACAAGCCCAGAAGCAGCTCTGCCTCTCCCGGGAGGGGTCAGGTCACCAGCAGCTCCAGCGGTAGATGTACCACTGCACTGGGGTCCTGCAATCTTATCAGGGATGATGGTCACTGTGAGGAGGCAACTCCTCGGGTGCTCAGAAGGCAGAGGCAGCCCTGCCCTACAAGTAGGGTAGACACCCTGCTCAGTGACAGCCAACGGGACCTTCCTCTCCTCACCTGAGTAACACCTCGGGGCCTCCCCCGCCCCAGAAATAGCAGAGGTAGGGTGACTGCAGCACCTGTCATGCTAAGCAGGACACCTGAGAGAAAGGGTGTGTTGTCCCTGACTCTGCTAAGACCACAGCTGTAATCAGAACTGTGCCAGGCAAACTGGAGACAGTGGCAGATAACATAGGTCTAGTCACTCAGACAGGATGGTCCAAGACAGCAGTCCCCAGCCTTTCTGGAACCAGGCACCCATTTCATGGAAGACAATTTTTCCATGGACCAGGGCAGGGAGCAGGGACAATGGTTTGGGGGCGATTCAAGTGCATTACATTTTTGTTCACCTTATTTCTAATCTAATGCTACATATCTGACAGGAGATACCAGTCTGAAGATCTGAGGTTGGGGAAAGTGAAAGTGTTAATTGCTCAGTGTCCAGCTCTTTGCGACTCTATGGACTATATCCCCCAGGCTCCTCTGTCCATGAGAGTCTCCAGGCAAGAATACAGGAGTGGGTATTCATTCCCTTCTCCAGAGGCTGTTTCTGACCCAGGGACTGAACCTGAGTCTCCCACATTTCAGGCAGATTCTTTACCATCTGAGCCACCAGGGAAGCCCCAAGAATACTGGAATGGGTAGCCATTCCCTTTTCCAAGGGATCTTCCCAACCCAGGGTCCGTCTAACAACACGGGCTAAGGTCTAAGTCCTTCAAACAACATGGGCTCTTCCTGAACAATAATCTTTCCCATCTTGTTTCCTCTGTGACCATCACTTTCCCGGCTGATTGCAGATCATCTACGTGGCCAGGAACGCCAAGGACTGCCTGGTATCCTATTACCATTTCTCAAGAATGAATAGGATGGTGCCAGACCCTGGCTCCTGGGAGGAGTATGTCGAGACCTTCAAAGCTGGGAAAGGTGAGCGAAAGGAAACTGAGGTCCACACCTCCGTTATAACTCACCCGCATATCAGAGAGGCATGGCTTCTGCTGAGCGGCTGAGCTGCTCGAGGTTCTGGGAGGACAAAGGTGTCGCCCAGGCAGGGTTACTGTTCAGGGTTCACTGTCCAGAGGTCACAATAAGATGCTACTTAGAACACTGTGGGTGGAGGGTCACAAACTCACAGGTGATGGTGCAGGACCCAGGGGCATGGCCGGGTGCTGAGGCAGTTCCTAGGGAGACAGTCCGCCACAGGGAGTTGCAGGGAAAGAATCGCCCTGCACAGCCCTGGCCCCGGGTGGGACCCAGAAGACAGAGGGTCCAGTGACACTGACCTCAGGGTCAACCTCGCGGCGGGAGGAGGGTGCGGGTGGCTTGGGGGCCAGGGGAGGACACTGTGCACCCGCTCCCCCATTCTCCATCAAGAGGGTGAAGGGGCCCAAACATCTGGTCACTGGGATTCTTCAGAATGGATTCACAGCTTCTCTTCACAGTCAGCCTGTGTTGTTGTTCAGTTGCTCAGTCGTGTCTGACTCTTTGCGATCCTGTGGACTGCAGCACACCAGGCTTCCCTGTCCCTCACCATCCCACAGTTTGTTCAAATTCATGTCCATTCAGTTGGTGATGCCATCCAACCGTCTTATCCTCTGTCACCATCTTCTCCTCCTGCCCTAAATCTATCCCAGATTCAGGGTCTTTTCCAGTGCATCAGCTCTTTGCATCATGTGGCCAAAGTATTGGAGCTTCAGGTTCAACATCAGTCCTTCCAATGAATATTCAGAATTGATTTCCTTTAGAATTGACAGGTTTGATCCCTTTGAAGTCCAATGGACTCTCAAGAGTCTTCTCCAACACCACAGTTGGAGAACATCAATTCTTCAGCCCTCAGCCTTCTTTATGGTCCAACTCTCACATCTGTACATGACTAATGGAAAAACCATAGCTTTGACTATATGGGCCTTTGTTCCCTTAATCAGCATGTTGGGGAACAGTATTTATCTCAAAACGCTGGTCTCGCCCCATGCGGTGATGTAAGGGGAACACAGACCTGCCCCCTGCCCTCAGGACAGTTTCTCATAAGGGAATAAATTCAAGGGTGGGAACAGGAGCCACGAAATCCAGGATACTTTTTATCAACTCCCTAAATATTAAAAAAAGAAAAATCCCTGTCTCTGCAAATAAGAATTCTAGTTGTATTTTTCAAATATCCTCTTTTATTTGAGATGCCAGTGCTCATTTCAGAAGCTTCAGGTTAATACTGACACCCCCTCCTTTCTCCCTCCCGTCAGTGCTGTGGGGCTCCTGGTACGACCACGTGAAGGGCTGGTGGCACGCCAAGGACCAGCATCGCATCCTCTACCTCTTCTACGAGGACATGAAGGAGGTGAGGAGCACGCGGCCACCGCTGCTTCCCGCCGTGTCCTTGAGGGGATCAAACTATAGTCACACCTGCACGCGAACTGACCACACCAGGCCTCTCTCCCTGATGCCCTGTCCAGCTCAGCTTTATCCTCAAATGATGCAACTACATTTTCTTTTTTTTCCTCTCTTGTTTTCTTTTTTCTTTCTCCAATCTTTATTTTTTCCTTAATATATTTATTTTATTGAAGTATAGTTGACAATGTTTCAAGTGCACCACAAGGTGATTCAGTTATACATATACACATACATTATTTTCAGATTATTTTCCATTATAGGTTATGACAAGATATTGACTATAGTTCCCTGTGCTATACCTTTGTTGCTCATTGCATCTCTGTTTTTTAATTAGAAATCTAGCATTCTATTCATACTAAGTCAAATAAGTGGAATCAAAATGTCATACATTTTTCCTAAAAAGTCTTCCAACTTTGCTTCTGATCACAAGTTTTAGATGATTCTCCACTCGGGAAATCTCACGCACTTTTACAATCTGATTAATCCTGCCACTTAGGAACCATGTTTCTTCACCTACAAAATGCAAATCAGCTCTTTTTTGTCTGTCTCAGGATATTACCTTGAAGATTTAGAAGATGACTTGTAAAGCTCCTGGCATCCACACCCCAAACCCACTCCACACACTGAAGTTTAGTCCACACAGATGCTGGCAGGCCTGGTCCCACATGGTCCCACTCATTGAGTGTCCAGGGCAACACACGGTCACTCTCACACCCAGGCATCAGTGCCCTAGAATTACAAAACCACCCCTGGGCCCTTGCTGAGAGGTTCTCTGAAATCTGGTCAGACTCCAAAGGTCCTTCCTCTACATGTCTGTGATCAGAAAGAACAGGCCACAAGGGCTTTCGTTTCTGGGTCAGTGTGAGGTCCCCTGATTCAGCCTCTGACAGACCTTGTGTTTAACTTGCAGGCACTGTGCCATCTCTGGTCCTAGAGTCACTCCCCTCTTTCTGTGCCTCTGCGTCTCTTCCTCCAGGGGACACGCTCCCTGCCCTGAAGTCTGTCCTCACCCTGCATGTGTGCATGCGGGCAGCACGTTTCCGGATGGGTGTCGCAGAGCTGTGCTCATGTTTCTCTCCCCTCCTTCTCGGTCAGCCTCCCTGGGGCTAGGAGAGCCCTCATGTCTATGTCCTTCCTTCCCAAGACCGTCCAGCGCCATCCCCAGTCATCCCCCAGGGAAGACACATTGACTGTAATTGAACTGCTCCCTTAAGTCGTCCCTCCCCAAACACAGTTTGTCTAACAGAACATCACCCCTTCATGGGAAACCCCCAACTACCTGACTTTTTGTGACTGTTCCACATACAGGATCCAAGGCGGGAAATTCGGAAGATCCTGAAGTTCCTGGAGAAAGAGGTGTCGGAGGAAGTTCTGGACAAAATCATCCATCACACGTCCTTTGAGGTCATGAAAGAGAACCCGATGGCCAACTACACCACACTGCCCACCAGCATCATGGACCACTCCATCTCCCCCTTCATGAGGCGAGGTGCACAAGGGAGGCATGGAGAGAGGGAGCGAGGGAGGCCCACGCGCTCAGAGGTTGCACAGGACTCCAGCCCCTTTCCGTTTCCCAGTCATGCTTCTGGCTCCCGCACCTGTGCTGTTGGCGACACTCCCAACAGTGTCTGAGGAGCAGACCCCATAATCCGCCCTGTGCCAGCCCCTGGGTGCATCCTCACTCAATCCCCTCCCCGGACTCACTGAGGTTTCACCTCCTTGCAGGAATGCCTGGGGACTGGAAGAACTACTTCACGGTGGCTCAGAATGAGGACTTTGACAAGGACTATGAGAGGAAGATGGCTGGGAGCACCCTGACTTTCCGCATGGCCCTCTGAGTCTTGGGGCCCAGCGAGGCCTGCTCACTGACTTTAGACATGTGAGCCTCACCATCAGGATGCCGAAAACAATGACTCCCTCCCTTTCATCCTGAGCTTTGCATGCTGTAGACCCCATGTCCCAAGATACACAAAATACAATCAAACCCTGAGCAGAAAGAAGTTTCAAGGTAAATTGCTCAGTGGTTCACAGAGGCCCAGCCATGTGAGGAGCTGGAGCAAAGTAAATACACGACTTGATCCCAACATTAGAGCACAGCACCTGGTGAGCCTCCTGGGGTCAAGGCTGGAGGAAAGAGAAGAAAGGGTCAGCCCAGACCTCCAACACAAGAGAGACGCAAAGAGATGAGGAGTGGGCCCTGGAGAACGTGAGAGAGACCGTCTTATCCCCTGAGGTCCTCAGCGAGAGACTGAGAAGGCCTCACTCACAGAGACTCCAGGCCTCGAGGCTCAGGGTCTGGAGGGGTGGGGGGGAGTAGGGTCTGAGGCTCAGACTGAGACACGGATGGTCTCAAGTCCAGGGACCAAACCATTAGGATCTCAGAGCAGATATAGGCCAGAAAGCCAGGGCAGCTTAATTAATAAATTCCAGGTAGACTTCTTGGAGAGAAGAAAGAAGCCCCGAATTAGCCCAAGAGAAATGAAATAGAAGAGAACAGCCAGCACCATGGGCACCTACCTCCAGGACAAGGTGACTGTCCTGTCTCTGGAGGAATCAGCACCGTGTTATTCCCTGTAGACAGATGCTCTTAGAATTGTCAGGAAGGCTGAGTCGTTTAGTTTCATGTGTCCTGATTCTCCTTGTTAAAGCCTACTCAAGGAAGCATCCACCCTCATTCACACAGGTTGTACTAAGGTCAGTGCTTTGTTTTAAAAGAGAGTCAGGAAATAGATGACTAACGAGAACCTACTCTACAGCTCAGGGAGCTCTACTCAGTACTCTGTAATAGCCTATATGGGAATATAATCTAAAAAGAGTGGATATATTCACTTTGTTTTGCACCTGAAATTAACCCAACATTGCAAATCAACTAGACCTCAATAAAAAATTTTTTAAAAATAGATGTGTCAAAAAACAAGTAAAGAAAAGAAAGAAAGTTGGGAAGTTTCCCTCTGTAGGCATGCCACTTTCATGCCAGATGCCACCTCCTCCTCCAAGGACCTGAGTCAGCCCTGTCTGCAGCCTGTGATCTTTCACCTTCTAAGCAAGCATGCAAATCATTAACCACAGGACAGATAATCCTGTGTGTGCGTGTGCATGCCTGCTCCCCGACACATGACCTCTCGGGTGGAACCACGGGGAACCCACTCCCTGTGGGGCAGAGGGAGGGGGCCCAGGCGGTGGGGGTCCCAGGATAGCACATTCCCTACTCAGGGCACAAATCCTTCTGTGATGGGGGGAGGGGCACAGACTCGGGTTAGGTCTGAGCCGAGGGACTGAGATACAGCACCTAGAAAAGACAGAGGTGAATGCCCCCATGCCATGAGAATTCACACTGAGGTCTGCCGAGCCTCTCAGCCCCCAGAAGCATGTTTAGTTTTCTGAAGATGTTCCTTTATAAACAGTCCTGGGGCATTCAGGTTGGTATGCAGTTATGTCTGTGAAAGTGTTAGTTTCTCAGTCATGTCCGACTTTGCAACCCCATGGACTACACCCCACCAGACTTCTCTGTCCATGGGATTCTCCAGGTAAGAATATTGGACTGGGTTGTCATGCCTTCCTCCAGGGGATCTTCCCAAAGCAGGGTTTGAACCCACGTGTTCTGTGTCTCCTGTATTGGAGGGCAGGTTCTTTACCAATGAGCCACCTGGGAAAACAGTTTTCTCTACATGAATCTAAAATTGGAAAAACCACTTTGAAATCGTGAAGCAATCTGAACAATCTTCACACAGGAAGGCTGTCCACTTCCAGTGAGAGGCCTTGGATGTCAGCATTGTTTCTGGAAATCGTGACCAGTGTGTCAGCCGTCAGCAGGGCTAGGTTCCTCTGTATCTCGAGTGCTCAGGCAGAGCCTGACTCTGCTTCTCCTGCAAGCTTATGAGGGCAGGAACCACCGTCAACTAGTCCCCAGGCATTTGCTTTTCTATTCTCCACAGGTGAATTCCACCAAACATTTATTTTGCTTACCTTTTTATTTTATATTGGAGTTGATTAATGAGGCTTCTCAAGTACTGCTAGTGGTAAAGAACCCACCAGCCAATGCAGGAGTCATAAGAGGCACAGGTTTGATCCCTGGGTCAGGAAGATCCCCTGGAGGAGGGCACAGCAACCCACTCCAGTATTCTTGCCTAAAGAATCCCCTGGACGAAGGAGCTACAGTCCAAAGAGTCAGACACCACTGATTGAGTGACCATGCATGCACATGTGATTAATACATTAATATGTTGATTAGTACATTTCTTTTTGAGACACTGGGCTCTTTTGTCAGGAGGAGACCAAAGACTATAGGCAGCCAACCTGTCTAAGCTTCCTGCACCTGGAGCCTATAGATTTGGAATGCAACGTGAATACACACTCCACTCTCTTCTGAAACTCTAAATACCATCTCTGTGGATCGCTCTCATACCCCCAACCTTCTCCAGAGCTTCTAGGGAGACAGTGTGTTTCCAGCTTCTAGGGAGACAGTCCCACTGTCCGATCTCTGGCCCCTCAGACTTAGAGATGTTTATAGCCTGAGTCCCTTCGGCCTCGACCCCACCCCATCCTCACATACCATCGACTGCCCCTCAGGTCTACCTCTGTTCATGGAAGCATGGCTTTCCTGGACATTTTTCTCCTTGATCTCTCATAACTTATATACTCTGATGTTCAGTTCAGTTCAGTCTCTCAGTTGTGTCCGAATCCTTGTGACCCCACGGATTGCAGCACACCAGGCTTTCCTGTCCATCACCAACTCTGGAGCTTGCTCAAACTGATGTTATAATATAAAATTAATACTTAAATAATATGATAAAAAGTTAATGCATCGTATGTTACATGATAAAGGACACAATAGGGAAGGAAATAAAGATATTTGTATGTAAACACACACATAATACGATAAGGAGGAACTCGTCTGCTGACCACAGCCCTTGTCTCTGTAACTGCCTCTCCCACCACCCACTCTGATGCCCCTTTGCCTCCAGTGAGGAGTTCGCTGCCATGATTCTGACCTGGGGCCTCAGGGTTCCATGCTGAAATGTCTGGGTCATGAACTGTCCTCCTGGGAGGGGTTGCTGTTGTTTTCCATTGACCTTGAGCATGGGGCGTGGTGACATTGAGACACCCCACAGGGCCTCCTGGATCCAGACTCCCTCTTCCTCACCTTCCATGTGGATGGATGGAGGGATGGATGGATGGACAGATGGCTGATAGATGAGTACATGAATGGATGGATGGATGGACAGATCGGTGGATGGGTGGATGATAGATGGGTGCAAGAATGAATGGATGGATGATGGATGGATGGGCAGATGATGGACAGATGGGTGGGTAGATAAATGATAGATGAACAGATTGATGGACGGGTGGATGGATGATAGATGGGTGCATGAATGGCTGATGGATGGATGGATGATGGACTGATGGTGATGGCAGCCCCCAGTCTACTACAGAATCTCAGTACCTCTTTTTGTTCTCTCTCCTTGGTTTCTAAGGGCCCCTCATCTTTGTACAGAATCTCCAGCTTCCCCTGCCACCTCCCCAGCACTTGGCATCTTTCTAAAACTTTATAGAGATTCCAGGAGCAGGTAGTCAAGCTAACAGTCATCCCCAATGGCCCCTTAAGTCTCCCAAGAAGTGGAGAGATGGCTCATCCTCTTGCTGTGGCCTGATGTGCACAAGACTGTGCTCTCAGTCCCATACCCCCACCCTGGAGACAAGGCACCTAGTGGCCACTGGTCCCCGGAGGACAGAAGCCCGGCTCTGTACCAGGTGTGTCAGTGCTATCGAGAGTAAACGCTGAGTCAGAGCCCTGATGAGAGGAGGCCAGTCCCTGGACAAGGAAGCTGTGTCAGGCCCAGGCAGTAGCAGCGCTGAGCGTGGGGCCACGTGCCTCGAGGGGCAGCCCAAGGTCACCGGACCTCCTGCTGCCCGTCCTCAGCTGAGCTCAGATGGCCTGCGGGGCACTCAAGTCTTCCTCTGCCAAACCAGGACCCAGTCCCCAGTCTGCTCACCTGGAGACACCAACTGTGAGTAATAAAAATGCAGAGAGGATGGACTTATGACTCTTCCTTCAGTTAGTCCTTTAGATGAAATGGATTAAAACATTGAAAACAAAATGGTATTAATTTGGATGGGGGTGGGATTGTTAGCCCTTAAAAAGCAAGAACACATTTAGATGATCTTGACTAATGAAAGATGTTTTTTTAAACTTATTGTCTAGATGTGTTCCTATATAATTAGTATGTTACATGGTGTAACTTTAAGGTATAGAATGTGTCCATTTGACACAAGTACACATCACAAAATGACTCCCACCAAAGTGTCACATAATTACAATTACTTCTTTGCAGTGGGAATGTTTATTATATACTTTCAAGTATATGACAAGTATTGTTAACTCTAGTCACCATGCTGTGCATTAAATCCCACAGTTTATGGGCTTCCCAGGTAGTACTAGTGATAAAGAACCGGCCTGTCAGTACAGGAGATATAAGAGCCGCGGCTTTGATACCTGGGTTGGGAAGAGCCCCCGGAGGAGGGCACGGCAAACCACTCCAGTATTCTTGCCTAGGAAATCTCATGGCCAGAGGAGCCTGGCAGGCTACAGTCCTGGGGTTGCAAAGAGTCGAACACAAGTGGCACGACTTGGTACACACATTCCTCTTTTAACTGGGAGTTTGTATCTTTTGACCAGCATCTCCCTATTCCTCCTGGCACCACCGTTTTACACTTTGACTCTGTTGTGAGTTCGACATGAAGATTCCACATGAAGTGATTCAATACAGCATTTGTCTTTGTGTGTCTTACCTGACTTCACACAATGCCCTCAAGGTGCACCCACGTTGTACAATGTTGTGAACATGTAGGTTATGGCGTAGAATGAGGAGCCATACATCCTGGGCAACAGTTCTGCTCACTGGAAAGGTTGTGCTTTCCTCCGCTCCATCACAGAGCCACTGCTATCCTGGAGCATTGACCCAAAATCAAAATACAATTACGATGAAACTAATATAACATTGCATGTCAATTATACTTCAATCTGAAAAGTCCAATTATGGAATTGCAGAGTTCTCAGTTAAGGTAATAAGAATCCTGTCAATTAACTAAAAGGGAGCAGAAAAATCATGCCAAACGGCCCCCATCCCATCCAGGAATAAGGTAAAATAATTCCAACTGAAGAACAGGAGCCAGTCTCATCACTCACTTGACATAAGATATATTGTGTGCCGTGAGCTTAGTCGTTTAGTCATATCCAACTCTTTGTAACCCCATGGACTGTAGCCCGCCAGGCTCCTCTGTCCATGGAGATTCTCCAGGCAAGAATACTGGAGTGGGTTGCCATGCCCTCCTCCAGGGGATCTTCCCAAACCAGGGATGGAATCCAGGTCTCCCACAGTGCAGACAGATTCTTTACCATCTAAGCCAGCAGGGAAGCCCATAAGACAGGTTAACAGGAGAAAAAACTAATTTAATTTTTACACACAGGATCCCATAGAAATATGAGACCCGAAGAAGTGACAAATAGACAGCTTTTACACCTTTAGACAAAGAAATAAATTTGTGAATAACAAACAAATTTGGGAATAACTGACAGAGAAAGAGTTTGGGGCATGGGTAAATTAATGAGAAAGTATCACCATCAGGAAGAAGGAAATAGGTTTATTTACCCAGCCTTCTTGGCCCTGAATCCAGGTCTCTGGAAGTAAGGGTGCTTTTTCCTCTTATATGGGGAAGTGGAGGGCCCTTCACCCAGGAGATTTATCTCTAAGGCGGACAGAGTGATTCAGTCTCTTTCTTATATCACCTATTTCTTAAGTAACTTTGACTAAAAAATTCTGGGGCAGCTGCTTGTGCCCCCGACAGCAAAAAGTTCCGGATTACCACGTAGGGGACACGAACCCCCACAAGGTCCCCACTTCCCACAGGCCCTAGGACCCCTGACTCAGGTAATTTGAGCCTTGGCAGTTGCCATCCGGGCAGCTGGCCACATCCTTGGAAAGTGCCCTCTGAGCTCACTGACCTTTGGTCCAGCCTCTGGGGTCTGATTTTCAGCTGAGACTTGAAGGTAAGGATATGGCTTAAAAGAAATCCTTTACTTAACTCATTGGTTTACTTTTCTAATCTTTACTGTTAGTAATGTAGGTGTGGCTATGTAGACAGGACTGACTAGCTCAAGCCAGAAAGAGTTTTCACAAACCTAAAAAAGAGAGATATTTTTGGTGCTGGATTTTGAGGCTTAGTCAGGTTCATGTTTGGGGCAGAACCACATCGTAGGATGCATGTCCGTCACCAGGGGTGCCGTGTCTGCTTGTCTTTCTTTCCGGGATGTCAGAAGCCACGAATGTTAAATGCCTAGCTTCTTTCACCACTTTGGGCTGCAAGGCAACATTACAATTCTATGATTTATTATTCATCTATTGGCCAGAATGATTCTATGAAGAGAAACTTCTTTTATCTGCTCTTAGCTATTCAGCAGAACAGTCATATAGAGAAGTCAGGAAGAACCATTTACTCTTTCCCTCCATTTATGATTTCAAACTAAAGAATTGGTTTCTAAGCTTCAGCAAAGACCTTTGTCATAGTCCCCTTCAGCTGTCATAACCACACACCACAGACTAAGCAGGTTACACAACAAAAAGGTGTTTTGTCACAGCTCTGGAGATGGAGGGCCTGGGTGTGGCCGGCCTGGTCTCTCCCGTGGTCTCTCTCCTAGGTGCGCAGGCTGTTCCTCACCCAGCCATCACTCTGTGCAGCAGCCACCCTGGCTTTAATCTCCAGCTCTAACAAGAACACATCCAGGTTGGATAAGGGCCACCCTGGCCTCACCTTAACTCAGTCACCCCCTTAAAGTCTTGTTTGCAAATGCAGTTACACACTGAAGCCCTCGAGATTAGGGCTTTAGCATATGAACCTGGTAGGGACGGCACCCGTCTATAAAGGTGACCAGTGAGTGCATGCCTTTGCCACAGGGACAGAGCACCACAAACTCGGCCACTTGAGAGGACGCACACTATTCATCTGATGATTTTGGGAGTGAGAGCTCCAAACAGGCATCTCAGGGCACTGGCTCGGGACTCATGCTTTCTGTCAGCAGAATTCAGCCCCTCTGACCTTGGGCCAAGGTCTGCGTCCCTGCACTATCAGCTGGGGGTCCTTCTCAGCTCCCTGGGACCATCCCTGGGCTCCTGTCCCCTCCCACTTTAGTCAGTGGTGGCCTGGGTGTCCCTCTGGCCTCTTGAGCTACTGCATTCCTCAACTGGCTTTTCCATGCCTCCTGCTCTCTTCTACCCGTCCTTGGGGGTCATGTTAGCCCCTCTCCCCCAGATAATCCAGGACGAGCCTATGGCCTTCATATCCTTAACCCTAATTCCATCTGCAAAGTCCCTTCACCAGACAGTGGAAGGAGCAGAAATTAAGACTTGGATACCTTTGGGGCTATTATTCTACCTAACACAATATATATTTTAAAAAGAAATACATCAAAATAATAACAACTCATGCAATAGGTTTTTTTTTCCTTGTGTATCTGGGATTATTTTAAATTTTATGTAACATATATGTTTCCATTCATAATGAAAACAGTAATTCTTTTTTTTAATTTATTTTTGGTCACACTAGTCTTCGTTGCTGTGCACAGGCTTTCTCTAGTTGTGGCGAGCGGGGGCTCCTCTTTAGTTGCTGTGTGCAGGCTTATCATGGTAGCGGCCCCTTTTGTTGCAAAGCACAGGCTGTAGAGCACATGGGCTTCAGTAGCTGCAAGTGGGCTTAGTTGCCTCGTAGTATGTTGAATCTTCCTGGACCAGGGATTGAACTTGAGTCCCATGCATTGGCAGGTGGATTCTTAACCACTGGATCACCAGGGATATCCTAGTAATTCTTCTTCATAACTGAAGTGTAATTGATTTACAATGTGTTAATTTCTGCTGCACAGCAAAGTGATACTGTAAAGCATATGTATACGTACTTTTTTTTTTTTTTCATGTAAGAGGTAATTCTTAATGAAGGAATGTGGAATTACCAGGCAGGCTTTGGCTGCATTCCTGAGCAAGTATTGTTGTTCAAGGGGCTCTGAGAAGCCTCACTTGTGTGAGGGTGTTAACACTCCTTCCTAATAAATCCTTGATTCATTTACAAATTAAAAGAGAAAAGTTTGTAGAAGACCTACAGTGAAAGGCCCCATTAGAAGCTTTGTTCTCTTCCCTCCACCCTCCTGAAACCCACCATAATCTCAGGACTTTTGTCCAAACTCTACCTTCTCTGACCCTTTGCAAACACAGCTGCCCTCAGTCTCCATTCTTAATGGCTGGACTTGCTCTGAGATCAGGAACCCCTTAATGACACGCCTAGGTGTGGTGAGCACTAGCCTCCCATCAGCTCCCCGGAGGGGCTGCACCAGCCCCCAACTCAATTTCCAGTAACTGTTTATAGGCTCATCTTCAGGAAGAAGATGGCAGGAAGAGAAGGCAGCTTCTCCTGCCTTTCATTTCTTTTCTTTTATTTTTTTTTTAATTTTCATTTTTACTTTATTTTACTTTACAATACTGTATTGGTTTTGCCATACATTGACATGAATCCACCAAACTTTTTATTTTGTACTGGGGTATAGTGGATTAAAAATGTGATTGTTTCAGGTGAACAGCAAAGGGACTTAGTCACACATACACATGTACCTATTCTCCCCAGACTCCCCTCCCATCCAGGCTGCCGCATAACATTGAGCAGAGTTCCAGGTGCTATACAGTGTGCCCTTGTTGGTCATCCATTCTAAATATGGCAGTGTGTACATTTCCGGAGAAGGCAACGGCAATCCACTCCAGTACTCTTGCCTGGAAAATCCCATGGGTGGAGGAGCTTGCCTGGTAGGCTGCATGGTAGGACTGAGCGACTTCATTTTCACTTTTCACTTTCCTGTGTTGGAGAAGGAAATGGCAACCCACTCCAGTGTTCTTGCCTGGAGAATCCCAGGGACAGGGGAGCCTGGTGGGCTGCCGTCTATGGGGTCGCACAGAGTCGGACACAACTGAAGCGACTTAGCAGCAGCAGCAGCAGCAGTATACATTTCCATTCCAAATTCCCTAACTATCCTGGAAGGACCCTTTCATTTTATTCAAGAGTCAGAATGAGTTAACAAGTATAGGGTATTCAGCCGAGCACATGTGAATCCAAGTATCCAGTGACTGTAAGATTCTGACTATTGCCAGTGTCCCTAGTGGCAGCAGACAACACCTCTGGAATCACAGTAGCCAGCTATCCTAGGAAATAGTGGCAGCTCCTCCTGCCTTTCTCATTTCATGCATTTAAGACTCTTTCAACAGAACAACAAAAACAAACAACCTGATTCTAAATCGGACAAAGAATTTAAATAGACATTCTCCAGAGGAAACATACAAATGACCAATGAGCACATTTGGGGGGAAATGAAACTCAAAAGCACAATGAGATGTCACCTCACTCTCTTTAAGATGGCTACTATTAAATTTAAAACAAAAAACAACAACAACAACAGAGAATAAATAACAAGTGTTGGTAAGAATGAAAAGAAACCAGAAACCTCATATACCACCAGTGGGGATGTAAAAGTGTACTCACTGTGGGCGACGGGATGGCAAGTCCTCAGAAGAGTGAGCTCATAAAAGGTCCAGCAATCCCACTTTTGAGTATTTACCCAAAAGAACTGAAAGCAGGGTGGTGAAGAGATATTTGTACACCCATGTTCATAGCAGCTTCATTCTCAACAATTAAAAGTTGGAAGGGTCCATGCATGAATGAATGAATAAAATTCAGTCCTCATCAGCTTGTTTTTTTACAAACAGTTCTGTTGTTATTTTTACTGGGAATGTGTTAAATCTCTGATATTGAGATTTTCTATACAATTGTTTTTCCACTTACTTACGTCTTTTCTTTTTTTTCCTCTGCACCTCACAGGAATGAAAATTTTCATTTATTTATATGAATAAAGATTTATAGTGACTTCCCTGATAGTCCAGTGATGAAGACTTCACCTTTGATGTGGGTTCGAGTTCAATCTCTGGTCAGAGAACTAAGATTTCACATGCCTCTCAGCCAAAAGAAAAAGACAAAATATGAAACAACAGCAATATTGTAACAAATTCAATAGACATCTTTAAAAAGATCCACATAAAAAAATTTATATCTTATAGATTCTTTGTGAAACTCTATACCTGTGTTTATATACATACTATATTTATATATATATTTATATTTATATTTGGATTTTTCTTTTTTGCTGTTGTAAACAAGATCCTTTCTACCACCATATCTTCATCTGTTGAGCTTGTACATGAACAATGTTCATGTTTTACATAATAAATTGGTACTCAGCCAAAAATAAATAAATAAATGAAATGCAGTGCTTTTTGAGGGTGAATTCACTCTCAGAAAGGAAGAAAATTCTGACACCTGCTACAACATGGATGGATCTTGAGGACATTATTGCAGGTCCTCAATGGACAAGCACTGTCTGATTCCCCTTGTGTGAGGTCCCTGGAGGAGTCAGATCCACAGAGACAGAGCATAGAATAGTGGAGGCTGGGGACAGGGGAGGGGATGAGGAATTAGTGTTCAATGAGTGGTTTCACTTTGGGAAGATAAGACATTCTGGAGATGGTGGTGATGGTTGCACAACAATGAGCTTGCACCTACAAGTGGATAAAACGGTATAAGTGTCATGTTATGAATATTCAACCACAATTTTTCAAAAACCTCCTCTATTCTCTGCCCATAGGGACTGCCGTCTCATTCCCAGACCCCATGGCCCTGACCACGGTGGGGACACAGCCCTCACTAGGGGAGGTGGCGGGGATCCCCCTGCCGGCCACCACCGTGGACAACTGGCACCAGATCCAGGGCTTCAAGGCCCAGTCAGACGACCTCCTCATCTGTACCTACCCTAAGTCAGGTAGCTGTGGGCTTGGTCACCAGGCTCCCTCGGGATCACAGTCTCTGGAGGGATGTCTGTGGGGGTCAGAGGGCACTGCTCTCCTGCCCCAAGGACAGGCTCCTTGGGGAGCTTGAGCCCCTGGGTTTATGGGCTTACAGCTTTGGGGGCCCACCTGCTGGGCTGTGGGCCCTTGGGTGGGGGAGAGGTTGACCTGAACACCCGTCAGTCTACCAGGGTGCAGGAGGCAGTTGTCTGACCAGTTCCTGCCTCTCATCTCTCCATCTGGCCACAGGGACCACGTGGATCCAGGAAATTGTGGACTTGATTGAGCAGTGCGGGGATGTGGACAAGTGTCAGCGGGCGGCCATCCAACACCGCCACCCATTCCTCGAGTGGGCCCGGCCACCCCAGCCCTCCGGTGAATGCTCCTTCCTGCTGCCCCACCCCCAGCCAGGGCCCTGGTTATGACTAGTGACCCTGCATTGACCAATAGGTCATCTTCCAGAGCCCAGGGTCAGCTGCCAGCTCCTCCTGGGGGTTTGGACACAGGTGCCAGGACATGTGTCCTCATCACAGTATCATCTGGTCAGTTTAAGGATGCGGAGGTATTTGCATCAGGATCTGATTCCCACACAGGAGCAGCTACTTCTAGGGAGAAGGTCGTGCCTTCTTGATCTCAGAGACACACTCTCCCCCCACCCATAACATGTTGATCACACAGAGGCATGTGCCGGGTTGGTGTCTCCAGGGAGCGAGTAGGAGTCAGGACCCATAGGCCATCAGGGTCATGGTTCTCAGAGGAAGGAAACAGCCAGCACACTGGGCAGGTCAGTGGGGATGGGGGCCTGTGCTCTGGGACCCCTCTCCCCTGGAACTCAGCTCCTCATCCCCAAACTGAGCTCCTGCAGCTGTAGAGTGTGTGCGCCACCCACAGGTAAAGGTCATGGTCCCCCCACGGAAGCCCCCAAGAGCAGAAAGGTAGGCGGGTGACCAACACTCTGGATAGAGCCCTGGACAGAAGTCCCCCTGTGATGCTTGTGGGATAAGGTCCTCCTCTCGACTTCTTTAAAGGTGTGGAGAAGGCCAGAGCGATGCCCCGGCCCCGGGTGCTGAGGACCCACCTCCCCGCCCAGCTGCTGCCTCCATCCTTCTGGGAAAGCAACTGCAAGGTACCAACATCTCAGGACAGGGGGGCGAATGCTCCAACCCCAAACATCCTCCGTCATGTGTGCTTCTCCACCTCCCCGGCTGAGGATCCAGGGTCATGGTTGAGATGAAACCCACGGGATGCTTGGTGGAGACAGCAGAGGTACTGAGCGAAGGAACAATAGAGCCCGTGAGGCCTAGAACATATCCACGCTGTTACCATGAAGCTGACCTCCAGGGAGAACAGGATGAAGGCATTCGGGGGCCATCACAGCTTCTGTCTGTCGGGAGGTCCTGGTTTCTGGATAAAGATTGTTCTAGGAGATCAAGGGGGCCACAAGGAATCAGCTGCCTTGTGGGGAGGAGCCAGGAAGGAAGGCGGGGACCCTGGGGAGTGTGAGCGGCACAGGCCAGGTGAGCAGCAGGCACAGGCCCCCTGGGACAGCTCAGCATTGGTGACCCTGTGAAAACCACCCTCTATGCCACTTCACCCCCTCTCTACGCTCTTTCCTTCAAGTTCCTCTATGTTGCTCGAAATGCCAAAGACTGTCTGGTTTCCTACTACCACTTCCAGAGGATGAACCGGACACTTCCCGACCCGGGCACCTGGGACCAGTACTTTGAAACCTTCATCAGTGGAAAAGGTAGGGGGCCCCCTCCCATCTCTCCACCACCACGGCCATGAGGCTCAGCCAGGTCCCCACACACCACATGACCCCCCAGGACACTGAGTCCTCCCATGGCCACAGCAGACAACCCCACCAGATCTGGAAGCTTTTATTCCTGGCCACCTGACTGGCAGGGTCTCCCCTTTCCAAAAGCATCCCTGTCCCATCATAAGGGCATTGTGATGACAGATAATATATGTGAAGCCGCATTGGTAGGCAGGTTGAGATAAATTCCCCTGAGGCTGCCCCATTCCGCCTCACCCCCCACGTCAAACAGGTCACAACTCATGGATGTATCTGGCTGGTAATCTGTTTCCCTCTCTCTCCAATGCACTTGAGGTCAATCACATCCCTGAGGATTGGAAGGCTTTGCAGGGCCCTGCATGGGCTCTCTGCTGTGTTCTCTGTGTCTTACAGTCGCGTGGGGGTCCTGGTTCGAGCATGTGAGAGGCTGGTGGGAGCTGAGAAACAACGTCCGGATGCTCTTTCTCTTCTATGAGGACATCAAGAGGGTAAGTAGAGGCCACGTGGGTAGAGATCACATCAGACCCAGCTCTGAGAGACCCTGGGCTGCTTCCAGGCTGCACGTCTTGCAAGGGAACAAGTGTGACCTTCTGACATGATGCGCCCTTCCATTGCCATGTTACCCTCCCCACAGGACCCAAAGCAGGAAATTCAGAAGGTGATGAAGTTCATGGAGAAGAACTTGGATGGAGCCGTGCTGGACACCATTGTCCAGGAGACGACATTTGAGAAGATGAAGGCAAACCCCATGACCAACCGTTCCACGGCTCCCAAGACCATCCTGGACCAGTCCATCTCCCCCTTCATGAGGAAAGGTGGGTGGGCTGCACAGACTCCACAGAGACGTGTGTAAACCAAGTATTCTATCTGCCCAGTAGCATGGCTCCTGCCCTGCTGATAGGAGAGCCCTGGGCTTTACCAGTCCCAGGACAGTGCATCATGCATCATGCCTGCTGCTGGAGGCCCTCAGAGAGGAGAGCTCACTGCTCCTTCGGGGGCTAGTCCAGACATCCTGGGGACGCCTGGCCTGAGACCTGGGACCCCGGCAGTAGCAAGGTCTGGGTCTTTGCTCCGAGGTTCTACACACACAAGATGAGGGCTTTTCTCCACCAACCAGCTTCCTGCCTTACTGCCCGTTGCTCCTTCTTCCTGCTTCGCAGTCTCTGCTCATCAGCCAGTCTCATCATGGCTGAACAGCATGACTTTCAATGGCAACTACTGCTCAGACCTACCTCCTTCAGTCATACTTCTTCATTCCAGTTCCTAAGAGAGGGATCCTAATTGGCCCAGCTCATGTTTTTTATGGGGGCTTCCCAGGAGGCTCAGTGGCAAAGAACCCACCTGCCAGTACAGGAGACCTGGGTTCAATCTCTGGGTCAGGAAGATCCCCTGGAGAGGGAAATGGCAACCCACTCCAGCATTCTTGCCTTGAGTATCCCCATGGACAGAGGAGCCTGGCGGGCTACAGTCCATGGGGTCATAAGAGTCGAACATGACTTAGCAATTGAACAACAGCCACGCCACAATATTTTCAAAGGGAAAAAAATAAAACCCTTTATCACTGTTTAATTTTAAAAGTAGTATATGTGATTATAAAAACATAAGTTCGCATTTTAAAAGTTCTCTTTACCAAAAGCCTGCTCCCCAAAGCCCCTCTGTAGCAGTTTTATCGACACAGTCTCAGCTGTGGGGGCCATTGTTCTGCAACTTCTTTTCTTCTTTCTTCACCCAGCTGGATTTCTTTTGCTGCATTTTCCAGTCCACAACAGCTTCCCTATTACTGAAACAAGCCAAGCAAATCCACTTCTCTCCCTGGGTAGTCTCGGGTAAGGATCTGGTGAGCTGCCCGGCTCTCCACAGCCCCTCCCCTCAGCTCTGCAGAAATACAGGCACCACGGTGAGAGCCAACCCCACAAAATTCAGGCAAGTCCCCCACACACATTCCTCACTAGAGTCTCAAATGCACCACAAGGGCAGGGCACAGTGCGACCATGAAGCTCTCTTTGGGGGCTCATGTCCAGATGCATCATAACTCATCAACTCTTCCCCAGGAGTCAGACTCTCAGCTCTGGCTGTTTTCAGTCCTTGTCTTTGGGAATCACACTCCAGCAAACTGCTCTGTGCCTATGTTCTCACATCCTGATACTCTTCCTTCTCTTGCATAATTTTCCAGAAGAGGCACTGGTGGGGCAAGGAGTATTTCCCTCTTTTGAAGTTATTTTCATAGTTACTGTTGGGTGAAAAATAGTACCTCATTCATATTTTTCCCCCAAATCTTTTTCCTTTGGGCTGGAACTTACCTCCAGTGAACTGCAGCATACAATTAATAAGACTTGATAGATGAGTGCACACACGCAACCAGCACCCTAATCAAGCCTTAAACATCTTCCTGCCCACCAAGTCGCTTCTCCAGCCCCTCTCCAGGCCCTCTGCCCCCGGAGACGCTCCCTGTGCTTGTCCCTATCCCCACACCCATTGTGCCTGATCCTAGGCTCCCTTGAACAAATCAGGCAGCAGACTGTCTTGTATCTGGAGTCTTTTACTCAGTGGACATTTTGAGATTCTCACAAGTGGCCGAGTGTTAGAAGCACACACTTTCTCACTTCTCTGTGGTCGCCCTTCATGTGAACAGACCTCGGGTGGGGCCCAGTTGCAGCTCCTTTGGGTCGATCATCCTCTGATTTAGGGGCTCTGACCTCTGATCAGGTGCTCTGGGGCACATCTCAGCCAAGAGCAGCCAGAAGAGGGGTACCGCCAGGGACGTGGATGAGGCATTATGCAGGCACACATCCCTTCTTCACTTGGGTCACCAGGACTCCCAAGCAGTGATGCTCATCTGGGCTTTCCCCTTCCAGGAATCGTGGGGGATTGGAAAAACCACTTCACGGTGGCTCAGAATGAGAGATTTGATGAAATCTACAGGCAAAAGATGGAAGGAACCTCAATCAACTTTTGCACGGAGCTCTGAGTCAAATAGCAATAAAGAGGCAGCTATCAGGATACAGCCTCATCCTTCATCCTGACCCAAGAGCCTCGGAAAGCAGGCTGTCCACCAACTCTGCGCTTATCTCAACCATTCTTTCCAAAGTAAGAAACTAGATGGATTTATAAACTAAGTCAAATACAAGACTTGAATACTGCAAGGACTTTTAAATTTTCCATTATTCTGAAAAGTGCATCCTAGTTCTCTAGTCTGTGACATAATTATATCTTCAGTGTCCATATGCAAATAGTTGGCTACATCTCTACTGAGAGTATGAAACCTCTGACGTCAGGAACTCCAGCTGTGCTTGGTCCCGGGTCCCACCTGGTCACTGCGGGAAGGGACACTTGGAGGATGGGGCCAGTGCGCAGTCCTGAGGGTTCACGTTCTGATGTCCTTCCCTGGGACAAAGGGGAAGGGGCAAAGGGGAGGGACCAGATACTAATGCCTGACCTGAAGAGTCCTGGTGCTGAGTTGCCTAGGAAACAGAAAGCTCAGGCAGTGAATTTTAATGGAAGAGGGACCTAGGAGACAGGGGAGTGGCATCAAGTGTCAGCCCAGACACGGTGGTCAGATTTGGAGGCACCAGAGTCTCACTCCAAGTGCCGGGCCCTCCAGGGACCCCGTCAGCAGCTGGGCCCTTCTTGCTCCCACATTAGCTCTGCTGCTCTGTCCACACTCAGCAATTCACTTGTCTGCACCCACACTAGATCGTAAAGTCTTTTGTGTCTGGTCCCACATCTTAGTCAACATTCACTCCAGCACTTAAGGCAGCACCTGGCCTGGAACGTGTGTGCAGAAAGTGCTTGAGGGCCAGTGGATGGCATGAGGGTGAATGACCACAGGAAAATAGGTACATGGCAGGTCACCAGTTTCCAGCTTCCAGAGAAGTTGGAACTAAAAGTCCCAACTTTCAGAGAAGGCAATGGCACCCCACTCCAGTATTCTTGCCTGGAAAATGCTATGGACAGAAGAGCCTAGTGGGCTGCAGTCCATGGGGGTCTCGAAGAGTCAGACACGACTGAGCAACTTCTCTTTCACTTTTCACTTTCATGCATTGGAGAAGGAAATGGCAACCCACTCCAGTGTTCTTGCCTGGAAAATCCCAGGGACGGGGGAGCCTGGTGGGCTGCCGTCTATGGGGTCACACAGAGTTGCACACGACTGAAGTGACTTAGCAGCAGCAGCAGCAGCACTGAAGAGTCAGAAAAGAAAGTAAAAAATACCTGGAAACAGATGACAACAAAAATACAACAACCCAAAACCTATGGGACGCAGCAAATGTAGTTCTAAAAGGGACGTTTATAGCAATACAAGTTTACCTCAAGAAAAGAGAAAAATGCAAAATAAACAATCTAAACTTACACCTAAAGCAACTAGAAAAAGAACTACGAGAAGATAAGATGGTTAGATGGCATCTCCAATTCGATGGACTTGAGTTTGAGCAAACTCCAGGAGATAAAGAAGGACACGCGAGCCTGGCGTGCTGCAGTCCATGGGGTCACAAAGTCAGACACAACCCAACAACAGCAGCAACTGAGTTTTAATCACGGGTACGTAAACTTCAAAGTAGCAGCTTTTTATTACATTAAAAAGTTGTCTCTATCCCCCACAGATTGAGATTTTAGATTATAAATGTTTTGCTGTTTGGTTCCACATCTTACTCCCCTTTGTGAAGATTATTGATAACTCCAGAGGACCCCCCAGCCCCCAGCCGGATGAGTTTGTAACAGTTCAGATCTCTTCAGGCTTACTTCAGGTACAATCAGGGAACCTTCAATACTGAAGTGTTTCTGTATCTAAACAGTGGTGGATTCAGAATGAATAATGATACACAGTTGGTTTAAAGACAGAGACGCAGAACCTATTTGCTCACCTCTGTCAATTGCATGACTCCTTGGAATTTGTGCTTGTATTCTGATTTTAAAATGGTAAAATTTAAATGGATGTGAATTGTTATGTATAAAATTTTCGTTTAGTGAGTTCAAAGTTTTGTTCACACAGAAAATAGTTTACTGATTTTGAATAACTTTAAAATTGAAATTTACTTTTCTAATAGTCAGTTATTTGCTTGAAAACTCAAGAATGAATCAAGAAAATGAAAAATTACATCAGTGCTATGATTTAGTCACTGTCTGAATTGAACTTTTTCTGGACACTTTCGTTTTAGTAAAATAAACTTGTGATTTCTTTTTAACTGGAATGAGTCTATACACAGAGTGGAATAAAAGTTTGACTATGTTTTCTTACTGATGTTTTATTATTTGTTTCTACACATGATTAATACAGAAAATAATTATTTGTATATGGGAAGGAAGTGGTTTTTAAAAACAAATGATTTGTTCCAGAGTCAGATACAGTCCAACCCATAAACTGCATTGTGGTTTGTTTGTTAAGTTAAACTCGTTCCTATTCCTCGACAACTAGGAACCAAGCACATGACTTCAGTCTTAGAGAATCAGAGGGTCTAAAAATCTGTTCTGGGAGATTAGATGACCTGGGCATGCACATGTGCTATGTCACTTCAGTCACATCAGACTCTTTGTGCCCATGGACTGTACTCCGCCAGGCTCCTCTGTCCATGGGATTCTCCAGGCAAGAATACTAGAGTGTGTTGCCACGCCTTCCTCTAGGAGATCTTCCCCACCCAGGAATCAAACCCATGTCTCTTAGGTCTCCTGCATTGGTAGGCAAGTTCTTTACCACTGAGCCACCTGGGAAGTCCTTAGATGGGCTGCAGGTTTTTAAAATACCTGCAAATCACCTCTATATCCACCCTTCCAACAACCCCAGGGAAACCCCATGCTGACTGGAGCACATTCTAACCAAGGTCCTAACAGAATGCAGACTTGCAGGTAAAAACACAATGTCTGTAATTGGACCAGCTCTCAACAGCTCACTAGGGAGAGCTCACAGGAGCAGAGAGGTAGAAATAACACCCGTCCCAGGGTTGAGTATTTAAGCAACAAGCCAAGATGAGGAGGCTGTAGCATGTCCTCTGGCTGGACGCCTGGACTTGTCAACAGCCAGAAAGGGTGATTTTAAGAAGACATTTCATCTGAGAAAGAGTTCCATCCACGCTTCATTGGTTCACGACTGGACAGCAGCTTCGTGAATGCCGATGACACAGTGGTGAGGAGGACCCCTCCCAGAGGCCGCTGGATGGGAAGTGAAACCAAGGTCAGGATAGTGAGGACCCTCACATGTGAGAGGCGGGTGGCCATGGTTCTCGGAGCACAGAGCTCACCAACTGTGGTTGGGTCTGAGGGTTTAGCCTCCCCAGAAGCTGCAGCGATGGCCTTGAGCAGGAAAAGAGGACAAGCCAAGGGAGGGGACATGGGGAGAGACTCGTGGTGGAGGGGGTGCCACGCCTGTTCCAGGACAGAGGGAAGAACCTGAGCTCAGGGCCCACAGATGAGGTGAGAAGAAGATGGGTCTTGACCACAGTGCCCAAGATGCTCTTCATAATCCAAGAGCCTTGAGAACCGCCCGAGCCTCTGAGAAAGAAGGTGACAGATGGACCAACGTTTCAGCATGTGCTCTGTGGGTGGAGGGGTGGGAGCAGACCAGGCCCAGGGCATTGAGGATGAGCTGCCTGTTCTCCTTGCTTGATGTTCTGCTACAGTAAACCCTGCACTTTCCTTCACCACAACCTGGTGTCAGCAGATTGGCAGACAGATGAACAGACCCTAGTTCTGTCGGTAATATAACCCTTAACTGAAAGGCATCCTGTGCTTGTCTTCATGACCGGGTTGGGAGGTATGGTGGAGTAGTAACCTGATGCACTGGACAAGCCCGGGAGCCACAGATCAGAGCTGAGCTGACCCTGCCGGTCACTTGCCTGTGCTCACTGCCTCACTCTCTTGCCTCAGCTTCCTCATCTGGAAAATGGGGTCCATGATCATAGCTACTGTGATGTTGCGGTTTATAATAAGAAATACATATATTTGATCTTTATCTCGTTCCTAGCATAGATCTCCTAAAACCCTGGGGTTTCCTAGCAGCAAAGGAGCCTTTTGTTATATTAATGTGTTGACTTTTGGAAAGTCCACACAAGGGTGATCAGGAGTGAGAACTTTGAGCCCAGCCCTGGACCTCTGGGGAGGGGAGGGGTGGCTGCAAACTGAGTTCAGGCACCGGTGGTCAGTGATATAATCGACCAGCCGTGATGCAGCCTCTATGTAGCCAGTTAGTTAGAGTCAGTCGCTCAGTCATGACCAACTCTTTGAGACCCCGTGGACTGTAGCCCTCCAGGCTCCTCTGTCCATGGAATTTCCCAGGCAAGAATACTGGAATGGGTTGCCTTTTCCTTCTCCAAGGGGTCTTCCTGATCCAGGGGTCAAACCTGCATCTCCTGCATTGTGAGCTCACCATGTGAGCCACCAGGGAAACCTGCGTGAGCCCAAAGGGAGAGGTTTGGAGACCTTCTGGATTGGGGAACCCAGGAGGTCAAGGAGTTAATTTGGGCAAAGTCGAGTTTAAGGAAGGAATGAAGCAGATAGAGTTCTTGGATCTAAAGGCTAGGAGAAAAAGGAGACCTGAGCAAATCTCTACAGTTAGAGGACCCAGGATGCACCTGGAGGAATCAACACTTCTATTTACTGAACAAAGAAGAAAAGTCCTGAGCTTGTGCAAACCAGGAATAGGGCTTCCTGGCCCCAGGTCTCCTCGGATCTGCCAGAGGGCACTCCAGGGACCTGCTCTCACCTGCGGACTCTGGAGGGTACAGCAGGGTTTTCTCTCTTGCCCCCCTGGCTCACCCTCCCCTCCCCTCCCCTGCAGACCACTCCACAGGATGACACTGGTCCCCCTGGCCTGGAACATGGAGTCGGCCCTTAGAAGCTTCTGTGAACAGGGAGGGTCCCACACCTCAACAGAGTCTCCTCTTCAGGGGAGGAAAGTCGGCCAGACCCATCCAGACACAAGGCCCCAGCCCCGCCCAGGGAGCCTTTGTGTACCAGCTCTTAGGCAAGTCAGTCCAGGCCCACCCTTGTGTACGGGTTCTAACACGAACACATAAAAGGGTGAAGAAAGAGACAGGCAAGCCCACTTGAATCCTCTCCCTCTGCTGCGAGGACGTGACCCTGCACACGTGTCCGCAAAACACATTCCCACGTTCTGCAGGCCATGGCAGCTACACTGGGGCTCCTGGACCCTTGGGTTTAGACAAGCCAGCTAAACCACAATGGCCGGAAAAGTCCAAGAAAAACAGTGTTCTTCCTGTCCCAGAGGCAAGAATTATGCAACTGGCTCTACAGCCTCTTTGGGTCTCGGACATGATTTGCTTCTTGCTTTATGAGACCAATGTAATATTACTACCTCCAAGTACTTATCACCACACAAAACAGTTTCTTCTCTACCTGTTGTTGCTCTACTTGGCTCAAACCCCCCCGGGTATTTGTTCAACACCCTGCAAGGTTCTGTGTGTCTTTGGTGCAAACAAACACTGCCTAATACTTGCATTATCCTCCTTGGATTATAAAAATTCCTGCCCCGAGATTACTTCACTGCTTTGTTTTCTCCAATTTCAAAAATTCAGAAGCAGAGGTCATCTGCCTCTGTGGTTTTTACTGTTTGTAGCACTCACCCTTCTTGGAAGCTAAAATAAAGATGCAAGGACATACCCATAAGGTGGGAGAACACTTAGGTAGGGGGAGAGGATATCTTCCCAAAGTAGGGGCATCCAGTGTGGAATGGAGGATGAGAAAGAGTCTGTAGGAAAGAGAAAGAGGTGGCAGTGGGGAAGGTGAGCCCAGGGGGCAATCAGGGACCGAGGATAATGTGTGATGCAACCAAGGGGAGGTTTCTGCAGGGAGACACTCACCCGTGGGAACAGAAGTCAGAACAGGTGGTAAGGGTTTGGACGGAAAGGAGGGCAGGTGGTGGAGGTGCTCTGCATGTTGACCTGGGGGAGGTCACAGCACGTGTGCAGGAGGGAGAATCCATCAATTTGTACGCTGAAGCTCTGTGCTTCTTACTGTCTGTTAATTATGCCTTGATATTTACAAGTCTATCTGTAAGGACACCGCAAAACTCTTAAAGGAAAATATAGGCAGGACATACTTTGATATAAATGACAACAAGATCTTTCCCCAATCCCCTGCTTAGGATAATGAAAATAAAAATAAAAATAAGCAAATGGGACCTAATTAAACTTTAATGCTTTTGCACAGCAGAAGAAACCATAAACAAAATGAAAAGACAGCCCTCAGAATGGGAGAAACTATTTGCAAACCCATCAACTGACGAAATACACCAACAGCTCATGCAGCTCAGTATCAAAAAAAAAATCAAAAAATGGTCAGAAGACCCAAGCAGACATTTCTACAAAGACATACAGATGGCCAAGAGGCACAAGAAAAGACGCTCAGTATCACTAATTATTCAGTTCAGTTCAGTTCAGTTCAGTTGCTCAGTCGTGTCCAACTCTTTGCGACCCCATGAATCGCAGCACGCCAGGCCTCCCTGTCCATCACCAACTCCCGGAGTTCACTCAGACTCACGTCCATCGAGTCAGTGATGCCATCCAGCCATCTCATCCTCTGTCTTCCCCTTCTCCTCCTGCCCCCAATCCCTCCCAGCATCAGAGTCTTTTCCAATGAGTCAACTCTTTGCATGAGGTGGCCAAAGTACTGGAGTTTCAGCTTTAGCATCATTCCTTCCAAAGAAATCCCAGGGCTGATCTCCTTCAGAATGGACTGGTTGGATCTCCTTGCAGTCCAAGGGACTCTCAAGAGTCTTTTCGAATGCCACACTTCAAAAGCATCAATTCTTCGGCGCTCAGCCTTCTTCAGAGTCCAACTCTCACATCCATACATGACCACAGGAAAAACCATAGCCTTGACTAGATGGAATTATTAGAGAAATGCAAATAAAAACTACAATGAGGTATCACCTCACACCAGTCAGAATGGCCATCACCAGAAAAAGCTTACAAACAATAAATGTTGGAGAGTGTATAGAGAAAATGGAATCCTCCTACACTGTTGGTGGGAATGTAAATTGATACAGCCACTATGGAAAACAGTATGGATATATCTTTAAAAAAAAACTAAAAATAGAAATATAATATGACCCAGAAATCCCACTCCTGGGCATATACCCAGAGAAAACCATAATTCAAAAGGATGCATGAAAATCGTAATTCAAAAGCCATGTTCATTGCAGCACTATTTACAATAGCCAGGACGTGGAAGCAGCCTAAATGTCCATCAAGAGAGGGATAGACAAAGAAGATGTGGAGAGGAATATACAAAGGAATATTACTCAGTCACAAAAAGGGATGAAATAGTGCCATTTGTAGAGACATGATTGGACCTAGTGACTGTCCTTCAGAGTAAAGTCAGAGAAAAACAAATATCATATATTAATGAATACATGTGGAACCTAGAAAAATGGTATAGATGAACTTACATGCAAAAGGGAAATAGAGACACAGATAGAGAGAATAAACACATGGACACCAAGGGGGAAAGGTGGGAATGGGATGAATTGGGAGATCGGGATTGACATATATATGCTATTGATACTGTGTCTAAAATAGACAACTAATGAGAACCCACTGTAGAGCACAAGGAAGTCAGTGTTCTGTAGTGACCTAAATGGGAGAGAAACCCAAACAAGAGGGGATATATGCATACGTGCAGAGCCGATTCACTTTGCTGTACGACAGAAACTAGCACAACATTTTAAAGCAGCTATACTCCGCTGACAGAGGCGCCTAGTGCGTGACAGTCCATGAGGTTGCAAAGAGTCAGACACAACTGAGCACGCACACATACACACATATACTACAATAAAAATTAATTTTAGAAGTCCATCTGGTGCTAGTCCTCAGATATGACAGTCTGTCATATTCACAGACAAGACCAGAGCCTGGAGAATTCATCTGGCCTCAGAAGCCAGGACAGAATCCTCCTGTCCAGCTGGTGACCTGACGTCTGTCTCCACTCAGTCTGGGAGGCAGTTTCTCCCCATCCCCAGGACACAGGGTCATGCCTCCAGGTGCCTGGACAACTGTTGCAGACGTTCCTTCCGTGATATCACTGGACTCTCCACCTCCACGGGCATCCACAGGTCCAGGAAACAACTCGGGGGGATGGACACAGGCGGCCCCCTGACACACTGCCCCCAGGGCCCTTCCTCCCTCCTGACAGTGTCCAGGTGGGCCCACGGAGGCTCACTGCAAGGAAAGCCTGGTCTGGCACAGGGTTCAGGATTCTGATCCTATTTCACAGGATGGTACTGAGCCAAGCAAATGTTCTCTCCTATTTGCCTGACACACAAGCCCTTGGGTGAGTGGGGCCTGTGCCAGGGCACCAAGGATATAACACCCATGTAGGTGCTGCCTTTACTCACTATTCACAGCCTGCAGCTGATGCACAAATCCAGACAGAGGGAATGGAGATGGACATGGTGGGAAAGATGGGGGATGCGGCATGGTCCCAGCTTCCCCCAGGGGAGGCTATCCAGATCGAGGGGATTATCCTGCAGAAGGACACATGCAGGATCTGGGATGAAGTATGGGCCTCCCAGCCAGGCCCAACGACCTGGTCATTGAATCCTACCCCAAAGCAGATACGCCGTGGACAAGGGGGAGCAGGCATGGGCAGGTGCTACTCTGAGTGGACAATGCAGAGGCCAGTGGTGGTGGTGGGGTCGGGGGAGGCCCTTGTCTGCAAACCAGACAGGAGGCAGAGGATCTGACATTTGTCTATGAAATGCTAAAGATTTTAAAGAGGTAGGAGGTGAGAGAGGGGTTCATGTTTGGGAATGCATGGACACCCGTGGTGGATTCATGTCAATGTATGGCAAAACCAATACAGTATTGTAAAGTAAAATAAAGTAAAAATAAAAATTAAAAAAAAAAAGAAAAGAAAAGACTGAGTTCTTTGAAACCGAATTAAAAAAATAAATAAAAAATAAAGAGCTAGAGCCATCGATTTATTAAAAATAAGTAATTAGTCAAATATCTCTCATAAATGTCACACTTCACTTGAAAATATGTAGATTAATTTCAAATACCTTTTGATATTGATCTCTAACATAATTCCACAGTAATAAGAGAACAGGTTCTATATGATTTCAATACTTTTAGACCATGAAATTTCTGCACCTGGTCTTAGGTCTCTGAATGTGTTTCAGTGTCTCCTAGTTTATAGTCTATGGGAACTTGAATTTGTATCCTACTCTTGTGTGAAAACTGTAGAAATCTTCATTAGGTCTCATTGGTTCATAATGCTTTTCTACTATATTCTTCTACTTCTCTGTACATTCATTGTATTAATTTCTGAGAGTGATATTTCTGATATTGAAATCCCAGCTAAAAACTTATCTACTTGAGTGAAAGTTGCTTAGTCATGTCTGACTCTTTGCAACCCCGTGGACTACATAGTCCATGGAATTCTTCAGGCCAGAATACTGGAGTAGGTCGTCTTTCCCTTCTCCAGGGGATCTTCCCAACCCAGAGATCAAACCCAGGTCTCCTGCATTGCAGGTAGATTCTTTACCAGCTGAGCTACCAGGCAAGCCCTATCTACTTAAACAATTGTAATACATAGTGTAATTCTATGTAACTTTGTTCTGTATTTTCTAAGTCTTCTATAAATGTGTATTATCATATTTCATAATTTAAAAAAAAAATTTTAAGGAAAAAAAATGTACAACTAGTAAAAGCAGAGTCTTCAGCTCAGAGCATTCATGCTAATCTTTTTTGCTTTATCAAGGCTCTTCTAAACACCAGGGACAACCCCCGGGCGTGCTGCCACAGTGCCCTGTGGTCTCTATCCTGCTGGCACTTGGGGTCCAGTCTGAAGCAGGACGTGGGCCCCTGGACAGACCTTCACTCAGGTCCTTGATTACAGCACGTGATTAGGGCCCTGGAGGAAGCCAGGGGCTTGATGGGAAGCCAGTGGTGGGGCTTAACTTAGAAGGAGGCAGATCTCCTGGAGGAGCTTGGAGCTACTGTGACTGTTTCATCTGCTTCAGCCACTGTGACCAAGACCATAACCCAAGGGACTTAGCAAAGTGTACCCCATGGTCTGAGGGATCAAAGCTCAGAGATCAAGTGTCACCAGAGCTGGTTCCCCCAGGGACTGTGGGAAGGCACTGCCCACGCCACCTCCTCAGCTTGTGGATGGAGGGCCATCTTCACGGTCACCTGGGTTGTTCTTCCCACATGCATGCCTGTCTCCAAATGTCCCCTTTTTATGAGGACACCAGGCACACTGGATCAGGGACCACCATAATGACCTCATTTTAAGTTCACTGCTGTAAAGACCCAAACCCCAACTAAGGCCACTCGTCACCCTAAGTCCTCAGCCTCACTCTGAAACCATCTCCTTTTTGTCCACATCACAGACCTGCTCTCTCAGGAGGCAGACTCAGTCAGATATGAAGATATGGGAGGTTTAACAGCCAGTGCTAGGAGGCAGGAAAGGAGGCAGGGCTCGAGCATCCATTCAGTCCCAGCAAATCCTCAGACAACTGTGGTTCAGATGCTCTGAAGTTGGGGGCCCCTCCGGGCTCAATTCAACGTAGTGAGTATGGTATATGAAGTGTGTACTCAGTCATTTAAGTCACATCTGATTCTTTGCGACCCCATGGACTGCAGCCCATCAGGCTCCTCTGTCCATGGGGTTCTCCAGGCAAGAATACTGGAGTGGGTTGCCATGCCTTCCTCCAGGGGATCTTCCTGACCCAGGGATCAAACCCTGGTCTGCTTGTGTCTCCTGAATTGCAGGCGGATTCCTTATCACTGAGCCAGCTGGGATGCCCAACAGAGGGGCACAACTTCCCTGTTAAATGAAGTGTTGCCAAGTTATGAGCACCAGGGACTCACCTCCAGAAAATGGATTAACAAATTAATTGTCCTATCTTGTGTTTCTTTTTTCTTTTTTGACCCAGCCTAACTTGGGCTTTTTTTTCTAAAATACTCAGAGTCACACCAGGGTGCTTGAGGGAGAAAGGGGCAGAAATGAGGGTTAAAAATTACTGGGGACAGAGACTTCCCTGGTGGTCCAGTGGCCCTCCCAGTGCAGGGGGCTCGGGTTCAATCCCTGGTAAGGAAACTAGATCCCACATGCCACAACTAAAGATCCTGAGTGCCACAACTAAGACCCGACACAGCCAAATAGATATTTTTTAAAGTAATTAAAAATGTATGATTAAAGAAAAACAATAAGCAGGGATAGATTTTGAGAGTGCTTTAGGTTACTCTAAGTAATTCAGGTCTGATCTTAGGGCCTCCTGCAGACATGTCTGTGGCCTCTTCAATAACTTCACCGTCATTGTTTTAGTGCGGTGATTTAAAAACATAACATAGGCCTGTCGTAGGTCATCCCGTCCTACCTCGCGATCAGGAGACCTCCTCTGCACGCAATGGTTTGGTGTCAGGTGGTTCTACTGTAATTACTGAAGGCTGATGGGATGAGAAAAGGAGCCGGGGCAAGGACGGGGGGTGGTCCTCAACAGTAAGTGAGAGCCCAGGGAAGGCCCCATGTCAGACTCTTACCCACAGTGAACCATGGGGGCTGAGTGCCAGCAGAGAACAGGAGTGGTTTCCAACACCCAGGCGTGAAAAAGGGCTGACCATGACCTAAAACCCAGAAGCCATGAGTGAAGAAAATTGACAGAATCAATTCCTAAAAATAAAACTCTTTCAGGAGTCCACTAGGCAAAGGCAATGTCTTCCCTGAGGATTCTGAAGACGCACCTTCCGGTGCAGCCGCTGCCTCTGTCCTTGTGGGAGGTGAAGTCAGGGCAGAGAGCACGTGAGAACATGGGGCGTATCCTACTGCGTCACCCCCGTGCGGGTCCATGGGAACACCAAAGCAGGTGGGGGCAGAGACCATCTTCCCTGGGCTAGTGGGTGCACACCCGCCCCTGCCAGGAGGCGGGACAGCATGGCACTCCCAGCCCCTCAGCGATGCTATGGGTGGAGATGTTACATGAGCTGCCTGATGACACCCATGGGGGAAGGGGACTGAGATGGGTGTGAACCCAGGTCCTCCTGACCCCACGACCCTGATGGTCCCACCAGCCACATCACCCACCCCAAGCCTCCCACAGCCACAAAATTCTGCCTGAGCGTCTGCATGGCTGGCCTGCCCATGGCCGTAGGTGGTGGGCACTGAGGGAGCAGAAGGCCATGAGGAAGGAAGGGTAGATACCACCCTCTCATCCCATTTCTCTTGCTGCTAAACTACCTCTTTAAAGCACCAAAGGGTGCCTGCAAGTTCTAGTCCTTCTGAGACCTGATTAAAAAGCAGATGGTTGTGTAATAACTTTGCAAACATCAAGACTATTTTCCATGTTGAGGCCTATGGGATGCAGATGATTTTCACAAACATCCTGAGTTGGTCACAAAGGACTTGTTTCATTTCTCAGAGTCCAAGAGACCACTGATGCCCACGTGGTCTCCAGGCATGCCAGCATGCAGGGAGAGTCTCAGATGGGCCAGCACCACCAAGCTGAGCCCCAGTCTTCCCTTTCCTGGGGGGATGGCAGGGAGGGCTCTGGGCCCTCTGATGGTCTGGTCAGGATCCCCATCTCACACCCCTTGGCTCTCCAGGCCCTCAGTGCCTCCATCCCTCCACCCAAGACTTTCCCACAAGGATTAGGAGTCCAGGAAAAGGAAAAAGACTGAAGACACTGTCAATACACTGTTAGTGCAGACAGAGCCAGGCCTGGGCCAGGGGTGATGGTAAAAAAATAAAGAATAATTACACCACCAACCAGGAGGAAGCAGATGAAGTGTTCCTGGAGCACAAGGGTGGGTGCTCAGAGCTCCTTCATAAGGAAGGTGACAAGGGTGACAGAGGGGCTGGTCGTGGGGAGCAAACAGGAATTCGCTGAGTGATGGAGAGAAAGAGTGTCCTTTTCACCAGAGAAGCAGAAACCAGGGCTCTGGCACTAAATTCCTGCAAGACCAGAAATGTGGCCTGAGAGGCAGGCAGGAACCAGGCTCGCTCCCGGGCTCACACATGGACTTTATTCTACGGGCTCCTTGGTCCACTGAAGAATTTAAACAAACGAAATGATGCCGTTTCACTTTGGAAAGCTCTCCTGGGATCACGGCAGCGTGGGGTGACCCAGCTGGGCAAGAATGAAAGCTGGGCATCAGTGAGAAGGAGGTGATGGTACCAGTTTCGGGCAGAGAGGAGGCAACTTCCAGGCGGACAGAAGGGAAAGAACCTTGGGAGCTGCTCAGGGCGAGCTCTGAAAGAGGTATAGGAAGAAGCATCCAGCATGGCTGTGGTTTTAATGGGGTTGGTGGCCATGCAGTAAACCAGCAATCCCCAGCCTTTTCAGCACCAGGGACCAATTTTGTGAAAGACAATTTTTCCGTGGAAGTGGTGGGGGTTGTGGTTTCAGGACAATTCAAGCACATTCCATTTATTGTGTATTTTATTTCTATATTTCTTAATAAGAATTTTTGAAATTTTTAAAAGTTTATTTTTGGCTGCCCTGGGTTTACACTGTTGTTCGCCGACTTTCTCTAATTGCAAGGAGCAGGGGCTACTCTTCACTGTGGTGTGTGGGCTTCTCTCTTCAGTGATCTCCCACTGCCCAGCATGGGCTCTAGAGAGCATGGGCTTCAGTTGTTATAGCACACGGGCTTAGATGCACTTTGGCACGTGGGATCTTCTCGGACCAAGGATCGAACCCATGTCCCCTGCACTGGCAGGCAGATTCTTAACCACTGGACCACCAGGGAAGTCCTATTTCTATTATTTTTGCATCAGCTCCACTTCAGCTCATAAGGCATTAGATTGGAGGTTGGGGACCCCTGCATAAACAGAAAGAGGAAGACTGAGTCTGGGTGAAGACATTGTATTTTGAGCCTTTGAACCTGAAATGCCTGCAGGACATTCTGGTGGAGACACACAACTCTCTGACTCAGAAGAGGGGCCTGGATCAGGGACAACTCTTCGAATCACAGACCAGTAAAGTTTATGGCAGTGGAGGAAGATGGGAAAAAACAAAAACAAAGAAGTCCACAAAGCGAGAATAAATGCAGGCCCCAGGCAAACTCTAAGTAAACCAACAGTTAATCAAGGGTTTTAAACATGTAGTGACTCCCAAGCCCTGGTGACAACATGAAGGAAGTTGTGTCTCTGCTCCTGACAAAGGGCACATCCATACCAAATCCTCGTACTATTTCAAGAGGCCTGTCCTCGTGAGGTTCATCAGTTAAGACCACCTCGTTCAAAGGAGGGAGAGCTGAAAGGGGCAGGACATGCTGAGCAAGGAAGCCCAGACGGGTGAGAGGCACCTGGAAACAGGTGTTCCCACATGAAAAGGGCAGGTGTGGCCATGGGGAGAAGGGAGATCTGCAAACAGGGCCCCGCACACCTGGTGAGACGGTTAAACTTAGTCGCGACAACAACACACAGACATGGAAACGATTTGTACAGACAGCAGTCCAATCAGATTTGCACATTTACGAGATTATACTTTGGCCAACTGATGGGAGGGCTTCCCAGGTGGCTCAGTGGGTAAAGAATCCACCTGCAATGCAGGAGATGCAGGAGGTAAGTGTTCGATCCCTGGGTTGGGAAGATTCCCCTGTAGGAGGGCATGGCCACCTGGTCCAGTACTCTTGCCTGGAGAGTTCCACGGACAGAGGAGCCTGTCGGGCTACAGTCCATGGGGTCACAGAGTCAGACACGACTGAGCAACTGACCACCAACAACAAGATTATATAGGCGGCTGGATGATGGGCGGAAGAGAGCAGGTGTGTCCATGGCTTTGAGGATCTGGTAGCTGTGAACACAGATGCATGCTGAGTGCCCCCTACTCTTCTGTTATTTACACTGTTTCTTCATTTCTTCCCATCACTCCAGATAATCTATGTGTCGAGGAATGCCAAGGGCACCATGGTGTCCTACTCACATTTTCAAAGGATGAACAAAAGACTCCCTGACCCGGGGACCTGGGAAGAGTACTTTGAAAGCTTCCTGTTTGGCAAAAGTAAGTCAGAATCCACTCGTGTCTGCAGAGGATAAGGGTCCCTATAAAATTGTCTGTCTGTGGGAAATAAAATTCACCCGCAGAAGGAGCTCTGATTGTCTGTGGGGGGAGGAATACAAGTGATGCCCCTAAGAGGTACAGCATGGCGCTGGCCACCCATGGTGAGTGGCTCTGCTTCCAGGGACATCTCCACAGGATGAGGCCAACACAGCATCACCGAAGGCCAGCTCTATTCAGAGCAGGTTCCACCTCTAGGCCTATGGGAAGTGTTCAACATGCATTAACCTGTTCAGTCTTTAGAGAATCCCCCAGGGGTGGGAGGGGCACCATGTTCTTAGTCAGTCACATTGCCATCAAAGAGACTGGTTCAGGCTTTCTTCCTAAAACTCAAGCTCTAAACAGAGCCTGGGAGAGGCAGATTTTGACAGAAGGGATGAGATTATGGAAGCAAGGGGAAGATGAATGTCTGCTTTCATTTTTGGATAAACCTCCAAAAGCAGAGACATTACTTTGCCAACAAAGGTCCGTCTAGTCAAGGCTATGGTTTTTCCAGTGGTCATGTATGGATGTGAGAGTTGGACTGTGAAGAAAGCTGAGTGCCGAAGAATTAATGCTTTTGAACTGTGGTGTTGGAGAAGACTCTTGAGAGTCCCTTGGACTGCAAGGAGATCCAACCAGTCCATTCTGAAGGAGATCAGTCCTGGGTGTTCTTTGGAAGGAATGATGGTAAAGCTGAAAGCCCAGTACTTTGGCCACCTCATGTAAAGAGTTGACTCATTGGAAAAGACTCTGATGCTGGGAGGGATTGGGGGCAGGAGGAAAAGGGGACAACAGAGGATGAGATGGCTGGATGGCATCACTGACTTGATGGACGTGAGTCTGAGTGAACTCCAGGAGTTGGTGATGGACAGGGAGGCCTGGCGTGCTGCGATTCATGGGGTCGCAAAGAGTCGGACACGACTGAGCAACTGAACTGAAGTGACTGATTGAGTACTTACGGTCTCATTGGTCCCTTGACAGAACCAGAACAACTTTCAGATGCCTTAGCTCATCGATTCATGCCATTGTTTCTCCTTAAACACAGAACTAGAAACCACTTTGTGGACCCCCACACCATGTGCCTGTCCCTTCCGTCTATTGGCTGCAGATGCCTCATCAGGCTGACCCCTGGGTGTCTCCTCACTTCCATTCCCCCTAGTATGTGGCCACATGCCCTCCATGTGTTGCCCAATCCATGGTCCCTGTTGTCCCCGCCCACAGCTGCCATGCTCTTCCCGGGGCACTCTCCTCACGGGCCCCAGGATATCCCACCCCAGTGCAGCCACTGGGCTCACACCTTGGAGTCCATGTGTC
Organism: Capricornis sumatraensis; assembly: GCF_032405125.1. Classification (NCBI taxonomy): domain Eukaryota; kingdom Metazoa; phylum Chordata; class Mammalia; order Artiodactyla; family Bovidae; genus Capricornis; species Capricornis sumatraensis. Next base: position 61,764,961 of record NC_091069.1, read on the forward strand.
CAAACCTGAGCTCCCCTCTCTCCTCCCAAACCTGCCCCACTGCTGCCCCCACGTCTTGCAGCAGGCTCTGGCCTCACCCCCTGAGCCTGTCCTGAGCCTGTCCTTCCTCACACTCCCAATCAGCCCAGTCACAGACCTGCCAACCTCACCTTCAGAAGACCCCCAGGACCCTCACTTTCCCTCTCCATTCCCGCTTCTGTCACGTCTTCCCTGATCAGTGAATAGCCCAGTGTCTCATTGGCTGCCCTCAGCAACACAAGGCTCTTCTCAACACAGAAAGGGGGGGATTCTGTTAAAAGGGAAGTCAGACCACCTCACTCCTCTGCTCAAAGCCCCCAGTCCCACCCAGCCCACTCAGAGTGAAAACAAGAGCCCTCCTGGAACCTCACAGCCCAGGTTCAGGGTCCTGAGCATGTTCCCTCCCTGTCCTCGGGCCCCTCGCTCTGTCCACGCCCCAGCAGCCATCTCGCTGCACCTGAACTGCCCTGCTCCCTACCCCTGCCTGCGTGCTGCTGGTCCCTGAGGCCAGGAGCACTCTCCTCCTTCTTCTGGGTCTCACCCAGCATTGACCTCCCGCCTCTCCTCCCTGTTTATTTTCTCTGTGAGTCACCATGCTGCATGCCCGCACCTTCCTCTCCTATGTCCACTCTGAGATGCACGCCTAGAGCAGGTCCTCTGCCTGCTGTGTCCGCTGCTCTCTCCTAGTACCTGGAGCAGAGCTAAGGACGAAGCAGGCTTGTGGAATAAGCTGTGTGTACTAAGTCGCTTCAGTCGTGTCCAACTCTGTGTGACCCCTTGGACTGTAACCTGCCAGGCTCCTCTGTCCGTGGGATTTCCCAAGCGAAAATACTGGAGTGGGTTGCCCTGCCCTCCTCCAGGAGATCTTACCAATCCAGGGATTGAACCCTTGTCTCCTACATCAACCTGCATTGACAGGTAGGCTCTTTACCACTAGCACCACCCGGGAAACCCAGAATAAATTAACCTACCCCAACATTGCCTTATGATGTAGGCACTGTTAAGAACCCTCTTTCAGGGATGAAGTTTTGTGTTATTTTTTTTTTTTTTAAAGCAAGACTCAGAGAGGTTAAGTAACTAGCCCAGGTCACACAGCTGGGTCAGAGCTGGGATCCAAACCCAGCAGGTTCCAGAGCCTGAGGGTCTAATTGCACCAGCTTCTGAAAGAAAGTACTGCAGAAAATGTACGACAGAGTTGTTCCGGACCAGCGCTGCCCGCGGCTCTGTCTATGTTCTGAGGACTCAGTTCGCCTTCCCCTCCCACCTTCTCACAGCCCAAACTCGTGTTTTCCTTTCAGTGGTCTGAGGGTCCTGGTACAACCATGTGATGGGCTGGTGGAGGAAAAAGGATAGCCACCCCACTGTCTACCTTTTCTATGAAAAAATGTTGCAAGTAAGAAATGTCCTTGCATCTTGGCTTCATGGCATTTTTCTCCAAGTTACAGACCCAGGAGAGACATTAAGAAAAGTGAGATGTATTTTTGTCTGTACAAAGCATTTTGCAGGCCAGCCCCACTTCTCCACCACCTCGCCTGCGGCTGCCATGTTCCCAACGCAAGTTCCTGTTTCAGCCAGAAGATCCCCCTCTGTCTCTCCAGGATCCTCCTTCCAGGATCACTACCTCCCTGTTACCTGCTCTGATTTCCTAGGGAAAGAATAAGGATCTCAATTGGAAAGAACTAGTGAGGAAGAATCGGAGAAGGCGATGGCATCCCACTCCAGTACTCTTGCCTGGAAAATCCCATGGACAGAGGAGCCTGGTGGGCTGCAGTCCATGGGGTCGCTAAGAGTCAGACACGACTGAGCGACTTCACTTTCACTTTTCACTTTCATGCATTGGAGAAGGAAATGGCAACCCACCCCAGTGTTCTTGCCTGGAGAATCCCAGGGACGGGGGAGCCTGTGGGCTGCCGTCTATGGGGTCGCACAGAGTCGGACACGACTGAAGCAACTTAGCAGCAGCAGCAGTGAGGAAGAATAGAGCCATTTTGGTTTGCTTTTTTATGATATTAAAGCTTTATCATTTTAAATACAAGGTTCCCATTAGTAGCATCTCTCGCACGTGTGATCCTAGTTCAAAGCCTGCGTCGTACGTTTATAGGTAAAATAAACCTATGAGCAGTGTTGCCCTGGCTGCGGGTGGTCATGCCCAGTCTCCCCTCCTCCCCGTGCTCCTTTCCATCTTCCTGCTTGGTTGGGTGTCCAACCGCTCTTTCCACTCACCCTCACTCTCAGCCTTCTCAGGTGTCAGCATAGCCTCGGCCACCCAGCCCCCTGCCCTGTGCCTGACTGAGGGCCAAAGAGACTGGCCAGCAGGGTCGGGACAGACATGTGACCCCAGCCAGGGTGGCCAGGGAGGAGGGGAGCCCTGCAGGGACCCAGAGACCCCCTTACAGGGTGACTTCTACCCCCACCTGCAGCCTCTTCCCCAGAGAGTCTGGGTCTCTCTCAAGGCCCCTCTACAAACAAGTGTCCTCATCAGGCCCAGAGTCCAGTCATCAGGCACATGGCTCCACACGTGCTCAGAGGAAAAGCGGCATGCCTATTTTGAGAGACACCCCTCTCCTCCCAAAGAGCATCTTATCTGCTTCTGGGTGAGTAGTTTCTCAGATGAGACACTTCCCAGGGCCATGCCAGCTCTTCCTTGCAGCACGTGGGATCTAGTTCCTTGACTAGGGATCAAACCTCAGCCCCCTGCGTTGGGAACGTGGACTGTTAGCCACTGGACTGCCAGGGAAGTCTCTATAACTGCACTTTCAATGGCCATGTTTAGTGATTTGACATGCACAAATCTCCATATATTAATAAGCATAAATTATTAGAATTACTTTTAAACATAAACTAACAGGTTTTAAAACACTCCCTTTAATGGTTTTTAAACATTTACGATCCCGGGCTGAGTTCTCTAAGGTTTGACCATGCTTGCATTTTTTCCTTAAATGAAAAAAAAATATATCAGCCACCTCTCATCCACTCTCCCCAACAGGACCCAAAATGTGAAACTAGGAAAGTGATGGAATTCCTGGGGACGAACTTGAAAGAAGAAGTTTTAGACAAAATTGTCTATAACACTTCGTTTGTCATCATGAAAAATAGCCCCATGACCAACCACAGAAATGATGCCAAAATGAATCACCAACTGTCTCCATTCATGAGAAAAGGTGATGTTTACCTGCCCCGTCTGCCCCCTGACAGCAGACAACTTTTCTGATCCACAGTGGTTTTCTACCCTTCAGGCTCAGGAGTCATGGCAACAGTGTCTTCTGAAGTGAGTTCCTCAGTCTTTTTCTGAGATAGCCTATGCCTCGCCCTCAGAGAGGAGTGGGAATCCATGCATGGTGCCTACTGTGTCATATCCAATTCTTGCAGCCCCATGGACTGTAGCCTGCAAGGCTCCTCTGTCTTGGGATTTTCCAGGCAAGAGTACTGGAGTGGGTTGTCATTTCCTCCTCCAGGGGATCTTCCAGATCCAGGGATCGAACCCGTGTCTTCAGCATCTCCTGCACTGGCAGGTGGACTCTTTACCACTGCGCTGCCTGGGAAGCCCATCACTTTGAAGCACCTGAGTATAAATAAGTTTCTGAGAAGGAACTTGTTTAGTTCTGTTTAACTCAGAGCTTCAAACACGTATTTGACCCAAACTCTTTCTCAAGTGAAGCCTCTAGTCTCCAGGGAGCTCTCGCTCCTCCCGGTACATTTTGGAGGATGGTGCAAAGGTAATCGGCCTTCAGACTTAGAAGGGTGGTCTTCTAGTTAGATCACTTACCCAGGAATGACCGCGGAGGCACAGTGGGTCTCGGAGCCTGGCCAGAGCCAGGGCCTCCGGCTCCCAGCCCAGAGCCCATCCTAGGCGACCACATTGCTGCATCCTTAACAGACTTCATGAAGTTATAATTATTTCAGGAAAATGGAAAAAAAAATTCCTAGTACATGTTGTTTAATAAAATAAGCAAAAACTTAAGGCTCAGAGGAGACATTTTCTAATTTGATCATTAATGAACCTGGTTCTTTTTTCTATTGGGAAAAAGGTATTGTCTATTTGTCCAGAGACACATGTATTTATAGGCAGAGCAAAATACTGTACATGTTAGAAGGTCTGTTTTTTTAGGTGTGGAGATTTTTTCCCCAGCTTCATTTAGGAATGATTGACAAGTAAAAAGTGAGTATAAGGTACGCAGCATGATGTTTTGACGTGTGTACACACTGAGAAACAATCACCACAACCAAGCTGATAATACAACACACCCATCATAGTTACCCTATTCGGTGGGGGAGTGAAAACAACTGAGCTCCACTTTCTTAGCAGATTTCAAGTATACAATAAATTACTGCTTACAATCGCCATGTTGTCCAGGAAGTCTCCAGAATTTATTCATCACGTAAAGTTTGCACCTTTGGTCACATCTCCCTTGTTCCCACACCCCCAATAACAGCACTCTACTGTTACTATGAGTTCAATTTTCTTAGATTCCACATATAAGTGAGATTGCTCAGCATTTATCTTTCTATATCCGGGCTGTTGCACTGAGTATAATGTCCTCCAATCTCACCTGTGTTGTCACACGCGTCAGGATTTCCATCTTCACTAAGCCTGAAAAATATTCCCTTGCACAAGCATGTGATCCTTCCTCTCTGTGCTTATCCTCATGTGGGCTCCACAGGTGATGGCACCCCATTCCAGTACTCCTGCCTGGAAAATCCCATGGACAGAGGAGCCTGGAAGGCTACAGTCCATAGGGTCGCTGAGGGTCGGACACGACTGAGTGACTTCCCTTTCACTTTTCACTTTCATGCATTGGAGAAGGAAATGGCAACCCACTCCAGTGTTCTTGCCTGGAGAATCCCAGGGACGGGGGAGCCTAGTGGGCTGCCATCTATGGGGTCGCACAGAGTTGGACACGACTGAAGTCACTTAGCAGCAGCAGCAGTGCAGCTTTAGGTTCTTAATTAGACTCTGAAGCCTTCCCAGGTCTATTTCTCCTCACAGATGGCTGGTTGTTCTTTGTGCGAGATGAAGGCTTATATCTCCTACTCCAGATTTCCCTGTTGCTTCAGATGGTAAAGAATCCACCTGCAATGCAGGAGAGCCAGGTTTGATCCCTGGGTTGGGAAGATCCCCCGGAAAAGGAAATGACAACCACTCCAGTATTCTCACCTGGGAAATCCCGTAGACAGAGGAGCCTAGCAGGCTACAGTCCATGGAGTCACAAAAGGTCAGACATGACTGAGCAACTAACATACACACATACACACACTCACACACCCATCTCCTCCTGTTGCTGCTGCTGCTAAGTCGCTTCAGTCGTGTCTGACTCTGTGCGACCCCGTAGAAGGCAGCCCATGAGGCTCCCCCGTCCCTGGGATTCTCCAGGCAGAAACACTGGAGTGGGTTGCCATTTCCTTCTCCAATGCATGAAAGTGAAAATGAAAGTGAAGTCGCTCAGTCATATCCGACTCTTCGCAACCCCATGGACTGCAGTCCACCAGGCTCCTCCGTCCACGGGATTTTCCAGGCAAGAGTGCTGGAGTGGGGTGCCATCGCCTTCTCCACCCATCTCCTACTCCACCATTTTTTGCTGATGTCACTCAATCATCTAATTTTCTTGTAAGCCAACTGATAAATTACAGAACCGTATAATTTATTACCCCTAGAAAATTAAGCAGATCTACATTTCACATGAAAATAACACTACACAGAGCTCAAAGTCTTCATGAAGCAGATGACACAGAGAAATCAGAAGAGAATAGCTCTGTATGGAATCTCCGGCTAGTTTTCATTCTTAAAGCTTTAAATGTTTGTTTTTGTTTTTTTTTTTAATTTTTATTTTTACTTTATTTTACTTTACAATACTGTATTGGTTTTGCCATACATTGACATGAATCCACCACGGGTGTCCATGCGATCCATTGCAGAAGCATGAGATAGAGCTGACCAACTCTACCATTCCTGCAGATTCTGTTGCTTTGTTTCAACTACATGTTAATACAATGACAATTCAAGTTGGGAAGGGGGATCCTTGGTTGTGTTCAACTAGGCACAGGGCCTGAACATGGCCTCTGAGATACAGTCAGAGGACAGAAGATGTTTGAGGTTGCAACCCTCCACTGATCTCTGAGGAGAAGATGAGAACTCAGGTGCAGTGACCTTAAGTAGAAAGTTAGGTGAACTCGGGGTTCAGGGGGGCCAGGTGGGTCAGAGGGCTGCAGGGCACGACACGGAGCATTAGGCAACCAGGCCTGGTTTACTCCTCGCCTGAATGTCTCAGGACAGGACTATTCACAGGCGCCTCACTTGTACTAGTCACACCTGTAGCCTCGAGTCTCTCTCAGCGTCAGGAGGACCACCGGCGAGCGTCTGCATCAGAAACTTAACTTAAGTACTGAGAGAAACGGGCTTACCTACACGCAAAGTGGTTCAAGTTTGTGAGAATGTCTCTGAATGTGCTGTCTACCACTTTTGCCAGGAGTCATCAGAGATTGGAAAAGTCAGTTCACTGATGCTCAGACCAAGAAGTTTAATGAAGACTATAGGAAACACATGGCTGACACCTCTCTGTCGTTCCACATGCGCTGTAAGAGGCAGCCTATGTGAAGCAGGAGAGAATCTGTTTCCAAAACCACCACTGGCTCATGTGACCCGACACGAGGGTCTTTAAACGATGACCTGGGCATTCTTCAGCCTTGAATTCCTGACCCATCTTTTGGAATCCAGTATGATGTCAGTTATCCAGCATCTATATGCATCATTTCCTTCTCCCTCTGCAGAGTTCAGTCTTTAGGTGAATGCCAGGATACAACATGTAACATATTGCCTCATACACATGTATCACTTCTGTTCCTTCTATATATCCTCTTTCTATCTTCTATTATAATTTTCTTTGAATTCAAACATTTCTTTCAATCTTTCACTTCAAAAATGCCAGCTCCATTCATTTGATAAAACGTGTACTGAGTGCCTTATTCATGCTGGGGAGGAAAGGGCATCAGAAGATGATAAAAATTGGACTTCCCTGGTGGTCCAATGGTTAAGAATCCACCTGCCAATGCAGGCAACAAAGGTTCAATCTCAGGTCTGGGAAGATTCCACATGCCATGGGGCAGCTAAGCCCATGTGCCACAATTATTTACCACAAGCGCCCTGAAGCCCATTCTCTGCAACAAGAGAAAGCCACTATAGTGAGAAGCCCGCATACCACAATTAGAAAGAAGCCCCCGCTCACTGCAACTAGAGAAAGACTGCAGGAAGCATTGAAGGCCCAGCCCAGCCATAAATAAATACATAACTTAAAAAAAAGATGATAGTGACTTTCTTGGTGGTCCAGTGGCTGAGACTCCATGCTCCCAACACAAGGGGTACAGGTTCGACCCCTGCTCAGGGAACTAGACCCCACATGATGCAACAGCTAAAGATCCCACATGCCACAACAAGGGCCTGATGGGACAGGATGCTCACGTCCCCATCCCTCCAGCCTCCCTGTGCTGAGGGTGTGAACAAGTAAAATATGGTGGACGCACATCTTGATCACAAAGCAATCAACTGAAAGCAACAGATTTACACGTGGCAACAAGAAGATGTCTTTGAAACGCTGTGCTTAGAGGGAAAATGTGAGGAAGCAAAGGCAGTGAATAACCCAGTATAGTTTATAGGAATTAAACACAGTCAAACCAAAAAGATTCATTTTGCAAGAACACATACGAAGCAACAGATGCATGCTAAATACCACAGGCTCTGTGGAGGAGGGGACTGGGAAGGAGAGCAGCCCTGCGGGGACCAGTGATGGCGGCATGCCGTGAGCCAGGCCTCCATCCTCTCCACTCCCCGCATAGGTCAGCCTGCCTCTACCACATTTCCGCACTCCTAGCACCACAGGCAGGAGACTTCTTAGAGAAGACACATGATCATGTAACGACAATTGCAACATCGGCAGATGTGGGTACAGAGACAGTCACCAGGCTGTCTGAACATCTGAACATCCATCAGTCTCCTTCCTGACCAGCGGATGGTGAGGAGGAGCAATGAACAAGAAGCTTCCCTTGCCTGGACACCCCGCCCCCCACCCCCACATCCAGGACATCGGCCCTGGATACTGCTTCTGAGAGTAGCGTCCATCTCACTGAGATGTCCCCCTAGGATGCCCACTCTGCTCCCCGGGACCCGGCTGGCACACAGGTGGTGCGGTGGGGTGGGCAGAGCGCTACCCAGAGGAGAGGTCTCAGCTGCATCACTCCCAGGCTTAGACATCAGTTACTGCTCTCTCGAGTCCCTGCACATCCTCTCCAGTCAGCAGACGTGACTGAGGAGATAATGAGAGATGCCTGGGGACTGAGCAGCCCCAAACACCCGATTAATCTCCACCTCATCTCATTGCTGTGAGACCAGCAGCAGCAGACATATAGACAGGTAAACATCCCAACAGAGGTCAGTAGCCATGCGATTCACCATTTAGAGGCAGAGGCATGGAAAGGAGAGAGGGAATGAGAGAAAAAGAGCTGGGAAGACCGAGATCAAACTGAGATGTTTCACATTAACTGTGTGGGATGCTTCTTGATAAAACTGTGTCATAAGTTAAGTACTTGTCATGTGCTTTGACACAGACAGGCAAACTCCAGGGGTACTTTGGGTTCACTTCCAGACCAAGGCAGTGAAGAAAACATCAAATAGAGTCACCTGAACGTTTTGGCTTTTCAGCACATATAAAAAGTTATGTTTGGGGCTTCCCTAGTGGTCCAGTGGTTAAGAGTGTGCCTGCCAATGCAGAGTATGTGGGTTTGATCCCCGGTCTGGGAAGATCCCTTATGCCGCGAAGCAACCAAGCCCGCAAGCCGCAGCTACTGAAGTCCTTGAGCTCAGGAGCCAGTGCTCTGCAAGGAGAAGCCACCGCAGTGAGAGGCCCTCAGAGCACGACTAGAGAGTAGCCCCCGATCCCCACAACCAGGGAAAGCCCACGCAGGATCAAAGGCCCAGTGGGCGGTCGGGAAACAGGGACCAGGGAGGACCAGAGAAGACAGGGCGGCGTGCCAAGACTGCAGGAGGACTGACACGCTCCAACTCTCCTATTAATCCTGTGAGACTAAAAGGGCTCAGTCAGTCAGTCAGCCAGTTCAGTTGCTCAGTCGTGTCTGACTCTTTGCGACCCTGTGAATCGCAGTACACTAGGCCTCCCTGTCCATCACCAACTCCCGGAGTTCAGTCAGACTCACATCCATCAAGTTGGTAATACCATCCAACCATCTCATCCTCTGTCATCCCCTTCTCCTCCTGCCCCCAATCCAGTCCAGCATCAGAGTCTTTTCCAATGAGTCAACTCTTTGCATGAGGTGGCCAAAGTACTGGAGTTTCAGCTTTAGCATCATTCCTTCCAAAGAACACCCAGGGCTGATCTCCTTTAGGATGGACTGGTTGGATCTCCTTGCAGTCCAAGGGACTCTCAAGAGTCTTCTCCAACACCAGAAGAGATTAAATAATTGTAAGTTTACACAACTCTTGAGGGACAGCACCAGTCCAACCCCAGATGCTTGGAATTCCAAAACAATGTCTGCCATACACAGACTTGGCACCGGACGACTTTATAACTAAGTGCAGCATTTATTTAATTCTCCTGCATTTGTGAGAAAGTATTATTGCTGCACTCCATGGGGTCACAAGGGGTCAGACATGACTTAGCGACAGACCAACATTAAAGGAGAACAGGAAACATCTGCGCAGCCATGGTAATTTTTCAAGTCATGTGACCCCTTCAGCTTCCCTCGATTTTGTCTCAGCCCATGTCCCCAGCACACAAGGGACTAAACAAAACTGCCAGGATATGGCTAAGCCTCCAGTTCTCTATGCTGCTGGCACACAGACTATGAAGACCAGAGGAGAAATTTAACCAAAAATTATAGATGATTTTTCTAAGTCTTTTCAAATGCATGCTAGGGCCAGGAATTCCACCTGGTAATCTTGATCCCAAGTGTCCCTCCATCTCCCAACAGCCGACAGGGAGGCTGAGGGGCAAGGAGGGCCCAGGAACCCCTGAGGTCACAGTCACGGGACACTACTCACAGTTAAGCTTGTTGACCACACTCCCTCCCCGTTGCCCAGCAGTAAACACACTCCATCACTCACAGGGTCAGGGGCTGTTATGATCCCTGTTTCCACAAAGGAAAGTTGGGATGTGGGGGCAGAGCAGTCAGCACCCTATGTCTGGCCCTCGGCTGAGGGGGCTGGTGCAGGGCTCGGGGCAAGTGTCCACGTCTGGCTGTCATCACAGAGACTGGCCAAAGCCACAGGCTCACCTGAACCTCCCCCTCTTGCCACGGTTGCGGCCCATAGACCTCACCCTTGGTTCTCCAGTTAGTTTCACTCTTTCCTTCTGCCCAGGACACACGTACCAGACACAGAGCTGCCCGCAGCATGGACATGGGCAGTGGAGGACACAGGACTGAGTTCAAACCACAGCCCCAAAGGACAGGAAGGGGCCACCATTAGGCACGCGGGAGACACCCAAGATCAAGGACAGGCTCTCCAAAGGGGGCACTTTGGGGAGGACATTAGAGAAGAACTGAAGGGGGCACATGGCATTGGCCTTGCAGAGCAGGGAATGTGCATGGCCTGAGGTCCTGGGTACCACAGAAATCCCCACCTAGAAGCCCCCATGGGATGCTGTGAAGCTCTGAGTGGGAAGGGATTGAAGCAAGAAGTGAGACTCCTGCTACAGGAATGGCATCTGGAGCTGCTGGGGGGAGGGGAGGCATCCCAGGGAAGTTCTCTGTCCATTCAACTCAATTCTGTCTTGACACTGATGACCCAGGGTTAGCACAGACCTGCAGGTCAAGGGTAAAATCTTTCACAAGAGCCCCCCATCACCCTTCACATGCAAGCACAAGCCTTGTGGACCATCTGTGCTGCTATCAGCCTGCTCTAAGTTGGGGTTGGGGGAGCATCCCCATGCCCCTATAGGTTCCATGATGATAAATAGAACTCACTGAAAGTGCTACACCTACAATTACAGTTGTGTCATACATGGACAACACAGATCGGGACAGGTGAATGCTACATGCGCAGGGGTCAGGCTCTCGGGTAAGAAGGGGCAGAGCTGTCGTGCCCTGTCCCTCATCCTCAGGAAGCCTCCAGGCAGCCCCTCCCAGAAAGCATCCACATGTTCAGCAGGTGTGATCTCCCTGACAACCCAGGTGGGGTCCACAGGGACTCAACACAAACAGCCAAAGGCTCCAACTGCTGAGGAACTCCCAGGGGTTTTTGAGCCACAGCACCAGGAGCTAGAAACAAAGGCCAGCTGCACTTGATAATACCGCGAGGAGAAGCAGGAGAGCTGGGTGGGTCTGCTCTTGCTTTGCTTTTTTTTTCACGAGTTTTTTTTTTTTTAATCAATTAATTAATTTTAATTGGAGGTTAATTTAGGCAACTCATTCCAATACTCTTGCTTGGAAAATCCTGTGGATGAAGGAGCCTGGTAGGCTGCAGTCCATGGGGTCACTAAGAGTTGGACACGACTGAGCGACTTCGCTTTCGCTTTACAATATTGTGGTGGTTTTTGCCATACATTGACATGAATCAGCCACAGTGTACATGTGTCCCAACATCCCTGTCCCATCCCTCTGGGTTGTCCCAGTGCAGCGGCTTTGAGTGCCCTGTTTCATGCATCAAACTTGGACTGGTCATCTACTTCACATATGGTAATATACATGTTTCAGTGCTTTTCTCTCAAATCATCCTACCCTCGGCTTCTCCCACAGAGTCCAAAAGACTGTTCTTTACATCTGTGTCTCTTACTGTCTTGCATATAGGGTTATCATTACCATCTGTTTAAATTCCATATATATGCATTAATATACTGTATTGGTGTTTTTCTTTCTGACTTACTTCACTCTGTATAATAGGCTCCAGTTTCATGTTTCATTCACATCATTAGAACTGACTCAAATGCATTCTTTTTAATAGCTGAGTAATATTCCATCGTGTGTATATGTTCCACAGCTTTCTTACTCATTCATCTGCTGATGGACATTTAGGTTGCTTCCATGTCCTAGCTATTGCAAACAGTGCTTCAACGAACATTGGGGTGCACGGATCTCTTTCAATTCTGCTTTTCTCAGTGTGTATGCCCAGCAGTGGGATTGCTGGATTGTATGGCAGGTGTATTTCCAGCTTTTTAAAGAATCTCCACACTGTTCTCTTTAGTGAACAGTGGCTGCACTAGTTTGCATTCCCACCAACAGTGTAAGAGGGTTCCCTTTTCTCCACACCCTCTCCAGCATTTGTTGTTTGTAGACTTTTTGACGGCAGTCATCCTGACCGACATGAGATGGTACCTCACTGTGGTTATGATTGCTCTTGTTTTTGCAACTGTCAGCCAAGAAGGGTTGTGGTGGAAACAGGAGGGGGAAAAGAAAACAAAACCGCAGGAGCTAGGAATGATTCCAAGGAAGGGAACAAGCAGCATAAATAAACACTAGGGCTTTTAGGAAAACAAGGGGCTCACGGGGGTTGCGGGGAAGGCGTTGTTGGGGTGGGGTGGGATCCGGCATGAGCCTCGATGGTGAACTCCAGGAAGAAAAAGTCAGAGGATGTGCCTTCTGTAACTCTGTGGCTTTCGTATCCACTTGGCTTCTAAGGGACAAACATGTTTTATTGTCTGTGAACAGACCAGGGCTGATACTGACCCTAAACAGCCTACAACAGAAAGAGAATCATTCCTATTGGAGCCTCCTCTATTTCAGTCTTAAAAATAACACTGCTGATCCCCCACCCCCACATCTGCGCTGGGAGGTTGGGTCTAAGCTCTCACTGTTGCCCACACAGAAACTTCCTCCCAGCCTTGCAAGGAAGTGAGCCTCCGCGCAACTTGTAAGACCACCTGGAGATTTCCTGCCACGTTGTAACGAGATTAAAATTCCCAGAAGAAAGAATTAAAGAGATCTGTGAATTACTTCGTGAATGCAGAGGAGGACTGCAAATGAGGTGGCCCTGACCATCGCTAAGGGCACAGAAGAGCGGCTGAAGGCACAAGGGACACGGCCGGGGGCGGGGAGCCGGAGCCATGGTCGCGGTGCAGCCTAGAGCAGAGGGCTAGGCAGCTGCGTCACTGCCCCCCCCGGAGGCGGCTACAGCTCGTTGGAAGTGCTGTGTGCAAAGTCCTAAGCCAGAGTTGCTGCTCCCTGGCCAGGCCAGCTGCCCCTCGACGGGCAACTCCAGGCAGGGCCTGAGGTCTCAGCCCTGCCCTGTCTGTAAGCCACCAAGCACGCAGCTTTGAGCTGTCTGAGGGTAACACTTTCCCGAGCTGAAATTTCTGACCCCTGACATTGGCCTTGAACAAGATGGAGGCTTTGGAATCTGAGGGTGTGAATCGCATTGCTGTGGACTATGTGGAAGGCATCCTGCAGCCCACGCCCACTTGTGACACCTGGGATCAGATCTGGAGCTTCCAAGCCAGGCCTGACGACCTGCTCATCTCTACCTACCCGAAAGCAGGTAGGCGGGAGGGACAAGGGACAGGGGAGGTGGGAGGAGGGGCAGGGACAGAAGCAAGCAAGACGCAGCACTGAGGATGTTGAGAAACCCACCAGGGTTTGAGCAGAAAACCATTGAGTGGGCAGCGGGATACGGCCAACACAAATCACGGGGGCGGGGCGGGGGGAACCACACAAAAACCATTAAAGTGACCTACACGTCTTAAGAATTTAATACTCCCCATGAAGTACATGTTGTTTACTTTGCTGCAAGAGAGTAAATCAAACAGTCTGAAATGAAGGGGCCAGACTTGTTGATTTACTTGTTACCAGGGCAGGCCCTTACAGCAGAGCCAGACTGGGCACCCCCAGCTGGTGGGGGGAGCAGGCGAGCAGAGAAGGGGGCTTATGTTCTGCAAGGCTGAACTCATAAGTCCCCCTGCTCAGGGTCCCAGGCCTACTCTCTGCATCTCCACCCTCCCGGTGGTATGTTGTGAACCTGCTTTTTTATTTCATTATAATCAGTTTAACAAAGTTACTGTAGAAACAGGACAAACTTGAGCTCAGCCACCGTGTCATGTAAATTTGGGGGTGAGCTGGGACGAGGAGTTCTCTGCAGCTATTTGTGTGCATCTACAGTTAGACCAAAACACAGTACTCAGCTCGTACCCCAACTGCACACACATTTGCTCTTTGCAAAATCAATAACTGTCAATAATTTCTGCTACATTCACTCATGGGCACACACACATACACTCCACCCACCCTTTGACTTTATCTGTATTGATTTGATAAAAGGCTTTGCAGGCAGATGGGGCCTTAGACTCATGTGTCAACTGATTTCAAATCAGCCCTGACTTTCTGATTACTTCTCATGAGTTTGTTCAGAATTAAAATTTTCTCAATGTGAGTTTCTGAAAGTAACCACTGGTGGGGAATCACATCTCACTGCCTTATTTCACTCACAGTTCTACTCTATCACCATAATTTCAGTACAATGCTTAATCGTTCATCTTTTTCCACCTACCAAAAGTGAGCATTAAAGTTTGGTTCATTTAGAATTTTCATGGGTTAGGGGTTACAATCTAATAACAATAGAAATAAAAGCACTTACCAGCTAATGCAGTATTTAATCAGTCATGAAAACTGTATATGCTAATAAAGGCTGTATTGATAAAAGGGAACAAGAAACAACCTCAGATGATGTAAAAGTTTTCACCTAGATTTTTAGCAGAATATTAAACACTCTGTGACTGAACAGAGATACACACATTGTAGAATCACTGACCTCTGACCCAAGGACCAGCTGACTTTGAACCTCCAGCTGCACTGGAACCTGCCCCAATGTTAGCCCTTGGCTATAAATTCAGAGTTGTTGTTTAGTCACTAAGTCATGTCTGACTCTGAAACCCCATGGACTATATAGCCCACTAGGCTCCTTTGTCCATGGAATTCTCCAGGCAAGAATACTGGAATGGGTTGCCATTTCCTACTCTAGGGGATCTTCCCAACCCAGGGATTAAACCCACATCTCCTGCTTGGAAGGCTGATTCTTTGTCACTGAGCCACCTAGGAAGCCGCCAAAATTCATAGTAAACACACAAAACTAGTACAAATGACTCTAACTTCCTTTGAGTTGATAGCTAAAGAAATATTGGTCCTTTAACCCGTAATGAAGAGTTGGTGCCAGATAATATTAGAGACCAACTCATCTAGGAAATAAACCACTGCTATTCAATCTCCTCCTGACATAGACGTGGTCAGACATCTGGTTCAACAGGTCTTCAAGGCTGCAAAATAGGTAGTAGCCCCCACACTAGTCAGGATGGCGCCCATATAAGTGACCGAAACTGGAGACGGAAGCCCTCCTCCAGGGGTAGTGGGGGTGCAGCTTCTGGATCGAGCTCCGAGCTTGATCCAGATGTGTGGAGTGGCTTCCACACATCTTGTACCCGGTGGGGCCACCCTCAGACCTCTGTCTCCTTCCTTTAACTCTCAGAAGGTTAATCAGTCTCAGGGTATTCAAAATCTCAGTGGCAAAGGAGCCTAGGAAATGTACTTTCTAGCCTTCAGGGAAAACAGGACAGTGTGAACGCAGAGACTAAGCCCTAATCACTCGCTCATTTAGCTAACACACAACAAAACCTCCTGGCTTTGCACTTGGGAAACCTCAGGTTGTGCACTTGGGAAACAGTCTGAAGATCACACAGGGACGACCCCACATCACAGCTGGGAGAGAAAGACTTCCACTCCACCTTTCTAAGGAACAATGCCACCAACTCAGTAGCATGACAATCCTAATGAATGGTTGTGACAGAGAAAAGAAGAACTGTCTATTTATGAATCTTATGTCCACTCCAAACTAGAGTGTTTGCCTAAAAATCCATATTATGATAACACAAGATGTAAACAAACAAGGATGTTTTCTGAATTCCACTATAAAGCAGGCTTCAGTGTTCACACAGCTGCTGTAATGAGTATTTGCTCACATCCTAAGAAATGCAGGAGATAATGTCTGTGCCTCCTATTCTTACCCATGGAACAAGGAACAACGTGGACTCAGGAGATTGTGGACTTGATACAAAACGGGGGTGATGTCAACCAAAGCCAGAGGGCACCCACACATGAGCGATTTCCCTTCATTGAGTGGATAATCCCTTCCCTAGGATCTGGTGAGTACATCACGGCTGCACCTGGCCCCAGGTCTAGACGTACTAGCCAGCAGCCCTCTCAGGCTTTCCAGGTGGTTCTGTGGTAAAGAATCCACCTGCAAATGCAGGAGACGTGGGTTCCATCCTTGGGTTGGGAAGATCTCCTAGAGAAGGAAATGGCAACCCGCTGCAGTATTCTTGTCTAGAGAATTCCATAGACAGAAGAGCCTGGTGGACATGACTGAGTGACTAAGCACAGCAGCCCTTTCAGAATCCCAGGTGTTGAAACCACCATCAATGGACTTCAGGACTCTTTTTCACTGTCTGGCCATGGCTATACTTCAGACATTTTCTAACTGAGTTTCTGTTCATACAAAAGTAAGTTAAGGGACTCAACGGTGGTCCAGTGGCTAAGATTCTGAGCTCTCAATGCAAGGGACCTGGGTTCAATCCCTGGTCAGGGAAAATAGAATGCACATGCCACAATTAAGACCTGGTGCAGCCAAATAAATATAAATAAATATTAAAATAAAAATAAATATTAAATTTTTAAAAAATAAAGTAAGTTTTGATTCTCCAATTAGAAATTAAACTCATTCCACAAAGATGAGCCTAGGTAAGATAATTTTATGGTGGAAGGCTTTGAATTTTTTAGGTTCTTATTTATTTGGTTTATTGTATGGTTAAAAGCTGTTCTAGAGACTTTGCTGGTGGCCAGTGGTTAAGATGATGCTCTCACTGCAGGGAGCATGAGTTCAATCCTGGCTGGGGAACTAGAATCCCAGAAACTATGTGGCAAAAACAAAAACTGCTCTAGCCAAAAACCCCATTCTCTCATATGAAAGCCACAGAGAGTTACAGGTGGTCTGGAATGTTCCTAATGTAGTAAAAATGGGGCAGCAAGTTTCTGAAGCAAATGGAGAAAAATAATGGAAAGTTGTTGAAAACTAATTTCACAGGCTTGGAACAAGCGAATGCAATGACCTCACCCCGGATGTTGAAGACACATCTCCCCTTCCGCTTGCTGCCACCATCTTTCCTGGAGAAAAACTGTAAGGTAGGGAGCCAAAGAAATGCAGATTTGGCCCCTTAGAAGGAACTCAGACTGGTCTTCAATTTCCTCTTAAAACACGTCACTTGTTAAATTAAAAACAAACAAAAAGTCCACTGGTCACATGTCATCAATACGCAGATTGACATGAATCCTTTCCATCTCCCACAAAAGCCACAGCATCAGGAATACCCACCTGTGTGGAATACGCCCACCCTCACGTCATTGTCTGCTGTTCTAATCCTGGTTTTGCTTCTCCCCTTCCTCTCTCCACTGCTAGATGATCTATGTAGCCAGGAATCCCAAGGACAACATGGTATCTTATTACCACTTCCACAGGATGAATAGAAACCTTCCTGCTCCAGGCACCTGGGAAGAATACTTTGAGAGTTTTCTGACTGGGAAAGGTGAGCGCTTGGTTTCCATCCTGTCTCAAAATCCTCAAGCAGTCTACAAAAAAGGTGTCAGTTTCTGAGAACAGCAGGGGCTCTGCTGGCTTGCAGTTCAGTTCAGTCACTCGGTTGTATCTGACTCAGCGACCCCATGGACTGCCACACACCAGGCCTCCCTACCCATCACCTACTCCCAGAGTTTACTCAGACTCATGCCCATTGAGTCCAGTGATGCCATCCAAACATCTCATCCTCTGTCAGCCCCTTCTCTTCCTGCCTTCAGTCTTTCCCAGCATCGGGGTCTTTTCAAATGAGTCAGCTCTTCACATCAGTATCAGCCAAAGTATTGGAGTTTCAGCTTCAACATCAGTCCTTCCAATGAATATTCAGGACTGATTTCCCTTGGCTGGCTTTACCATGAAGGAATCACCAGGGTGACCTCCTGCCTCCCTTCAGGATCCTCCTCCCAAGGTGGGGGTGGGGATGGGGGGTGTACTTGTCACTGGGTTTCTGTGACTCACTGCCCTGCTCTGGTCCCATCCTGCAGTGTGCTGGGGCTCCTGGTATGACCACGTGAAGGGCTGGTGGCACGCCAAGGACCAGCACCGCATCCTCTACCTCTTCTATGAGGACATGAAGGAGGTGAGGACCAAGCCACCTACCAAGTCCCCATTTGACCATAAATGCTTCAGTTGCAATGCGTGCACCCCATCGGTGACCCTCAGATTGCAGTCGGGCACAGGAGATGCTGTGTTTCGCTGGCTGCCCCATCCACCCATCACAGCGCCCCTGGCACGTCATGAGTTTCCATATCACAGTCTCACCTAGAACTCTGAGCTGTGGGATACCTTTTCCTTACAGGCAGAGGATGGCAAACATGAGTGATGCTTTTTCTCCCCCCTTGCAGTGTGTATTTTGAAATTCCCGTTAGAAGGAAAAAAACTTTCTAGTACATTTTGGGGTTTTTTTTATTAGTGCTAGAGGAATGACAGAATTTCAAGAAACAGTTTAAGAAATTTGGTGCAGTGGGAAACAGTATGGATTCTCGAACCCAAGTTCTGGCTTACTGCTTGCTGGCAATTCTTCTTTGTGAAGATGTTTGACGTCTAGGAATTTTGATGTTAGAAGTCACTAGAGAGGAGATAGTAATATACACTCCAAGAGATGCTATCAGGACTGAAGGAGGTGGTGTCATGAGAGTTGATGGTAAATGGTCATCTACCCAGCACTTTTGTGACTCCACTGGGTCTGTACCGAATGACAATCTCTGTCCTTGGATTTGTAACTGACAGCCTGATTTTTGAAAGGTACATCACAGACAGAAGCAGGAAACAGGCCGCTGTGGCCGGGTCCCTGAAGCCACTGTGACATCTGCTCTCAGCACCAGTTCAGTGCCTCCCCTGGGGGCATTTATCGGACGGGCTGGAGCAGGACTTTTGGACCTGACCCTGGACATACTGCTCCATGGAGCATGTCCCACGCACTCCAGGTCACTGTGTTTCAAGCATCTTACCAACATGACCCAGTTGACATGTTAGAGCAAGAACAGTGTAAAGACTCCAGTTAATACAGAGAACCGGAGAAGGAAATGGCAACCCACTCCAGTGTTCTTGCCTGAAGAATCCCAGGAATCGGGGGGCCTGGTGGGCTGCAGTCCATGGGGTTGCAAAGAGTCGCTAAGTCGGACTGAAGCGACTTAGCAGCAGCAGCAGCAGCAATACAGAGAACAGTATGAGTCACCACATCTAAATAAGTCATTTCTGAAAAGCTGAACATTTGTGAGATATGATTTTTAAAAATTTTAACTCGTGGCATGTTACTGATTACTATTATTAATTCATTTCAATATTCTTTTAAGACTATTATTCATTGATAAACATTATCTTATACCAAGTCTTTTCTTTTGACTCTGCTCGTAGAACCCAAAGCATGAAATTCAGAAGCTGGCAGAATTTATTGGAAAGAGCTTAGATGATAAAGTTCTGGATAAAATTGTTCACCACACTTCATTTAGCGTCATGAAGCAGAACCCAATGGCAAACTACACGTCGATTCCGGCTGAATTCATGAACCAGTCGATTTCTCCATTCATTAGAAAAGGTTTTCAGTGTTTCCTTTTGGCCATAATCCTAAAGGAACTGTCCAATATTTCATAGTCTCTGGGGAGTTTCCTTTCTATAGAAAAGAAAAATAAGATTGATAATGAAGGATTCTGGGAAAAGAACAATTTAAGAAACCACAGATGAAATTAACATTCAGCCACAAGTGGAAAGTGAGATTTGGTGTCTAGGTCTAACTGCGTATCCTCCTGTTCCCTCTGGAGTTCTGGCTGATAAGGTGAAAAGATACAGAATCAAGTCAGATGGAGCAAAAGATCCACGTTATAGAGAGTTCCAGGCTGTCAGAAAGGGCCATTCATTCAAAACTACTTTCCAAGTGGCTACTATGTGCCAGGCTCTGTTCTGGGTAATGTTCAGAGCAGTGAACAAAGCACAGGAAAGCTCCAGCCTCATGGAAATTATATTATATCTAGCCGTAAACAAGGAAGCAAATGAAAAAACATGCAGGATAATAGATGACAGTATGGAGAAAAACCAGCCTGGGAAAGGTAACAGGGATTGCACCTGGAGAACTGGGGAGAATCTTCCTTTCTCAAAATGGCATGTGCAGTCCCTCCAATAGCAGGCCCTGCTTGTTCTGCGGGCAACATCATGTTGGCACAGACCTTGCTTTGATGTGCAGGAAGGACACACAAGAGTGGCCCTCAGCCCTGCTGCTCACACAACCTTGCCATCTCCCGACCCACAAACCAGACAGCTGATCCTTCCTCCCTCCTGGAGGAGACCCTGCTGGGCCAGCCAGGGGAATGTCTCCGGGGCAGGGGGTAGAACATACAAGAGCAGGAGAACAGAGAACCACCCCTCCCCTACACCCCCCGACCCCACTCCCACCACAGTACTGACTCCCTACCATGACTGTTTCAGGGGTCGTCGGGGATTGGAAGAACCACTTCACCGTGGCCCAGAACGAGAGATTTGATGATGATTACAGGAAGAACATGGCTGACACCACTCTAGCTCTCCACTTTCAATTCTCTTAAGGAAGAAAAAGCACCAGATTTAATTGGTATAAAAGTTGATTGCCCTGACCTCGTGATATTGAATTCAGGTGGAGGGACTAGTGCTTCTTGTGTCTGCTTTTCTTCACCCTAAAAAAAGATGGAGCTAACAGCGGTTGGGGCCAGGTGGAAGGCGGAGACTTGCAACCCTGGCATCCTTACTAATGATCGTGATGCGTCAGTTTTCTACAGACCACACGCGTGTGAACACATTAAATATGCTCTGGTCATCACATAAGAATATACTCAAGTTTTCAGATACAGTGTTGATTTAAGCAAATTTGTAAATATAGCACTAGAATGTGTCAATAGTTACTATTTCTTGCAGGTGGCTATTTTCCCCTGAAACGTTCTCATTCACTCCAGGCTTCTTCCTTCAGTGCCTCTACCCCTGTCCCTCACCTCTGCCTCTGTACTTCCCTGGACTCCCCTCCCACTCCCAGCCAACCCCTCCCAGACTTGCACCTTGACCCACCTCTCTCTAGCCCCTCCTCAACTGTGTTCTAATCCATCAGCAACACCTGTCAGTGTATTTCCAGGATGTCTTACCTCTGCAGCCACCCTTCTGGTTCAGAAGCCTCTCCCTTGCCTATAGGCTACATAACTTGTTTCTCTGTTCATCATACATCTGCCAAACTTCTTTTTCCACAACAAGACTCATTACATTTCTCTTTAGCTCAGAATCTTTAGATGATTCTGAATGTTTGCTGCCTACAAGGTACATCCCAAGCATTTTTAGCCATCGATTCAAAGGCAGCTACATGGGTGACTTACCTTATGACATGGGTGACTTACCTTCCAAACCGCCTGCCAGCTGGGTTTCGTGCTGCCAAACCCCCTCCTAACTCCAGCAGAGAGCCACCTTGCTGGGTCCAAGCGCGTCTCGCAGGTTCCTCCCCTCCCCAACTAGCTTTACTCTCATCCCACCTTCTCCAGACGTTTCCTTTCCTTTCTCCCCACCAGTTTAAATCATACATAGCAAGTTCACTAACCAGCACAGGCCTCCCATCTTCCTGCCGATACTGCAACCTGAAGGACCATCTGCTCTTTGGAAGTCTTTCACACATAATTCTTATGTGATTAAGATTAAAGTGTATCATTAAATCTCTTAGAGGTCTGTATTGTCTCTTTTGTGCTTATTTAAATTTTAATTTGCTCATTTTTTCTCCAAGAGAAGGACGTTGCTAAATACTTCAATGCACACCAAACGGCAAAAACTGAGAACTAAGTAACTGAAATACTCTTATCAGTCAAGGAAATCTAAAAAGCCAACTTCTTATATTCTAAGTAGTCCTATACCAGTTATCTTGTAGAGCTTACTGTGTTAGCCACTAGCTGCATGTAGTTACTTAAATTATTTAAAATTTGAAAAGACACCTGTACCCCAGTGTTCATAGCAGCACCATTCACAAGAGCCAAGACACAGAAACCTAAATGTCCACTGACAGATGAATGGATAAACAAGATTTGGTGTGTGTGTGTGTGTGTGTGTGTGTGTGTGTGTGTGTAATGGAATATTACTTGTCATTTGTGACAACATGGATGGACCTAGAAGATTAAGTGAAATAATCAAAGACAAAAACCACATTGTTCCACTTACATGTAGAATCTAAACAACAGAAACAGACTCATAGGTACAGACTGTAATATATAGCATAGGGAATATAGTCAATAATATTACAATAATTTTATAAGGTAACATGGTTACTAGACTTATTGTGGTGATCAATCCTCAATGTATATAAATGTCAAATCATTGCACAGAACACCTGAAACTAATACAATATTGTAGGTCAACTATACTTCAATTAAAAAAATTAAAAAAAATCTGGTCATTTTCAGTTTATAACCTTGGGTTTACATAAATAAATTGTATTGTTTTCAAAAGAATTACATTTTTAAATGCTTAGACTATTACACTGAAATATTTAAATGAAAATAATAAACACACATTTTTAAAAAATTGAAAATAAATTTAAAAGTTGAATATGTAGAGGCAGAAAGCAGAACTGTGGCTACTGGGGACTGGAGGTGGGGTGGGGAGGGGTATAGGAATATGGGTCAAAGGGCATAAAGCTGCAGTTATGTAGGACAAGTAATCTAGAGATCTGGCGTCCAGCATGATAACTATAGTTAATAAGACTGTGCTGGGAACTCCCTGGTGGTCCAGTGGTTAAGACTGTGTTTTGCTGCTGTCAGTCTGGGTTCGATCCCTGGTTGGGGAATTAACATCCAGCAAACCTCACTGCACAGCCAAAAAAAAGTACTGAAAACTGGAAATGCTGAGAGAGTACATTTCAGATACTCCCATCATACATGTAAAATACGTGGAGAAGACGTTAATTAGCTGCAGTAGTAATCACTCTGCTGTGTATACATATATCAAATCATCATGTATACTTTATAAGTAAAGTAAGTGAAAGTTGCCCAGTCATCTCTGACTGTTTGTGACCCCATGGACTATAGCCCAACATGCTTCTCTGTCCATGGAATTCTCCAGGCAAGAATACTGGAGTGGGTTGCCATTTCCTACTCCAGGGGATCTTCCTGACTGAGGTGTCGAACTCAGGTGTCCTGCATTGCAGGCAGATTCTCTACCATCTGGGCCACCAGGGAAGCCCTGTACACCATAAAGATACACAATTAAATATATACAATTATTGTTAGAAAGTAAAACTTTTAAATGAAAATGAAACAGATCCTGTTATGTAACATTGCATTACTTTCTCCATAACTCATACCTCTGTTAAATTAACGGTTTCCATGCTTATCGTCTGTCTCTACCACTAGTCCAGCAAGGAGACCTTTGTTGTCTTAGTTACAGTTGTACTTCCCCCAGCAGAGAACTGGGTGCACAGAAGATGCTCTGTTACTGTGCAGACTGAATGAGCCAGGACACAGCATCAGCCTGCACCCCCAACACGCACACACACATTTCACTGTTCCTGTTCTAGCCCAACCCAAAGTCTGGAACAACTAACTAGGACTACAGGATGACCTCCTTGGTCTCTCAGCCAGTGGGAAGCGCCATGCTGACCTCCTTGCCCCCTCTACTGGCCAGTCTAGCACATGGCGGTTTTCACCTGCTATCCTCGCCCAGAGGAACCACTCTGCCTAGGGACCATGGTGTCTGGAATCTTCCCTTGTGCTTGAATTACCTGTGCCCAGTTTCTTTGCCAGTTATCGGGAAATAGGCAGAGAGGGACCAACTGTACCTAACAGACCCTGGCCTGGATCACCTGACTCCTCTGTGTCCGAGGGTTCCTGTGTATGTGCTAAGTTGCTTCAGTCATGTCTGACTCCTTGCGACCCCATGAACCATGGCCTGCCAGGCTCCTCTGTCCATGGGATTCTCTAAGTGAGAATATTGGAGTGTGTTGCCATGCCCTCCTCCAGGGGATCTTCCTGACCCAGGGATTGAACCCACATCTCCTTTGTCTCCTGCATTGGCAGGCAGATTCTTTACCACTGGTGCCACCCGGGAAGTCTCAGGCTTCAGATGATGCTTGAAAAAAAAACAAAACACCATATTCTCAAGTAGCAGGAGAAGGTCCTGAGGCCACTGCTTTTCTGACACATTAGAGATGAATCCACCTAAACACACCAGTCCCCTTATTCTGAACCCCACCCAAATTCAGTCCTATAATAATAAATCATCTGAAATGAGGAGACCTAAAACTCAACCTGCAGTGGGTAAAGAAATGAGACTATAGCTGTGGTTTCTTATAAGTTCTTTCAGCTGGACAAATGTCTCTGTGTCTGGTTTATTCCATGTGAATGGAAACAAGAAGTCTTTAGGGCCTGTGAACAACGCACTCTGAGATATGTGTAGAATTCGATGGGTTAAAGATAATTATCTAAGGGATAGGCATATACTCCTGAGATTTTAATATGATTTTTCAGTCTTCACAGAGGGCCATGAGTAAAGTTCTGCAACCAAGCAAATGTTGCCTGCTTCGAAAAAGTAATAGCATCTGAATCAGGGGAGGAGAGAGAATATGGGAGAAGTGAGGGGACCAGAGATTGGACAGGAAAGGGGACAAGAGAGGGACAAGAGAGGGACAGGAATAGGGACAGCTGAGGGGACAGGAGATGGGACAGGAGACGGATAGGAACGGGGACAGGTGAGGGGACAGCAGATGAGAGAGGAGACAGGATATGGGACAGCTGAGAAGACAGGAGATGAGAGAGAAGAGGGACAGGAATCAGAACAAAAATGGGGACAGGTGAGCGGACAGGAGATGCGACAGGTGAGGGAACACGGCATGAGAACAGGTGATAGGACAGACAACGGACAGGAAAGTGGACAGAAGTTCAGGCAGGAGACGGGACAGGACATGGGAGAGGAGGACAGGAATGGGAACAAGTGAAGGAAATGTGACTAGGGCGGCCGCCCCCGGCCGAGCTGCGCAGTTCCTGACCCTCCCAGGAGAGCCTCACGCCCCAACACCCTCGCAGAGCACAGGGCCCCGCCCCCGGGTGTGCCCCGCCCAGCCCTGAGGACCGCCCACCCCGCCCCGCCTCCTCGAGGGCGGGCTCGGTGGGGCGGGACGGGGCGGGGCTCGGTGGGGCGGGACGGGGCGGGGCTCGCGGGAAGCCACCTCCCGAGGCGGAAGCGGAAGCGCGAGCGCCGCGTGGCCGTGGCCGTGGAGACGGGGGGGCGGGGCCGGCGGAGAAGCGCGACCTTTAACCCGAAGCGGCGGTCCGTGAGAGGTGCTGGGTGGAAGTGCAGGCTGCCGGCGGCCATGGAGGTAACGCTAGGGGTTGGGGACCGAGGGACCACCTCCCCGTCTGCATGGCCGCCCGTGACCGGCCGGCTTTTGTTGTGTTTTGCAGGAGCCTGTTCACGACGGGGTGGCCTCGCCGGCCGCTCCCGGGACCGGGAAGTCCAAGGTGAAGAGACGTCTGAGAGGCGGGTCCCACCGGGAGGGGACCGCCTGGGGGACAGCTTTCCTCGGGGTCCGGGTCTGAGCGGTCAGGGGTTTCCTCTGAGTTTGCTGGGGTGAAGCCTGGCTTTCCTTGCTGCCCCGGATCAGCGTGCCTCGAGATTCCGCAGTTTCCAAACGTTCAACGAAACAGTCTGGTTTCTGAGGTCCAAACGGCGACCGGACCAAGCCTGACGGGCGGGTGGGCAGCGTCGGGGGCTCGGTCCTGCCAGCGCCTCCTCAGGTGGACACAGGTCACCCCCGTGGCATGGGCGGGGGTCGGTCCAGAGATGGGGACTTGCTGCCGAGGTTTCCTGCTACGGCTGAGTTTCAGACAGTCGTCCAAACTGTGTGTTCCCGGAAGCTTCACGGTGACCCGGAGTTAAATACTCCTGTGATCCCAGGAGAATACTGAGCCCATAGACGCTAAGTAACTTTCCCTCATTTTTCATTTAAATCCTAAATGCGCCCTGATTCATCTTGTTGCTGTAATTAGGGCTTAACGTGTTTTCCTGTGGCCAGAGGCGTCTTTCAACCTTGAATAGGACTAAAGTTTCACACAACTAAGGAACTTTAAGTAGAGTTAGTCCCAGTTCCTTGATTTTGCAGTTAAAGAAATTAAATCAAAGAAAATGTCTTAACCTGTAACAAGGGTATTCTGTAGCAAGAGGGTGTGTGCGGTTTTTTTACATTTCATTGTAGTTGTTTAACTAATAATCACTGAGTTAAACTTGCATTTGCTGATATTGAAAAACAAAGGTCTATCTAGTCAAAGCTATGGTTTTTCCAGTAGTCATGTATGGATGTGAGAGTTGGACTGTAAAGAAAGTTGAATGCCGAAGAATTGATGCTTTTGAACTGTTATTTTGGAGAAGACTTTTGAGAGTCCCTTGGACAGGAGATCCAGCCAGTCCATCCTAAAGGAAATCAGTCCTGAATATTCATTGATAGGACTGATGCTGAAGCTGAAACTCTAATACTTGGCCACCTGATGCAAAGAACTGACTCATTAGGAAAGACCCTAATGCTAGGAAAGATTGAAAGCAGGAGAAGGGGACGACAGAGGATGAGATGGTTGAATGGCATCACTAACTAAATGGACATGAGTCTGAGTAAATTCTGGGAGTTGGTGATGGACAGGGAGGCCTGGTGTGCTGCAGTCCATGGGGTTGCAAAGAGTCAGACATGACTGATGGACTGAACTGAAGTGAATATTAAAAAATATGGTATTTGGTTGATGTAAATATTCAGTAGGATTTTTTTTTAAAATATTTAGGCAGACTTTATGTGTCTTTTTTGTGGTATAGTAGAAACATGAATTATACTAAGTTGGTAATGTCTCTGCATCTTCCAGCTGGAAGCCTTGCCCAAGGAAGATCTTATCAAGTTTGCCAAGAAGCAGATGATGCTAATACAGAAAACAAAATTGAGATGTACAGGTATCAGGTTGAAAATACTCATCTTGACCACAATCTTGTTTAATCATGGTTGCAAATACTAGTTTTTTAATAGTACACTGGCTTGTTTTATCAATGAATCCAATAATATTAGAGTAGTGGAATCTTACTTAATATTCTAACCACTTGCTTTGATATTTTTTATTATCCCATAAGCCTAAACGGCAGTTATCTTTGCGTTAATAAAAAAGGTCAGGGAGGAGGATTTTAAGAAAGAGTGTGTTAAAGTTAAGCACATTTTTTTTAACCTCCCGTGGATTGTATATTCTTCTGAGTAAGGCATTTTTTCCTAAAGTTGGCAGTTGATATGTTAGAGATGTGAGGTTCTGAGCCCAAACAAGTTTTTAAAAAGGCCTTAAATAAAGCAATAAAAGACTTCTTTTCCTGGATTTCTGAACCATATTTACTGAAGTTGCTTGATTCCCTATTCAGTTTCTATTTCTTTATATTCCACAAAGATTAGGTGTTAGTTTCCTTTCGTAATATGTGTGGGTGAGCTCTTTTCAGTTACTGCCCAGTCCGAAAGCCAAAGTTTTCAAAGGTTGGATCCACTTATGATAAAGAGAGTAATTTATTTGGAAATGTGTAGGCACCAGATCTGGACATGAGTTGATGAAATAGATTAATGTGTACATTTAATATGAGATTAGTTGTTGCTCTAAGGTTATACAGAAAGAAGTTATTTACAGCTGAAATAATGTCTGAGATTTGCTTCAGAAATGTCAAGATGCATAAGAGGGAAAAGAGGAAGTAAAGACAGGTTGGGATAAAATAATATTGCTCATTTAGTCAGTATTAAACCAAGATGATGGAGCATAGAGGTTAATCATACTATTCTCTCTAGTCTTTTTAATTTGTAGTTTTCCATGATAAAAAGGGAAATGAAATGCTAGGTGAACTTAATGCTTTCTCAAAAATATGTGCTGTTTCTTAAAAAAGTATTACAATTTATAGTGGGGTTTTTTTTTTTTAAAGAATGTACTTCTCACTTTAGCCAGTAATTCCTTTTTCATTCCTGAACTAGTATCTTTTTTTAATTTTTTCATAATTGTTTAGAGTTGGAGAAGGAAGTTGAAGAATTGAGGTCAAAGCTGGTTGCTGGAGGAGCTGACATCATTAAGGTAAGGACACATTGTGAGTGTCACTTTGATTTTTGTTTTTCTTAGATGAGATGCCCGATGATAATTCAGATTTCCTGAGGGCTGTCAGCTGCTCCCACCCAAGGTTACATGCTCCATCTCTCTGGTTGAGTGTGTGGAGAGAGGTGGATGAGCGCTTCTGCCCTTTCTGTTCTGACCTGGTGTCACTTTCTGTCCTCTGCATCCCACTCACTCTGTCCTTAATGCTTGCTGCCTCGGTCTCAGTCCTGCTCTTCCCTTGCCCGTGAGGAACCCAGCCCCAAGCAGGACTTTGAGGAGTCTCTCCATTTCCAGGGCTCTTTGTGAAGCACTTCATGTCATCCTTGTGAAGCACACCTACCTTGATGACCCTGTAACTAGACTCGCTCTCTCTTATTAGTTCTACATACTCTTGTCACATCACAGAATACTCTTTTTATCTTGTTACTTCCTGTTTAAAAACCTGAGTTGCTTATTCTTACTCATAGGCCCTTATTTTAAAAATAACTTTTAAAATGTATCTGTTCATTTTTGACTGTGCTGGGTCTTTGTTGCTATTCAGGCTTTCTCTAGCTGTGAACTGGATCTACTCTTTGTTGTTATGTACACAGTTCTTGTTGTAGGGGCTTCTCTTGTTGCAGAGCACAGGTTCTGTAGTGTGTGGACTTCAGTAGTTGCGGCACATGGACTCATGGATCATTGGTTGTGGCCTAGGGGTGTAGTTGCTCCAAAGCATGTGGGACCTTTCTGGATCAGGGATCAAACTTGAGGCCTCTGCATTGGCAGCAGGTTTCTTTACCACTGAGTCACTAGGGAAGCCCTCACGTGCCCTTAACGCTATTTAAATGCTTTTCCTTCCCCCACTTGGCCTGGCCGTCTTTAAAGTTTCTTTGCTTCTGAAAGCTCTGCAGTAATTTTTTTTCTTGCTTTTCCATGTTTGTAATTTAAGTCTTGCTGTCTGTCTAGTCTTTGATTATATATTGTCTTATTCTCCCAGCTTGGGAGCAGTGGACAATCGAGGGGCTCCCAGGAAGTTATTTCAAGGAGTCTTTAAATCCCTGTGTACACCTCATACTGCCATTTTGTTCTTTATTTAGTCAAAACAGTATATGAATTCTGAATGGTGTGCACAAATAACATTGGGATTTGTAATGTACAGATTGATTTAAGCATTTCTGAATCATAATGATTTTATTTGATCATTACATATTTTCCTGATTAGTAATAGCCAAGGTTGGCCACAAAATTCATTCCAGTTTTTCATAACATCTTAAAGAAAAGCCCAAACAAACTTTGTGGCCAACCTAGTAATTAATTAGGGCTTTCCTGGTGGCTCAGATGGTAAAGAAGCCTCTTGCAATATCCGAGACCTGGATTTGATCCCTAGGTTGGGAAGATCCCCTGGAGGAGGGCATGGCAACCCACTCCAATATTCTTGCCTGGAGAATCCCCATGGACAGAAGTACCTGGCAGGCTACAGTCCATGGGGTTGCAAAGAGTTGGACAAGACTGAGTGACTAAGCACAGTAATTAATTAAAGAACCTGACTCTAGAGCCAGACTGCCTGATTCCGATCTTGAGACCCTGCTCTGCCACAAGCAGGCTATGTGACCACGGCTATGTTTCCTAACTTCTCTGTGACTCTTCCACTGGAGACTAGAGAGAATAACGAATAATAAGACCTGCTTTCCTAGAGTCAGTACACACAGTACAGAGAGCTGGATCTGTCCCATAAGTACTCATTGATTTTGTTATTACCGTATATTATTTGTAGTAGATATTGTATACATATATGTACGCATATATACATACATGCTCACCCACACACTAAAAAGCACGTTTTTGTACCTGAAAAGAACATTGCAGATGCCATTGTGTCAGTGAACTCTTAGCCCTTAAAATATTTTCCATACACTTACCTTGCAGAATATTTAAATATTAAATATGTGTCCCTTGTTTCCTCCTTGTAGATGTATTCTCCTGTTCTGTCAAAACTACTCTTAAAAATGAGGGTAAAAATTTATCTTAAGTTAGCTAAGTTTACCTTTCAGGTTATTAATTTAATACCCTGACCACTGAAATCTCAGAAAGTAATAGTTTGGTAAAATTAAATCAAGATTGCCTGGTGAAATAATAATATCGATATGCAGATGACACCACCCTTATGGCAGAAAGCGAAGAGGAACTGAAAAGCCTCTTGATGAAAGTGAAAGAGGACAGTGAAAAAGTTGGCTTAAAGCTCAACATTCAGAAAACTAAGATCATGGTATCCCATCCCATCACTTCATGGCAAATAGATGGGGAAACAGTGATAGACTTTATTTTCTTAGGCTCCAAAATCACTACAGATGGTGACTGCAGCCATGAAATTAAAACACATTTGCTCCTTGGAAGAAAAGCTATGATCAACCTAGATGGCATATTAAAAAGCAAAGACATCACTTTGCTAACAAAGGTCTATTTAGTCAAAGCTCGGTTTTTCCAGTAGTCATGTAAGGGTGTGAGAGTTGGGCCATAAAGAAAACTGAGCGCTGAAGAATTGATGTTTTTGAACTGTGGTGTTGGAGAAAACTCTTGAGAGTCCCTTGGACTGCAAGGAGATCCAACCAGTCAATCCTAAAGGAAATTAGTCCTGAATATTCATTGGAAGGACTGATGCTGAAGTTCCAGTACTCTGGCCAGCTGATTCAAAGAACTGACTCCTTAGACCCTGATGCTAGGAACGACTGAAGGCAGGAGGAGGAGGGGACAGCAGCAGATGAGATAATTGGATGGCATCACTGACTCGATGGACATGAGTTTGAGTAAGCTCTGGGAGCTGGTGATGGACAGGGAAGCCTGGCGTGCAGCAGTCCGTGAGGTTGTAAAGAGTCAGACACGACTGAGCGACTCAACTGAAAATTAAATGAGAATGAAATCTTTTGATTTCCATTCCTAATGAGAAGATTACACTGGAGAGTGATTGGAGGAGCTTGAGCATCAGTTAATCAGCTGCTTTGAGTTTTCTGTTTTAGAAAAATCACAGATTGCAGTTTTATTCCTTCATCGGGAGAAAGTACACTGGAAAAACATGACTTTGAATGCAAAGTTTTCTGTTCTTCATAAAAATGTATGGCTTTCTGGGGGCTTCCAGGTGGTGCTAGTGATAAAGAACCCACCTGCCAGTGCCAGAGATACAGGATGCCTGGGTTCAGTCCCTGGGTTAGGGAGATCCCCTGGAGAAGCAAATGGCAACTCACTCCAGTACTATTGCCTGGAGAATTCCATGAACAGAGGAGCCTGACAGGCTACAGTCCATGGGGTCACAAAGAGACAGACACAACTGAGTAATTAACACTTTAACATTTTTACAAGTTTCAATTATTAAATTTGTGATAGTCATCTTCTAGTGCATTGAAATACATCTGAAGTATTGTGAACCTGACATATTTGACTTTTTTAAAAAAAATCCATATTTTCCATGTCAAACAGAGTTGTGTGGTATTACAGTGAGCTTATATGCTGCTTCCAAATGCACAAGGAAGGGAAAGATTACAAGTTAGGATGTGAAGTTTCTTGTACATACCCCTCTTGTTTTCTTGTTGCTGGAATTTGCATTTCCTGGGAATGACTGTCCATTTTGTGCCTCTGATCTCTAAGGATATTTATAGCTGTTTTCAGATAATGCCCTCTGTATATCTCCTAAAATTACTGTTTTCAGGCTTCCCCTGATAATTTATCAAAAAGTTTACGTTGCAATACCATGTAGTGTGAAAAAAACTAGTTTTAAAACTAAAATTGTTTTAACAAAAATAATGTATGCACATTTAGAAATAGTGCTAACAACGAATAACTATAATACTAAATAGTTGATGGAAATTATGTTTCTAAATAATATATTTATCCTGCTATTCTTTGATTTATTCCTTGGTGAGACATTTAGCTATTAACTTCCTGTTATAACTGATGAAAACTTAGCTATCTTTCACAATGATGCCTACTTTCCAAATGGTTAAACAGATCAAATAATCGTTTATATACTTTTTCTTGGACACCTGCCTCCTCAAGCCTTGTGTCCTGTGCTCATTTGGTCTGGTTGTCTCTAGGTCTGCTGTGGTTTTCCTGGAGCCAGCCTTGTGCCATGACCCAGTGAATATCTGTCCTGCTCTCTGCTTCAGCCCTGCACCTCCACCCCACTTGCTGGGTGGAATGTCATTTACTTTTCTGGTTAATCTTCTCGTTCTGTAGACCATGTTCTTCTCCAGGTTCCTAAGAACAGAGGCATAGGAGGAAGATTGTTACCATCTTGTATTGAAAAGTGGCTGTATTCTACTCTCAAGTTTATAAATAGTGTTTATAACTTAATATAGAACTCTTAATTTTTTCTACATCTGCTTTGTTTTTATATTTTTGTTTTTCTTTGTTTCACATTCAGAAATTCAGAGGCAGTTCTAGGGTGCTAGTTGATTACTGTTGTTTAGGATTTTATCTAGGTTTTAAGGTTTACGATTGACTAAATTCACAGTGAAATGGGTCCATGATTATCTTGTATTGTAAAGTCATTGGATATTGTTATCAAGTTATGCCAGTTGTGAGAATAGCTTGAGAATTCTTCTTGCTTTTTATTTTCTCTGAAGAAACTCATATGTAATTGGGATAATCTGTTGTTTAAAAACTTGATAGAACTCACCTGCAAAGCTCTCTTTTCCTCCTGTGTCTTTGGTAGACCATTTTCAACCTCTAGTTTAATTTTTAAGTAGTTACAGTATTGATTTGTGTGTGTGAGAGTTACATTTTTCTAGGAATTTTTATCTGTACCATTTTACTTTTCAGTATTATTGGCAGGTTAATAATTGATCATAATATTCTTCTTAACTATTTAGTCTGTAGTTTATATATGGATAGGTTCCCTTTCTGTTCACTATGTTTGTGACTTCTGTCTTCTCTTGATCAGTCTCATAAAAGGTCTGCTTTGTTAGCTTTGTTTTCAAGAAACTGACTCTTGGCTTGTTTGGTTTCCACTTCATTGAGTTCCTCTCTTATTTCATCTCTTCAGTGTATGAACCTTTTCTGGGGGTGGGAGGGACA
Organism: Capricornis sumatraensis; assembly: GCF_032405125.1. Lineage (NCBI taxonomy): Eukaryota > Metazoa > Chordata > Mammalia > Artiodactyla > Bovidae > Capricornis > Capricornis sumatraensis. The sequence goes on from NC_091069.1 coordinate 61,798,210, forward strand.
CTGGGGGTTTGCTTGCCCATTGTTCCAAGCACTCCTGATCACGACTGTCAGTCCCAGCTAGAACCTACTTCCTGTACCCGCTTCAGCGGTATCTGCTGCCTCCATTCCTGAGCATTTGGTTTTCTAGTGAGTGTTTGCCAGCTTCTTGTATGTTTCTCCATGTGAGCCCTCAGGTTCTAGCTTGCTGCTGCTTTCTAATTCACTTCCTCTACCTCCTCCACTGTCAGTTTTTCAAAGTTGTATTGAGATTTCTCATATCTGCATGTCTTTTCTCCTATTCTCTTGGTTCTTGTGTATAGCCTTTTAAATATGCTTACTTTAGCATGGTTTGGAGAGGTGAGGAGATAATTATGGGTAAAGTCAATCCATTGTTTTTAACCTCAAACAAATTGTCCTGTTCCAAAACAGGCCTTGACAGAACGTCTGGATGCTGTTCTTTTGGAAAAAGCAGAGACTGAGCAACACTGTGTTTCTCTGAAGAAGGAAAATATTAAAATGAAGCAAGAGGTTGAGGTAAGGCAGGATTTTATTTATTTATTTATTTTTATTAACTTATATAATATAGTTGTAAATTTTAGAACCAGGATCTTAAAAAGCATCTCGTTGGACTTCCCTGATGGCTCAGTGGTAAAGAATCTGCCTGCCAATGCAGGAGACACAAGTTCAATCCCTGACCCGGGAAGATCCCACATGCCACAGAGCAACTAAGCCAGTGCACCACAACTACTGAAACCACATGCCCTAGAGACTAAGCTGTGCAATAGGAGAAGGCGCTGCGATGAGAAGCCCCTGCTCACCATAATTAGAGGAAAGCCTGAGTAGCAATGAAGACCCAGCACAGCCAAAGATAAATAAATATAAATAAAACTAAAAAAATACTAAGGGAAAAAAAAGCATCTCATCTTATTTTAACTATAAGATTTGCAGATAAGAAAACAGACTGATATTTTAAAAGAAGGATAACTGAAATCACTGAGCTACACGGAGAGAGACAGCTAACATTTACCTGTTCGTTTTAATGTTTAATCTTTTTAACTGTAGTATCATTTTTTTAATAAAATGGGAAAGATACCTATTTTATGAAATATCTGTTTTATGAGAAACTACCAATTTAAATGTTGATTGTCTCACATACTGTACATACCGTTGCTTGCTCACTTCTCGGATACTTGCCTACCATTGGGTCTGTGCTACTTTTCTCCCCAAAACTTTTATCACTGTATTCAGGAGATGTTCATTAAAGCCTGTAACTTAATAGAACTTATGTAATTTATTACCATTTAAAACAAAATTAAACTCAGAGATTTCCTTGCTTTGAGTAAGACATTAGTACTACTGCTGGATATCATCATTATTATTAAGGTGGTCAGAGCTTCTAAGCAGAATTTTTGGAATCTAAGGATCATATTTCTCTGTGTACACTGCTGCTTGTTTCCTCCTTATGAGACTGTGTCTCTTATTTTTCTTAAGGCAGAGGTTTCGTCTTAAATAATTTTTGTGTGCTTTTTACGTTTATAGGATTTTGTAACTAAGTTGGAAGATGTGCAGAAAGAGTTGGAACAATCACAAAGAAGCTATGGAAAAGAAATAGAAAATTTGAGAAATGAATTAACAACAGTACATTCCAAATACAGTAATGATAAAGCTGATTGGCAAAAGGAAGTGGAAGAAGCAGCAAAAAAACAATTAGAGCTTTCAGAACAGCTCAGATTTCAGAGTGATTCTGAAGATAATGTTAAAAAGCTGCAAGAAGAGATTCAGAAAATTAAGCTAGTCTTTGAGGATCAAATTTTATGTCTGCAAAAGCAGTTAGAAATTTCCACAAATAAAAAGGAGCAAGAAATTACTCACCTCCAAGGAGTGATTGAGGCTAATTGTCAGCAGTACCAAAAAGATATTAATAGTTTGCAAGAAGAACTTGTACAGTTGAAATCTACACACCAAGAAGAGGTAAAAGAATTGATGTGCCAAATTGAAACATCTGCCAAAGAACATGAAGCAGAAGTAAATTATTTGATCCAGCTAAAGGATAACTTAGTCAGAAAGTGTGAGGCAGGTGAGATGAACATTCAGGAGAAGTATAAATGTGAATTAGAAAATGAAGGGAAAGCCTCAGGTGCAGACCAAGAAAATCAGGTGTGCTCTTTGCTCTTACAGGAAGATTCTCTTGTAGAACAAGCAGTGAATGAAAAAGTTAGACACTTAGAAGATGCCCTAAAAGAACTGGAGTCTCAACATAGCATCTTAAAAGACGAGTTAACTTACATGAATAATCTAAAATTAAAACTTGAAATTGACGCCCAACATATAAAGGATGAGTTTTTTCATGAACGGGAAGATTTAGAGTTTAAAATTAATGAATTATTACTAGCTAAAGAAGAACAGGGATATATAATCGAGAAATTAAAATCTGAGCTAGAAGATGCAAATAAACAGTTTTGCTGTACCATCGAACAACATAACAAGGAAGTACAGAGTCTGAAGAAACAGCATCAAAAAGAAATAACAGAACTAAATGAGACATTTTTGTCAGATTCAGAAAAAGAAAAGTTAACATTAATGTTTGAAATACAGGGTCTTAAGGAACAGTGTGAAAAACTACAACAAGAAAAGCAAGAAGCAATGTTAAACTACGAGGGTTTACGAGAGATTATGGAAATTTTACAGACAGAGCTGGGGGAATCTGCTGAAAAAATAAGTCAAGAGTTTGAATCAATGAAGCAACAACAAGCATTTAATATTAATGAACTTCAGCAGAAGCTCCAAACTGCGTTTAATGAAAAAGATGCTCTTCTTGAAACTGTGAATTGTCTCCAGAGAGAAAATGATAACTTACGGTCACAGCAGGAATGTGTACCAGAACTTGAAAATACCATAAAGAATCTTCAAGAGAAGAATGAACTGTATCTAGTTAGTCTCAGTCAGAGAGATACCATGTTACAAGAATTTGAAGCAAAGATAAGTTCTCTTACTGAGGAAAAATATGATTTCATAAGTAAGATGAAAAGTTCTCATGAAGAGATGGATAATCTTCACAAAAAATGTGAAAGGGAAGAAAGGTTGACTGTAGAACTTAGGGAAAAAGTGGATCAGACTGCCCAGTACAACAGTGAACTAGAACAGAAGGTGAATGAATTAACAGCAGGACTAGAAGAAACTTTAAAAGAAAAGGATGAAGAGAACCAAAAACTGGAAAAGCTTACAGCTCAGTTGAAAACTCTCTCCGAAGACCAGGAAGCCATGTCATTGGAAGTGAGGTCTCTTCGTGAAGAAAATAGCAGACTGAGTTCAGAGAAGAACCTGCTGAGCAGGGATCTGGAAGCCCTCCTGTCTCAAAAAGAAGGAGATGTTGCACTTCAGAAGCAGATCTCTGAATTAGAAGAGGAACTTCGGTTAGCTGTCAGAGAAAGGGATAATTTGAATAAACTTTTGGAAAACGAGCAAGTTCAGAAGTTGTTTGTCAAAGCTCAGTTGTGTGGTTTTCTTGAACAGATGGAGTCAAAGGTTTCACAAGAAAGGGAAGAACAGGATGTTGTAAATATCCTACAAGCCATGGGTGAATCCTTAGATAAAATAAATGAAGAAAAATACAACTTGGCTTTTCAGTATGATGAAAGAAAAGTAGAGTTAGAAAAAGAGATTAAGCTCCTTCAAGAAGAGCATATGGTTCAGTGTGAGGAACTTAGGTCTCTACTAAGAGATTATGAGCAAGAGAAAGTTGTCCTAAGGAAAGAGTTAGAAGAAGCCCTCTTGGAAAAGGAGGCCCTGCAGTCTGACCTTCTGGAGATGAAGAATGCCAGTGAACAAACAAGGTTTGAAAATCAGAATCTCCTAATTCAGGTTGAAGAAATGTCTCAAAAACTGTGTAGAGAAAATGAAAACCATCACGAAAAAGAAAAAGATTTTATAAAAGAACTTGAAAACCTAAGGCCATTATTGGAACAGAAAGAATCTGAATTGCAAGATGTGAAAGCAGAGTTAATATCATTAAAGGTAATATTAATGTGAATTTTATTTAAGTAAATTCTTAGTTCTAGTCACAAGCTCTAGACAATATAAATATTACCATTTTTACACTTCGAAGTCAAATTTTTAGCATTTAAGCTCAAATGCAAATTTTTGAAAAGTGTATTAAACATATTCATATCACACTTAATCATACTGATTACTGTTGGTTTTAGATTATTTTGGAATCTTGATTTTACATAAGATTAAGTGGCCAGGGGGTTAAATGTTGGTCAAAAGTAGTCACCAGCAAAACTACAACTAAATGTGAAAATTTTTTAATTTTATCCTTGTGTGATACACATATTGCCTTAAAGCACACTGTTAAGCAAAAAGAAAATAGGCTAAAGCAATATTTCATTTTAGCCAAAACTTCAGATTTTCCTCCCAAGATTGTGGCAGGATAAACTATGGTCATCATTTAATCTCTTCCTTATTACATCATGTAGTTGATATCCATTGGGTGGGTCATCTTGGGTTTGGCTGCTATTGTTTTTAGTAGTAAATGCTATGTGCATGATGAGATCAGAATTACTGGGTCTCTAAAGGGAAGAGAAAGTCTGTTCAGGTGATTGCTCTCTGTATGAATTCTCTTTAATAATATTTTTTTTTTCATGCTTAGCATAACGGCCAGTTCGTCATGGGGAATGCAGTGATTGTCTTTGTTTTTCCTATAAAATCTAGGATTCCTTCAAGAAATCACCTTCTGTGGAAAGTGATCAACCTTCAGTAAAAGAGTTTGAAGAAAAAATAGGTAACTATGGTTTTACATATGTTTTTATGGTTAATTGAACAGATTCTTAGAGTTAGAACAGAATGGGAAGTTCTCTCTCCAGTTAATGAGGTGTTAAAGGCATAGTATCACTCTTCTTCTGATGGCCTCTGCCTTCTGCTCGCCTTCACTTTTAAAACTCTCACTTTCTATTGTTTCATCCAGAGGACTGTTGTGATTCCTTTTATAAAAAGTGCCATGATTGTTTTGGGGTTTTTCATTCATTTAGCAAACTTGGCTGAAAGGCCAGCTACTTAGGCACTGGTGATAGGAAGGTGGCTAAGATGCAGTCTTTGTCTTCAAGAACACACTGCAAGAGAGGGCTGTTCCTCCCAGAGTTTGGGGTGTGGACGAGTTCTGCTGGTGCCAGTGCAGGAAGATGTGATTAACTGCTTGTTGAGTTGGGAGAAACATCACAGGACAGGCTGTCCTTGTCTTAAAGAGTGAGTAATGTAACCCAAGAAGGAGGATACTGTAGCAAGAGGAGACGGCAGGTGCTGGTATGTTCACACTGCTGACATCCGGGGGTCCTCCTGGGAGGTTCTAGAGTGGGAGAGGCCACTCCCAACAGGGCTGGTGTGATGTGTGGAGGAGTCCGGCTTCATCACTCCTGCTTATCCGTCAGAGTAACCAAGATGGGGTTGTGTGAAGTACCTGTAATTCCTCATTTTACTGCCCAGTTGTTGCGGGAGTAGTGGGAACAATCTAGAGTGACCCACAGTCTTCTGTGATGGATGGTTGGAATGGTTGGGGTGACTGGTAGAGGGCTGACCAGGTAAGCCACTTCTCTACATCATTAGCATTAGAAGCCGTGAGGTGGAGATCACCAAGGAAGTGAGTGTAGAAGAAAGACAAGGACCAGAAACAGTTCTCTGTCGAGTAAAAGTCAGAAAGATAGAAATGGCAAAAGAGTGAAAAGAAATAACTGGAGGGTTAGAAATACCCAGAGCATAAGATGTCTTGGAAGCTAAGACCAGTGAAGTGCATTCGGAGGAAGTGTTGAGGAGGGAAGAAAGGCCACTTTAGTACTCGGGCCCCGCCTGAGCTAAGCAGCATCAAGGTCATTGGTAACTTGATAACAGTTGCCATGGTATGCAAGAGAGTGACTGGAACGGATTCAGGGAGAAAATAGGGGAGAGAAATGTGAGAACAGACACAGACCATGTTCAGAAGGAAGAGATGGGACAGAGTCCAGAGGGTGGGTGTGTGTGTGGGGGGGTGTGTGTGTGGGGGGGGGGGTGTGTGTGTGTGGGTGTGGGTGTGGGTGTGGGTGTGGGTGTGTGGGTGTGTGTGTGTGTGAGAATGAATGAAGTCTCACCTGTCTTCTCATGACCCTCCCCTCCCCTCTTTGGCTGCTTCCACCCTTTGTTCCTGACCTTAAGCTCTTGGTGGCATTTCTCTTGTTGCATGTCTGTCAACTGTTGGGGTGAATCCATTAGAGAGTGGGTTTTGCTGCACAAGAGAGGGGAGAATTGTGCACTGATGGCCCGAGTAGGTGAGGGGGTGTGGGGTGAGACACAGAAGTGGAAGAGTTGGCCTGTGCTACACACACAGACGGTGCCTCTGTCACAGCCGAGGAAGGCAGTGGTGAACAAAGGCACAACTCAATGAATCAGCAAGTGTAGAAGTTCAGATCATTACCGAAGTTCATCAGAGACACGAGAAGTAAGATCTGGAGCATGGAGTTTACGTCGGGGAAACGGCCAGAGAGATTAAGGGAGAGTCACACTGGACATACTGAAGTCCAGCTGGAAAAAATCAGACCCACCTACCGGAGGCACCTGTGGATCATGAACAGTGAAGAGCGTCTGACATCTCTGCTTCATCCTGATTGGCTGTCACCACCAAGGAGCCCAGCATACCTGCATTTCCAGGAGGTCCTCTGCTGTTCAGGGGTCCGAATGGCCTCTCCATGTATGGACACTGAGAAGATGGGCTGTTCTGGAAGACTGAAGAAAATGAGAATTCTGTTCATTGTTTGCCTTGCCTAGAAAATCCATAATTAAGCTTTTACTTAAAAATAGATACTTTGCTATTTATTTTAATTTCAAATTGTATATTTTGTGTACTAGATTAAAGTTTCATTTCTAGGACTATGTGAGTAATTCTAATATTTTCCCCTAGTTTTCATTTGAGTTTATGTATAATTGTTTCATTTTATGTTTTTAGGATACTTGGAAAAAGAAGCCAAAGAGAAAGAGGAGAAAATAAGTAAGTTAAAACTAGTTGCTGTGAAAGCAAAGAAAGAACTAGATTCTAGCAGGAAAGAAGTAAGTTGACTTAAAAATCCAAGATTTGTGAACCTTACCTTTCAGAAAATCAAGTTTTTCTGTGCATTAAAAAACTATCATATATTTAAAATAGGCCCAGACACTCCAGGAGGAACTTGAATCTGTTCGCTCAGAAAGGGATCAGTTGTCTACTTCCATGAGAGATCTCATTCAAGGAGCTGAAAACTATAAGGTAAAAATAGTTACATTAATAACAAGTTACATTTGTGACTTGTAAGTTAAGAAGTGTACTTGAAATATAAAACTTTTTTTTTGTTTATTTATTTTAATTGGAGGCTAATTACTTTACAATATTGTAGTGGTTTTTGCCATACATTAACATGAATCAGCCATGGGTGTACACGTGTTCCCCATCCTGAACCCCCTCCCACATCCCCTGTCATTCCATCCCTCAGGATCGTCCCAGTGCACAAGCCCTAAGCACCCTGTCTCATGCATTGAACCTGGACTGGTGATCTGTTTCACATATGATAATATACATGTTTCAATGCTATTCTCTCAAATCATCCCACCCTTGCCTTCTCCCACAGAGTCAAAAAGCCTGTTCTTTATATCTGTGTGTCTCTTTCGCTGTCTCACATACAGGGTCATCGTTGCCATGTTTCTAAGTTCCATATATATGTGTTAGTATACTGTATTGGTATTTTTCTTTCTGACTTAACTTCACTCTGTATAATAGGCTCCAGTTTCATCCACCTTATTAGAACTGACTCAAATACATTCTTTTTAATGTCTGAGTAACATTCCATTGTGTATATATACCACAGCTTTCTTATCCATTCGTCTGCTGATGGACATCTAGGTTGCTTCCATGTCCTGGCTATTGTAAACAGTGCTGCGATGAACACTGGGGTACACATGTCTCTTTCAATTCTGGTTTCCTCGGTGTGTATGCCCAGCAGTGGGATTGCTGGGTCATAAGGCAGTTCTCTTTCCAGTTTTTTAAGGAATCTTCACACTGTTCTCCACAGTGGCTGTACTAGTTTGCATTCACACGAACAGTGTAAGAGGGTTCCCTTTTCTCCATACCCTCTCCAGCATTTGTTGTTTGTAGACTTTTTGGTAGCAGCCGTTCTGACTGGCGTGAGATGGTACCTCATTGTGGTTTTGATTTGCATTTCTCTGATAATGAAAACTCTTGTCCATAACATAGTCACCTTGTATGTTTTAGTAAAGGTTTGCACTATTTGTGTGTGTGTGTAATGTGTCATCCTAGTGTCAAGGTTTTAAGTGGCTAGGGTTTCCAGTTCCAGTTCAGTTGTTCAGTCGTGTCTGACTCTTTGCGACCGCATGAATCGCAGCACTCCAGGCCTCCCTGTCCATCACCAACTCCCGGAGTTCACTCAGACTCACATCCATCGAGTCAGTGATGCCATCCAGCCATCTCATCCTCTGTCGTCCCCTTCTCCTCCTGCCCTCAATTCCTCCCAGCATCAGAGTCCTTTCCAATGAGTCAACTCTTCGCATGAGGTGGCCAAAGTACTGGACTTTCAGCTTTAGCATCATTCCTTCCAAAGAAATCCCAGGGCTGATCTCCTTCAGAATGGACTGGTTGGATCTCCTTGCAATCCAAGGGACTCTCAAGAGTCTTCTCTAACACCACAGTTCAAAAGCATCAATTCTTCGGCGCTCAGCCTTCTTCACAGTCCAACTCTCACATCCATACATGACCACTGGAAAAACCATAGCCTTGACTAGACGGACCTTTGTTGGCAAAGTAATGTCTCTGCTTTTGAATATGCTATCTAGGTTAGCAGTCACCATCTGCAGTGATTTTGGAGCCCCAAAAAATAAAGTCTGACACTGTTTCCACTGTTTCCCCAGCTAGGGTTTAAATATGCCTTTAAGGTATTGTTTTTTAAGACTACCATTTCTGTTTGGAATTTCCTAATAAAATCAGTAATAAACAAAGATGGCTATTATTACAGTCCTCTGGCCAAGGAAATGTGAAAGTTAGACATGTGTGTTCTTGCCTGGAGAATCCCTGGGACAGGGGAGCCTGGTGGCCTGCCGTCTGTGGGGTTGCACAGAGTTGGACATGACTGAAGTGACTTAGCAGCAGCGGCAGCAGACATGTCTAACACAAATGTGAAAACACTATTTGGAGGTATTACTGCTCATCAGCCTAAATAACATGAGACAGTATTATAGGAAGATGAAAAAATAAAACAGAAGAATTTGACATTTTGTTTCTTTATGCATTCAAGTATTTCTACAGCCAGGCTGAGCCTGAGTACTAGGAAGACGGTGGTCAACCAGGTAGGTGGAGTTTCTGCCAGCCTGGCCTTAGTCCCAAAGGCAGTAAGAGCAGACAGACAAAGAAATAGTGTGTAGGAAAGTTAAGGTGGGTGGGGTGACTTCTGTGTAATAACAAGCACTGTAAGCCAGGCAGTCTTCTCAGTGCTTGACACGTCCTGTCACACGTGATGTGTGTGTGTGATAAGCATGTTATTAACGTTGCTGGTTTACCAGCAAGGAGTCAGGTCACAGAGCAAGAAGCCAGTGGAGCAGGGGTTAGGTTCAAGCATTTGGTTCCAGATCTCTTCTTCTAGCAAGTAAATGAGCTGTGCTGTGCCAGTGAGACCTGAAAACAGAGAAACCAGGAGAGGATGAATCAGAAAACTACTTCAGGAAAATCTAGTTCCCCTCTCCAAAATGAATTCTGAGGTTTCGTCAAAAATGAGTGATTTTTAAAAATTAGAATAAAATCCTTAAAATACTTGATCGTGTGATCTCTAGATGCATAATACTTTTCTAAACTTAAGAAGTTACAAGGGGAAAGAGACTGAACTAGATAAAACTAACAAGTGAAAATATGACAAGGGATTAGTATCCTTAACATAAAGATATCTCATTCATTTAAAAAAAATGCTTATTTGAAATTTATATATGGGTTTATCTGTCTTTTATGAGTCATTAGGAGCTTGCTTCTTTACATTTTGAGAACCATATAATCTATTTTCCTGTAAAGGTAGACCAAGCATACCAATTTACTTCTTTAAAATATATTTTTTTAAAGGACCAGTGGGGGGGAGATGTAGAACATCCAAGAACTGTGGGGCAGCTACAAATGTATAGCATGTGTGCAATATGAATGCCATTGGAGAAGAGAGAGAAAGGAACACGGAAATACTTGGCACAGGGAAGACTGATTACCCAGTTAACAGACCTGGGAAGGAAGTTCAGAGAACACCACATATAGCACAATCAGAAGAGGTGCACCATGGCATGTCATTTTCAGATTACAGAAAATCAAAGATGAAAGTCCTGAAAGAAGCCACAGAAAAAAACACCTTATGTGGCTCAGGCGGTAAAGCATCTGCCTACAGTGCGGGAGACCCGGGTTCGATTCCTAGGTCGGGAAGTTCCCCTGGAGAAGGAAATGGCAACCCACTCCAGTATTCTTGCCTCGAAAATCCCATGGACGGAGGAGTCCGGTAGGCTGTAGTCCATGAGGTCACAAAGAGTCAGACACAACTGAGCAACTTCACTTCACTTCACTTATAGAGGATTACATCAAACTTACGGGGAGCCATACAGAAGAGAAGAGTGTAAAATGCATTGCTTAAGGTGTTGAGAGAAAAAAACCCACCAACCTAGAATGCTTTGCACTAGAAGTGAAGGAGCAATAGAGTTTCTTAGAAATTGAGGGCATTTGTTGCCAGTAGACATGCCTGTCAATAAATGTTAAAAGAAGTTCTTTAGGACTTCCTTGGTGGTGTGGTAGATAAGAATCTGCCCGCCAGTGGAGGGAACACAAGTTCAATCCCTGGTCCGAGAAGATTCCACTTGTTGAGAAGCAACTAAGGTCGTGCTCCACAACTCCGGAGTCCGTTGCCCATAGAGCCCAATGCTTTGCAACAAGAAAAGCCTGTGCATCACAAGGAAGAGTAGCCCCCATGCCACAACTAGAGAAAAGCCCCTGCAAAGCAGAGAAGACCCAGTGCAGCACCCCACCCCCCGCCAAAAAAAAAAAATTTAATACGAGTTCTTTAGAAAGAAGAAAGATAATACAGGTCAGACCGCAAAGGGTCAACACAGTATTGGGGAAGAACAGAATGGGAGGATTAGCCCTGCCCTACTGCGAGACTTAGTGTGGAGCTGCAACAGTCAGGATTTGCGAGTGGTGGTGGTGAAAGAATGAACAGACAGCAGTGGAACAAAGAGCCTAGAATCAGACCTCAGGTAGAGTCAGCTCCTCTCTGTTGTCAGAAACAGTCATGTTTTTGGACACAATTCCAAAGGCACAGTCCATGCAGGACAGCCCAGCTGTGTTTCCTTGAGGCCACTTTCAGGGAAAGCCAGAGATATGTGTTGGTTATTTTGTACAGGGCTGCATTTTTGTGAAGAACAGTCAGTAGTTGACCAGGAACAAGGGGCAAACAGGATTTATCAGAAAGGGGAGAGGAAACACAGGCTACAGGGAAAAGTTGAGTCTCACTGCACATTGGAGGATGTCCTCGCTGGCTGGTGTGGATCGCAGAGGTCGGTGCTGGGGTTCTCTCCTGAGCAGGCCTGACTAGGAACATCAAAGGAAAAAGTCACGTGGTTTTAGGGTCTTTGGAAAATCGTGACCGTTCTGTTGCAGAGTGTGAGGCTGTGTGTGGGGTCCTCTCATATTCCTTGAGCACCTCTGCTACATCTGGGCCAGGCCCAAGACTGTCCTCAGCAAGACTGTGTAGGTGGAGGTAACGGGTGACAAGGGTAAACTTTTTCTCCTGCCTGCTTAAATGTTGTTCCTGTTTCAGAAGTTTATTTTTGATGACTAGATAGATAACTTGGAGATATTGCATTGTATATGTTTTAAATCCTCTTTGAGCCTTTAAGAGACCACCTCATACTAAAAGGCATCTAGATTATGCTAATCTTATTGTATGATGCCACGGGGTAGTCTGTCAAATGTTGAGTCTAGGTAAGTATTTCAGGCTTCCAGAATGAACACTTACGGCTTGTGTTAAGATGGCCCAGTCATACAGTCTGAGGAGTTGAGTGTACGATAATATCCTGAAGTTAAGTCCTTTTGTCTTTTGTTGAAGAATCTTTTATCAGAATATGATAAGCAGTCAGAGCAGTTGGATGCAGAGAAAGAACGTGCCAATAACTTTGAGCATCAAGTAGAAGACCTTACAAGACAATTAAGGAGTTTGACTTTTCAGGTAACTTTAAATTGAGTAAATTCATGGTGACTCAGATGGTAAAGAATCTACCTGCAATGCAGGAGACCCAGGTTCAATCCCTGGGTTGGGAAGATCCCCCTAAGAAGGGAATGGCATGCTCCAATATTCTTGCCTGGAGAATCCCATGGACAGAGGAGCCTGACAGGCTACAGTCCATACGGTCACAAAGAGTCAGACATGACTGAGTGACTGACACTTTCATATGTGAAAATTGTAATAAGTGTATTTCAATTCAAATATTTTTTGCACAAAAATTAAAATTAATACATAGAAACTTAATTTTATTTTCTTTTTCCCAATGTTGAGAGAAGAATATGACCAGAAAACTGGCAACCATCCTGTCTTACAGCTGTAAACTCAGCTCCCCTGAGGTTTTTTGTTTTTGTTTTTTTCATTTTTTGCCTTTTCCTCTGTTAGTGCTCCTGGTCTCTTGAATTGTTTTCCAAATTAACATCAACAGTGACTGTGGTTTAAACTTACTCTTGATTTTTGCATTTTCCTTTCGTGGACTCGATTCTGAAATCTTCATTTTTTTATACTGTGCCAGTATTCTCATGTTCCATTTTATTCTTCCTCTCCTGTGTGTATTTTCTGTGTGTTTACAGTAGTGAATCATTTGTCATTGTAGTGTGAAAAATTAACCTCAGATAATGAAGATTTCCTGGCCCGTATCGAGACACTGCAGTCTAATGCCTGCTTATTGGAAGTGCAGATTTTAGAAGTCCAGAAAGCCAAGGCTATGGCAGACAAAGAGCTGGAAGCTGAAAAACTTCAGAAAGAACAGAAAATAAAGGTCAAAACAGTTCTGTGGGGTGAATTCATTTCACACAGTGGTGTTTTTATTGCAGTACTTCAGTGAAGAAAAGACTTGCTAATGAGGAGCATTTGTTAAATAAATTCCTTAATGTGGAATTAAAGTTAATTAATTCCAACTGTGAAGTTGAGAATCCACAGTACGATTTTTGGGTGTATATTTTTTAAATATGGAAAGATTTCCAAGTTCTGTACTTTATATGTCAGATTTATTTTATAATCCTTTATGAATGCTTTTTTTTTTTAAACATTGGTTGGCTTAGGGGTCCCAGTGTTTCTATTTTTAATTTTAGGAGCATGCCAGTTCCGTAAATGAACTAGAAGAACTTCAGTTACAGCTTCAAAAGGAAAAGAAACAGCTTCAGAAAACCATGCAAGAATTAGAGCTGGTTAGAAAGGTAAAGAATCTGCCTGAAATGCAGGTGACCTGGGTTCCATCTCTGGGTTGGGAAGATCCCCTGGAGAAGGGAACGGCTACCCACTCCAGTATTCTGGCCTAGAGAATTCTACGGACTGTATAGTCCGTGGGGTCGCAAGGAGTTGGAAACCACTGAGTGACTTTAACTTTCAGAAAGCTAAAATGAAACACTAGACTTAGAATAGCAATGTTCTCATTTTTAAACTATCCTATAGACCCTGAAAAGTAATATTTCAAAAACAAGGTTATTTGTGATACTGAAGTACTCCTTTATAAATTATTTGCCTCAGAATATGGAAAATTTAACTTAGTTGTCCAGTGCCCATCTCTCTGGAAGAATTTAGGCGTGGTTTGCTGTTTTATTTTTTGTACATGATTATTCTGTGACACATGAAAATTTAGTTAATGTCAGAAACTGAAGTTTGTATTACGCTGAGAACTTCAGTGAATTTTTCTCTGCTCTTCCAAAGATGGGAGCAAAAATAAAGGTACTATAAGAGCTGCTTAAAATAGGAATATTTTATAGATAAGAGTTGACCAGTTGTAGCTAATGAAAATTATAACATACAATGAAATTGAGAAAGTTAAACTATTTATGAAAGTGATCTATTTTACGAAATTACAGTCTAGGAAGTACCCCAGCATCTTCATTAACACGTGAAGTCTCTGTGCTACAGAAAAGCATCCTAGAGCAGGGGTGCTGCGATCCTTGATCCTTTGAGAAATCCCTAGACACAGTTAGCTCATCCACTGTCATATGGACCTCTCATTGTAACCTGTGCAGGATGCCCAGCAGACCACGCTAATGAACATGGAAATTGCTGATTACGAGCGCTTGATGAGAGAGCTGAATCAGAAGTTAGCTAATAAAAACAGCAAGATAGAAGATTTGGAACAGGAAATAAAAATCCAAAAACAGAAACAAGAGACCCTGCAAGAAGAAATGAGTGAGTGAAACAGAACCCACTGCAACTCATGGTCACTGTCTTCAGCAGAAGTGAGGGGTGGGGGGTGGGGGCCAGTGCTGATGGTTCCCTTGACCAGCCCTTGGCAGCCCAGTCATTCTCACAGTAGGGACCGTGACTGGGGACTAAAGAGGGGGGCTGTAAGACTACCCACTGTGCCCTTGTGTACATTCAGTCCTATAAACATTTCTCAGGGGTCCTGTTGTCGGCAGAGCAGGATGGTTGTAATGGCCATGGAATCTTTCTGAGCTGTTTCTGTTCCATTTTATCTGTGAAATAATTTCCAATGTAAGCACTAGAGCTGTGACTGTCCCTTAGGCAGTCCTTCAGCTAACAAGCAGGTATGTTGTGTTTTTGTTTTAATTCAGCTTGAGATGTTTTTAATTTTCTTTAAATCTCTTCTTTGACCCATGGGTGTTTTTTTTCATTCCTAAATAATTAATGGGGTTTTCAGATACTCTCTGTGCTTGGTTTCTCTGGGCCCTTCCCTGTGCACACACCCGTCTTCCAGCTGTGTTCTTGTGCATAGTGGGTAGCAGGGGCTCCAGGTCACAAACACTTGCAGACATTTGACTTTGTGAGTTAGCCAACTAGCTGAAAAAGAGGCTCAGGTCTTGGGAAAACTTCAGAAGAGCTGCTTATTCAGGCCAGCACCTCTCGCTGGTGAGTCAGTGCAGACACGAGAGGTCCAGGCAGTGGGTGTCAAGAGTGCAGAGGGAGAAGCTTCTGTGGATGAATGGTTGGGGGTTGGGGCTTGTGTTGAGTCTTAGGAGTTGGAGAGAAAGAGCGAATTGGGACAGGGCAGTCCTTTCTGCCAGAGAAGGTAATGGCACCCCACTCCAGTACTCTTGCCTGGAAAATCCCATGGATGGAGGAGCCTGGGAGGCTGCAGTCCCTGGCTTCACTTTCACTTTTCACTTTCATGCATTGGAGAAAGAAATGGCAACCCACTCCAGTGTTCTTGCCTGGAGAATCCCAGGGATGGCGGAGCCTGGTGGGCTGCCGTCTGTGGGGTCACACAGAGTCGGACATGACGGAAGCGACTTAGCAGCAGCAGCAGCAGTCCTTTCTGCAGCCATAGTTAGGAGCAAAATGGAAAGGAATAGCATAGTGTGGAAGTCTTTACAAGTTGGAGGAAAGGGCTTGACCTGTGAGGGAGAAGTTAAGAATGCTCGGAAGATCTCCTTGATCAGTTCAGGAGGGACCTGAACACAGAGTGGATTTGGGCCTTTTTGATGATTCAGCCCATTGTGGGGTCTGGGAAATGCAGGCACCCCGGGTGGCAGGGGCCCTGAGGCCTGAGCTCGGGGCTGTGACTGGATGGGGAGGAGAGTGGGGACATGTTGGAAAGTATCCACACAAAACTGTCAGCCAGCTCGCTCTGCTATGTGTTGCAATCCCAGCCCTGCCCCTCTGCAGGGCCCATCTGGCTCCTCACTCACCCTCCTCACCTCTGAGGCGCAGCGGCCCTTCCTCTTCTGAAACATGGCACCTGCTTTTCCACAGCCTTGTCATTCATTCGCTGTGCCCTCACCTTCCCACCCCGTGAGCACCTTTTGGAGTCCTTCTCTGTCTCCAGTGTCTGCTGTCCCCACAAGCCTTCCTTGTCCCATGCAAATGTAACCTGGCTGTGACCGTTAGTCCATGTGGGTCCCCCCAGCCTTTTTATTTCTGCTGAATGTTTCTATTTTGCTTTACATCATCACAATATCTAGAGATGTATCCTTAATTTCAGTCTGTGTTCTTAAAGGTCAGGATTCCTGGAGCACGTAAAGGCTTTATACGTAATGTGTGCCTTGTACAGTCTTTGCAGGACTGGGCAAATAGTTGCCAGGAAGTTACTGGTGGTGACGCATCATAAAGGCAAGTCAAGGTGTATTCTTACAGAACACCTGCTCTTGTTTACTGAGTGATGTAGGCAGTGTGTGTGGATTTAGCTTCGTGGCGGTAGTCGTTGCTCTTGGGGCCTTCTAGCTGCAGTCACACGGCCCCGCATATTACTTGTTCTGTCAAGAACCAGGTTACGATCTCTGTCAGATGCTCTGTATTTGTTTCATGATGGCTGGGGCCGGGTTGGCCTGCTTCTTTGCGTGGTCCTGTGATCTGGAAAGTGCATCCACTTACTCCTGTTTGATACTGGCTTCCTCTTTACCTCTGTTACATAAAAGTGTTTTGTTTTGATCACATTTCAGTCTTCCTTTATTGAACTTTGTCCTACAAGACAGTTAGTGTCACAAAATCAGACCAGGTGATTGGAAACACAGCACGTCTTTTGGGGTATTTCTTACTGTAAAGTCTTTAGCTTTTAGATACGCAGTAAGAATCTGCCTTTATTTCAAAGATGCATGCTAAAATACTTACAGACAAGTGTATTTCAGGGGTGGGGGTTACCTGTGTGGCACAGGAGTTGGGTCAGCAGGTGAATCTGAGTTGCAGTAAAGGGCAAGGACACACGTGTCCTCTGCGTTGCCGACCCTGAGGTCTCTGTCCTGTTCCTCCTGCACTAAAGCAGCCGTAAGCAGTGTGTAAACAGCCTGTTCCCAGAAGGAGGCAGCAGCCACAGTGCGTGCAGGCCTGACACCTCGCTTGGTGGGATGAGATTGGCCTCTGTTGGTGGTCATTAAAGGTGGTCACAGATACAGTGGGATTTACTATATTATTATCCCTAGTGTTATATATGTTTAAAGTAGTTTGTAATAAAAAGCTAAGATGGGTTCCTTTCAGAGATAGGCTAATACAAAGAAAAGAGTCTTGTTCTGTTACTTACATCCACTGATACACCTTTCTCCTGAAATGATCTTTCCCACTAGCTTCGCTGCAGGCTGTGGTACAGCAGTATGAGGAAAAGAATACCAAGATCAAACAGCTACTTGTGAAAACCAAGAAAGAACTGGCAGATGTGAGGCAAGCGGTATGCGCATTCCTGAGTTCTGTCTTTGAATCCAAGTATTTATGAATAACATCGTTATTTAATTTAAGCACGTTTCTTGTTCTGCAGGAGACTGATCACTTAAAGCTTCAGGCATCTTTAAAGGGTGAACTGGAGGCCAGCCAGCAGCAAGTAGAAGTCTATAAAGTAAGATTCTTTTTACTGTTAAAAGCTTTTAGAAATTTCTGTGTAGAAGTAAGCTGCCACATGGGGGGTTTTATACACACACACACACGCACACACACACACAAAATACATGTTTGCGCACACACATTTCTTCCCCCTAAATATCCTTCATCAGCCAGCATTTTAAGAAAGTAGAAGCAATAGTTTATTTCTGTATCCATTATGTTTATGTGTAACAGCTTGAGGTATGTAATTAAACATTGAACTGTAACATGTGTTCTGAAATTTTTTCATGATTAATTATTTGATGATTTAAGGAAAACCAAATTAATTTACTCAGAAAATATTCTACTCATGTTGGCTCCATTCTTTGAATAATCATAAGTTAAAATTCCTACTCTTATGTCTCTTACATAGTCCCCTCTCAAACCCCAAGTTGACATTTAAGGGAGGTCTGTTTAACCAGCAAAGATCTGGTTCCCTTGCTCCTCACCGAGAGCCTCTGCCCCCAGATTCAGCTGGCGGAAGTGACGGCAGAGAAGCACAAAGCCCATGAGCACCTGAAGGCATCGGCGGACCAGCACCAGCGCACACTGAGTGCCTACCAGCAGCGGGTATCAGCCCTGCAGGAGGAGTGCCGCGAGGCCAGGGTGCGTCCTCCTGTTGTGGGGTGGGGATAGGCTCCCAGCAGTTCGACCCCTCCACCTGACCCCAGCGCAGCCAACCCAGACCCTTACTAGCACAACTTGTTTCTGCTAAAAGGAAAGACAGGTATACATTGTTTCCATTTTAACCTTGTTTTGCAGGTTCTGTGTGTAAATAAATCTTTTAAAAGTTTTTTCATTAGAAAGGTTAGAGTCCTCTCCAAGGGCTAAATGACTATGAAATCGTATTCTAATAGAAGCACTACTGTCTTCAATGTACAGAACAGACCCCTGCAATTGACTTGTTACAGTCATGGCTCTTTCTAAGCATCCTGGGCAGTAGGGCTGAGAGGTCACAGGGCACTTCAGGAAACCCAGGACCTAGAATTACACTTTTCCCACTCTCTTGAAAACCAAAGTGCAACTAGCCTCATCTCTTCGAATTAATTTTTCATGTATTTATAAAAACAGGAAATATCGTAAGTGAAAATCGTTCTAAATAGTGCTATTATAAAAATATAGGCAGTAATCTACCAGGATGAAAACAGGTAGAAATATACCTCCTGTCAGACAAAATATGTCATTCAAAGACCTTAAAAAAGTGTAAGGCCAATAGAAGTATGCTATTTAGGGAAAGTTCATTGAGGGACTAAGGAGTGTCAGAGGCATTACTCATCTTCAGAGAAAGGTTTTCATCTTCATTCACAATTGGAGAGAAAACAGGAGGACCACATGAGCTAGAAAATGCAATGCTCAGACTTCTCTCTTTCTGAACCATTACAGGCAGAACAAGCTGCAGTCGCCTCTGAATTTGAGAGCTACAAGGTCCGGGTCCACAATGTTTTAAAACAGCAGAAAAATAAATCTGTGTCTCAGACTGAGGCTGAGGGGGCCAAACAAGAAAGGTGAGGTTTTCAGGATGGGGAGCACCCACGGGGTTGGGAACTCCTGCTCCCATTGCCTTTGGACAGTGAGGTTTACACATAACCACTAGTTACCACCAGTGTTTGAATAATATGTTGTTTAATACTTCTTAAAAATTAGCATACATATCGCTCTTGTGAATTCAAAAATATACTAGGAATGAGAGCTTGCTGTGGCATTCTACAGCATCTGTGCTTTCCTTTTATTGGGAGAGGCCTGGTGTTCAGAACAATTTTACATCTGGCTCTTCCTATTCTCAGTAGGAGTAAATATCCTGCAGAGTTCGTGTATTTATGCGTTACTTTTTCTTGAACTTTTTATTTTGTATTGGGGTATAGCTGACCAACAGTGTTGTGATAGTTTCAGGTGAACAGCAAAGGGACTCAGCCATATATAGACATGTATCCATTCTTCCCCAAACCCCGCCTCCCTGCCATATAACATTAAGTAGAGTTCCCTGTGCTGTACAGTAGGACCTTGTTGGTTATCCATTTTAAATGTAGTAGTGTGTACATCCATCCCAAACTCCCTGGCAGCCATAAGTTTGTTTCCTAACTCTGTGAGTCTCTGTTTCATAAGTAAGTTCATTTGTATTATTTCCTTTTTGATTCCACATATAAGGGATGTCATACAGTATTTCTCCTTCTTTATCTGATTTATTTCACTAGTATGACCCTCACTGGGTCCATCCATTTGCTACAAATGGTGTTACTTCATTCTTTTTCATGTCTGAGTGATGTTCCATTGTATGTATGTACCACATCTTTATCCATTCCTCGGTTGATGGACATTTAGATTGCTTCCATGTGGCTATTGTAAATAGTACTGCAATGAATATTGGGGTGAGTGTATCCTTTTGAATAATGTTCTTCTCTGGATATATGTCCAGGAGTGGGATTGCAGGGTCATACGATAGCTCTATTTTCAGTTTTTTAGTTTTAAAGGTAAAGAATCTGCCTGCAATGCAGGAGACCCAGGTTTGATCCCTGGGTCAGGAAGATCCTCTGGAGAAGGTCATGGCAGTCCATTCCAGTATTCCTGCTTGGAGAATCCCATGGACAAAGGAGCCTGGCGGGCCACAGTCCATGGGGTCGAAAAGAGTGGGACACGACTGAGTCCCACTACCATACTGTTCTCCATAGTGGCTGTACCAATTTGCATTCCAGGAGGCTTCCCTTCTCTCCACCCCCTCTCCAGCATTTGTTGTTTGTGGATTTTTTGATGATAGCCTTTTTAGCCGGCGTGAGATGCTGTCTCATTGTAGTTTTGATTTTGCATTTCTCTAATAATTAGTAATGATGAACATCTTTTCATGTGCCTCTTGGCCATCTGTGTGTCGTCTTTGGAGAAATGTCTCTCTAGGTTTTCTGCCCATTTTTTGAATGGGTGGGTTGTTTTGATGCTGTTTAGCATCATGAGCTTTTTGTAAATTTTGGAGACTAATCCCTTATCAGTTAGATCATCTGCAAATATTTTCTCCCAATTTGAATTGTCTTTTCACTTTGTTCATTGTTTCCTTTGCTTTGCAGAAGCTTTTGAGTAGGTCCTGTTTGTTTATTTTTGTTTTTATTTCCATTATTCTGGGATGTGGATTGAAAAAGATGTTGCTGTGATTTATCTCAAAGAGTGTTTTGCCTGTGTTTCCTCCAGGAGTTTTTTAGTGTCCAGTCTCAGTTTCAGGTCTTTAATCCAGTTTTAGGTCTTTAATCCATTTTGGGCTTATTTTTGTGTATGAAGTTAAAGAGTGATCCAACTTTATTTTTTAACATGTGCCTGTCCAGTTTTCCCATCAGCATTTGCTGAAGAGACTGTCTTTCCAACATTGTGTAGTCTTGCCTCCTTTGTCATAGATTAATTGACCATAGGTGCATGGACTTATTTCTGGGTTTTCTATCCTGTTCTCGTTGGTCTATATTTCTGTCTATGTGCCAGTACCATACTGTTTTGACGACTATAGTTTATAGTATAGGCTGAAGTCAGGGGGCCTGATTCCTTCAGTTCCATTTTTTTTTTTTCTCAGGATTGCTTTGGCTATTCAGGATCATTTCTGTCGTTTGAGATTTTTTGTTCTAGTTTTGTGAAAAAAGCCATTGGTAATTTGATAGGGATTTCATTGAATCTGTAGATTGTCTTGGGCAGTATAGTCATTTTCACAATATTGATTCTTCCAATCCATGAACATGGTGTATCTATTCATCGTTTATTTCTTCTTTAATTTTTTTCATCAGCATCTTAATAGTCGCTAGAGTACAAGTTTTTTGTCTCTGAGGTAGGTTTATTTCTAGGTATTTTATTCTTTTGATGCAATGGTAAATGGAATTATTGCTTGAATTTCTCTTTCTGATCTTTCATTGTTACTGTATTGAAATACAGCAGATTTCTGTATATTAATTTTGTAATCTTACGGTTGTATTGCTTTTTAAGCATTTAGTAAATAGATAACTCTAGGCTAAAAACTGATGAGATGTTTTTTCTATGAATTGCTTGTCTTAAAAGCTGAAGTTGGATACTGACACATTTAATATAAAAATACCACATATCTAAGAGTCAGCTTTGATTATGACAGTTTTGAGTTAAAATTATTTTAATGTAAATGTTTTAAGTTTCTTCTACTTTCTTATATATTAAATACTTTTTTAAAAAAGAAATAATGTATTATACCAGTTGTGGTAGAAATATAGTTTTTAACTTTTTCTCCAAAGACTTTCCTTTGCTCTAACTTGGTATAACAAGCTGATCTCAGAATGGTTAGCTTAGAACGGTATGATTTCTGTTTTTTCCCCCAACTAATGTCATAGTCCTATAACATAAAATAGACTGTTTGACACATTGCATGGTCTGCTCCATTTGAATGTGAAATCTGTAAATTCAGACTTTTGTAAATGTGTGGTGTCTGACATCTAAAGTCTGACTGTAGTGTTTTGTTTCACACTTAACCCTGTTTTCCAAATTCCTCAGATTGTTTTATTTCCTTTGGAATCATCCATAATAATGGCAAGAGTATGGAATTGAAAGATTAAATGATTAAAGTAAAATTTATTTGAAATCACAAAATCAGGTTTACATCTTTCAAAAACATTTTTTGAACTATTTGTGTTTCAGAGAACATCTAGAAATGCTGATTGACCAACTGAAGCTCAAGTTACAAGATACCCAGAACAGCTTACAGATCAGCGCCTCTGAGCTGCAGGCCCTGCAGTGTGAACACTGCGCCCTGCTGGAGAGGCACAATAGGGTGCTGCAGGAGGCCGTGGGCAAGGAGGCTGAGCTCCGCGAGAAGTAAGCCAGCGACGCTGGAACACGGGCAACAAGTGGGCTTGTTGGCGCTCCAGCTGGGCACCCTTGGGAGGGTGTGGGCTGAAGTTAGGAGTAGGGTGTCCACACGTTGGTGGCTGCTTCTGCCTCAGAGTGCCCCCTTCTGCTGTGTCTGTACTTGGCTTTACCTGCTCACCCACCATTCTGTCCATTGTGCCCTCCTGGCCTTGCATTGGAGGCCAGCGCTTCTCCTTCTCTTTGGAGGACATTCTGGCAGCTGCTGATGGAGCCCTTGCTTTCTTTGGAAACAAGAATTTACAGCAAGCCCTCGCTGTAGGACAGAGTTTACTAGAAGCACAGCCTGTTGGGGAGCACAGAGGCAGAGCTGTGCTCCCTGCCCAGGGCATGGGCGTCCTTGCCGACGGGGAGTGCCCAGGGGTGGAATTGCTTATGTAGATGCCATCTTCCAGTCTCTCTTTTCCTCTGGTGCTCGTCTTGCTTCATTTCCCACCCTGACCTGAACCAGGGCCCTCCTGATATGCTCGCGCATCCTTTAGCCGAGGTGGAGTCCAGTGCGGGGTCTCGAAAGTGGACAGCACTTATTATAGGATCGCACCCCACCACCCCTCACCCCCGCCCTCCACTTCCAAATCCCGAGAAGTGTCTGCACATGTGCAGGGGAGGGGTGTCACCTCACCTGGAGAATAGCAGGCGTGTCACCTTGTCCTTCAGTCCAGCAGAGCTTCATTTCCCTCTGCTCCTGCTGTTAACTCTTTGCTTGAAATGTCGGGGTAGACGGCCTCCAGTTGGCTCATCCAGGTCCCCCTCTGCCTCCTGCCTAAGTTCCCCAGGGCTGTGTCTGGTCCCTGTCTTGGTTGAGCCAATGTGGAGTGGACGCTTATGTGGCATGGTCTCTCCCCAGGCTGTGCTCTGTGCAGTCGGAGAACTCCGCCTTGAAGGCTGAGCACACACAGACTGTCGATCAGCTCACGGCCCAGCACGAGGCTCTACGCGGCGGCTTCCGGGAGCAAGTGCGGCAGCTGCAAGAGGAGCACCGGAGGACGGTGGAGACGCTGCAGCAGCAGCTGTGCCGGCTAGAGGCCCAGCTTCTCGAGCCCCGCAGCGAGCCAGCCACGCGGAGTACGTATCTGCGATGGGACACATGCACAGAGTGCATACGTGCAGTGGGAATGCACGTGTGGAGTGTGTACGTGCGATGGGGACACACATGGAGTGCGTATGTGTGATGGGGGCGTGATGTCTAGCCACCTCCCCTCACACACACACGGTGACAAGACAGTGGCTGTTGTGGTCGGCGACATGGTGTCTGCTTGCTGAGTGGAGCCTTGGACGCTGAACCCCCTGCTGCTCTTGCAGCAGCCCATGACCCCCCCACAGGGTACCAACTTCACACGGTTGGGTTTTCCTCTTTGACTCAAACACGTGGTCTTAAGCCCCCGTGTACAAATACAGCGTCCACTGCATCCATTTAGTGTTCTTTAACGGTTTTTCATTGGAGAAGGCAATGGCACCCCACTCCAGTACTCTTGCCTGGAAAATCCCATGGAAGGTGGAGCCTGGTAGGCTGCAGTCCATGGGGTCGCTAAGACTCGGATGACTGAGTGACTTCACTTTCACTTTTCACTTTCATGCATTGGAGAAAGAAATGGCAACCCGCTTTAGTGTTCTTGCCTGGAGAATCCCAGGGACAGGGGAGCCTGTGGGCTGCCGTCTCTGGGGTCGCACAGAGTCGGACACAACTGAAGCGACTTAGCAGCAGCAGCGTTGTTTCAAACACATTTTTTTTTACTCAGACATTCTAGAGAATGCTGAAATTGTAGGATTGTTTGGTCAAACACAGCATTTTCCCTTCCAACTTTCTAATTAGTGGAGCTTTTGTTTAGCCACACACACGACTTCATTCTGCTTCCTGGAAGCGATGAGAACCCATCAGCCGGAACGAGGCCACATCTCAGTGCAGAGTATCAGCTTCATATTGAGTACTGATCCCTCATCACCAGGGTGTTGGCAGCGACGGGTCACTCCTCAGGACCAAGCCAGCTTCCAGACAATGTAATGTAAACTGAGAACTATCAGAAGTGACTAACCAGGAAACACTGGAGTCAGGAGTCAGCAGTGGAACAAGCAGTGAGCAAACGGTCAGAGACCTGGGCAGGCGCTTCCACAGAGGGAACTGAAGCGGCCTAAGCGAGAGGTGAGGTTGACAGGCCTGGCCGGAACAGGCTCTGACTCCTTGGACCAGGCCGTGTAATTGCTCCAATCTTGAGCTTTCTTGGGGTTCATAAAGGAACTCCTTTGAAGCATTTTATGACTCTCCTGGTTGTACGCTGGGCTGGTGGCCAGCGAGCGCAGCGCCCAGCCCAGGCAGTGGGATGGGTCAACCCACCCTGGATTCAGGACTCTTCTTGCCTGCACGCTGATGATGGAGTGGGTGATGGCCAGAACCCTCAGGGTGGGGTATGAGGCCCATGGTCAGTGAGCTCAGAGCTGCCCTCAGCAAGGGTATGGTGTTCCAGGGTTTGCAGTGCTGGAAACACCCATCCCCTGACAGGCAGAGTCTGTTGGAGGGTTTCTAGAGCAGCCAGGCCTCTACGTTTTACTGTCCAATAGTTTACCCTAACTCAGGGAGCAAGTGCTGCCTCTGGTGGTGAGTGGACTTCATGGTTAGAGTTCAGTAACTGGCTGGTTAGGGTGGTCTTAAAGTTGCCTCTTTCTGCATCTTTCCTTGTCTTTCAGTTATTCAGGTTCCCTGCCATGCCACTGGTCATCCTGAGTCATGTTATCTTGGCTTGAGTGTCTCTGCTGGTGCCGAGTCCATGAGTCTGAGCATGTCCCACTTACTGTTTAAAAATCTTGTAACAGGCCCAGCTTCTTCCCAGCAACCTTTGAGGAGCCTTCGAGAGAGGAGAAGTGCAGACCTCTCGTTCCTGGATGTGCAGGTCACGGCCCGGGAGGAGGGGGAGGGGATGGAGACCACGGACCTGGAACGTGGCTCTCCCACCAGCACCCCTGCACAGTCGCTGGAGCAGCTGCTCAGTTCTCCTGAAGCCAGGCTCGGTGCGCTCCTCTGTCTGATTCTGTTATCCTGTCTAATTAACGTCACTCTGATTTATACGTGCTCTTTTGAGCTACTCGGAAAAAAAATTTTCAGTATTCTCCTATGTTACAAATGGAAATTTTGGCTATGGTCAGATTTGGCTTTCTGTTTTTGGCTTGTTGACTTTGAGCCTGTTCCTTCATGTATTATTTAAGTAATAATGCCCCCCTCACCTTGTATGAAATCCTCATGGAAGACCACTGAAATTACTGTCTCCCAGTAACTGCTGGTATTTCCTCCCTTATGAGCAAAGTGACACCAGCTCCCAGGACGTGAACAGATGCAGGAGGGTGAGCTGGTGCTGACCTGGTGGCCTCACAGCTTCCAGGCTAGCAGCCTGCTCCACAGCAGTCTGTTTTCCTTTGTCACATGCAGCCTTGTAACTAGGGCATGGGGGTGGACCTGCAGAGCCAAGTGGCCATTCTAGGGTGTTTTCTTGCTTATCTGTTAAAATTTTCACTCGTGACCCCTCATTTTGGGAATTAACGTTGGACGATTACTTGCAGAGCCACCTGCATGGCACAATGAATTCACCAAAGAAGAGTTGGTTCAGAAGCTCAATTCCACCACCAAGAGTGCCGACCACTTAAACGGCCTGCTTCGGGAAACGGAAGCCACCAACGCCATCCTTATGGAGCAGATAAAGGTGGGGGACACTGCCTCCAGGAAGCCCTCCGCACTAGCTTGTGCGTCTTCACCGCACCTTTGTTGTCATTTTTAAGGGCGTTTCGGGGGAAAAGAAGGAGACACAGCGTTCATCTTTCATGTTAACCCCTTTCGCCTCGCTTCTCTGACACCAGCTTCTGAAGAGTGAAGTCAGGCGGCTGGAGCGGAACCAGGAGCGGGAGAAGTCGGCAGCCAACCTGGAGTACCTGAAGAACGTGCTGCTGCAGTTCATCCTGCTGAAGCCGGGCAGTGAGCGGGCGCGGCTGTTGCCTGTGGTGGACACCATGCTGCAGCTCAGCCCTGAGGAGAAGACCCGGCTGGCAGCCGCCGCCCAAGGTGGGCAGGGCACCAGACAGGGTTGTGCTGTGGACCAGTATGTCCTGTGCTTGGTAGGAAACGCTGGCTCTGCTTCCTGGGGACGGCACCGTGTGTGCGTCCCTTCCACGTAGAAGGGAGCGTGCAGTGTCCAGTGTGATCTCCAGTTCCTTGAAACTGGACTTGTGACCCTAGTTTGGGTTCTCCCCGTGAATTTGGTTTCCTTCTGTGCCGTGCTGTGTGTCATGTGTCAGATGTCCTCGCTCTGACCCTCAGAGAGGAGGACAGTGGGCACTGTAGGCCTAAGGACAGGCAGGTGTGCAGCGTAGAGAGTAACCTTCTGTTTCGCCCCACAGGTGAGGAGGAGAGCGGGTCCCGCTCCTCGGGCTGGGCATCCTACCTGCACAGCTGGTCTGGACTCCGGTAGACTGACGGGAGAGCGCTGTTTATGAACCAAATAGTCTGGCAAAAAAAGGCTCATGTATGTCACTGTCATTGTGGTCTAAAACCATGTGTATGTAATTCACATCTCTGTGCGTGTATCCACGCATGTGTCAGGTGAATTGAAGAGGGGCTCAGCCCATGGTGAATGCCCAGCAGCTGGAGTGTGGACTCGGCCATGGCCCTGAGACTCTGTCTCTCTCCATTGCCTCCATACCCAGGAGCAACGCCCTGCCCTCCTCTGGACTCTCAGGCTGCCTGGGTCAGGGCTGTCCTGTGAATTCTGAAGTTAAACAAATTTTGGTACCATACCAGCTAGAATTTAGACTTTTAAAAGAATGTTGTAAGACCATTTATCACAAGATCAGACTGGCAGGGTGATTGTTATCCTGGACAAATTGTTACAGAAAACTTGTGAGTTAGAGTGTGAAGGAAGACGCTTTCCGGGTAAAGCGGACGTGTTCATGAAGGAACATCAAGTAAATGTGCTGCAGTCCACCCCCAAGTCTAAGTTAACATGTGACTGTGTCCTTATTTCCTTTAAAACTCCTGGGGCTGGGGGCGACGGAGAGGGCCCCACTCCACTGCTGGACGCTCACCGTGGACTGAGCCTCTTACAGTTCATCTGACACATGCAGCGTGTGGACACACACAGTTTCGGACCAAACGATGAGCTGTTCTATTTTCTCCAAAGTACGTTATCTCAGACTGGTTCTGTGGTCGCAAGCCCTGGTCACCATGCTCCCTGATGGGGCGCTCCTGGGGGGTCTGCTCATATTCCTTTCGAGCTTCGGCAGCCTCTACACCGGAGTCTGTCTGGGGAATTTGCTCAGTTTGTCCAGAGAAACTTTCCAGTGCCCTGGCTGTGTCACTTGGCTTCCTGTCCAGAGGCAAGCTGGTGCTCACAAGTCCTGGCGCACCAGTCACTCATGTGCTGCGGGGGGCCCCGGGGTATAGCTCCTGGTGGTGGTGGTGGTACTTGACTTGATGCCTCTGAATATTCTGTGGACTGCGTCAAAAACGTGTTCTTAAATCATCAATGTGAAAACTCTATTTTTAATGTCTATTTGTTAAAAATCACCTCAATACGCTTGCTCTATGAAATTGTTTCGGCTTCTAGTCCACCCTGTGATCTTCGGTCTCAGCTGGTGAACTGACTTTGTATTACGGTTATGGGAACATTGGTTTCCAGTTTACTTTAACTGAAATTTGCTGCTGACATGTTGAGTTTGTTCTTTAACAAATAATCTCAATATCTGACTTTCCTCTTGTTTCAGAAGAACAGACCTAACTAGTGAATGTATTAATGAAAATGCTTCTATTTCAGAGCTGACTTCTAAGAATTTAGTTTTTTTACTTGATAAACTGTGAATATGAGTATGCTAGAAGCATACAAGGTAACTGTTATAATATTTAAATAAATCTCACTTTCTCTCTAAGTCCAGGCTATCAACCTGTTTTGAAATAGGGGCTCTACCTATGGACATAATAACAAAAATGCCTTGTATGATCAGAAATTATTACTTCAATTACAGAAGGGATCCCCCTCCCTGGTTTCCACAACGAGAGGAAGTGTAATGATTATTTTAATATTTCTATTAAATGTGTTGGACTGTATATCATATTGTTAACACCTACTCTTCTGTTACGTTAGTCTCGGCTTCCTAAGGGTCTTGAGTTGGTTTATGAAATGGATTTTGGGTTCCTTCTCTGCCGTCTTGACCAGTTAGGACCTTGGACCCCGCCCCTACCCCGGTGCTCAGCTCAGGGGGCCTCAGGTTGCCTCAGGGTCCTGCGCATCTGTGCGTCCGACGCCCACCTTCTGGCTGAAGCTGGAGACCACCTGGCCCTTCCATGGGTGCTTCTCAAGTTCTGCCCTCTGTGGTGTGAGGGTCTCCCATACTACGAGCTCTGCTTACATTCCAGACAGTGTACATGGAGGTTTACGTTCCTTTAAACAGAAGTGAACCACTCACCAGAGCAGGGGTCCTGTACCCCCTGGTAGCTAATGATGAGAGCGAGAGGTCCCATGGAGACATGGCTTTGGTGTTCAGTGAACAGAGCACATGAAAATACTCGCATGTGGTTAGTAGGAGCTTGGCAGTGGCACTTGGTGCAAGACTTTTGTTTCATGTCCAGAAGCTTTCATGTCTGGAAATCAGCTGTGGCAGGGTTTCCCTGGTGGCTCAGTGGTAAAGAACCTGCCTACCAGTGCAAGAGATGCAGGTTCGATCCCTGGGTCGGGAAGATCCTCTGGAGAAGGAAATGGCAACTCACTCCAGTATTTTTGCCTGGAAAATCATATGGACAGAGGAGCCTGGCGGGCTGCAGTCAAGTGAAACTCACTCAGTCACGTCTGACTCTTTGCGACCCCATGGACTGTATAGACCATGGAATTCTCAAGCCTAGAATACTGGAGTTGATAGCCGTTGCCTTCTCCAGGGGATCTTCCCAACCCAGGTATCGAACCCAGGTCTCCTGCATTGTGCGCAGATTCTCTGCCAGATGAGCCATCGGGGAAGCCCAAGAACACTGGAATGGGTGGCTGTGCCGCCTCCAGGGGATCTTCCTGACCCAGGAGTTGAACTGGGGTCTCATGCGTTGCAGGCGGATTCTTTACCAGCTGAGCTACCAGGGAAGCCCTACAGTTGGTGGGGTGGCAGAAGAGAGAGTGAAACGTGACTGAGTGCACACACCCCATGCCACTGGGTCAGCTGTGGCTTCAGAAGAGAACAGCCGACTGTTCAGGAGCACAGCCTGATAGAACTGGCAGTGCCTTCCAGCTGATTCACCAGTAGGTGATGAAGAGCATTTGGGTGTCTATGTATCGGTTCACCTGCCTGCAAAATGTGATTACATGGGAAAAAGAACCAAGTCCTGACATTGAGTTGTTACTGTTTTAAATAATAGGCTCTTGTGAGTTGACTGTGAAGAAGGCTGAGCGCCGAAGAATTGATGCTTTTGAACTGTGGTGTTGGAGAAGACTCTTGAGAGTCCCTTGGACTGCAAGGAGATCCAACCAGTCCATTCTGAAGATCAACCCTAGGATTTCTTTGGAGGGAATGATGCTAAAGCTGAAACTCCAATACTTTGGCTACCTCATGCGAAAAGTTGACTCATTGGAAAAGACTCTGATGCTGGGAGGGATTGGGGGCAGTAGGAGAAAGGGACGACCGAGGATGAGATGGCTGGATGGCATCACGGACTTGATGGACATGAGTCTGGGTGAACTCCGGGAGATGGTGATGGACAGGGAGGCCTGGCGTGCTGTGATTCATGGGGTCCCAAAGAGTCGGACACGACTGAGCGACTGAACTGAACTGAACTGTGAGTTGAACACTGAATATGGTGTGGAAATGTGATTTCAGTTCAACAGTGCAGGTGACTGCCTGGTCTCCCGTGGAGGACGGGCCCACTCCCACCCATGTGGTGCCCCTACCACGTGAGTCTGCCCTCACCCTCCTATCTGGGGACAGAGGCCACCCCCCTGTAAAAAGGCAAGGAAGCCCAGCCATAGTTATTTGGACCCAGATGCAGGGTTCCACCCTAGGTAAACTAATCAGTGTCTGACTCTGCAACCCCACGGACTGCTGCATACCATGCTCCCCTGCCCTTCATTATCTCCCGGAGCTTGCTCAAACTCACGTCCATTGAGTCAGTGATCCCATCAAACCATCTCATCTTCTGTTGTCCCCTTCTCCTCGTGCCTTCAGTCTTTCCCAGCATCAGGATCTTTTCTAACAAATCGGCTCTTCCCATCAGGTGGCCAAAGTATTGGAGCTTCAGCATCAGTCTTTCTAATGAATATTCAAGGTTGATTTCCTTTAGGATTGATTGGTTTAATCTTGTAGTCCAAGGGACTCTCAGGAGTCTTCTCCAGCACCTCAGCTCAAAAGCATCAATTCTTGGGCGCTCTGCCTTTTTTATGGTCCAGCTCACACCCGTATATGACAACTGGAAGAACCAGACATTTGACCAGAGCTTTGACTATAGTTTACGTGCCACACAATTCATTGTTTAAAGTGTACAACTGAGTGGCTTTAGTGTAGTCATAGTGTTGTGAAACCATCTCCATGTTAGAAAATTTTATCATTCCAGAAATAAACTCCTTACCTATGGGCAGCCTCTCTGCCACTAACCCTCCCACCTTTGACAGCCACTGATCTGCTATCTGTCTGTAGATTTGCCTGTTTGTGTAATGCCTATTACATTGCAACTAATTTGTTCCTAATCTCCAAATAATAACCAGGTAAGATTAAATGAAATTATACAGTAAGAGGCTGACTCAGCAGTGTCTGGTATGTAGGACACATATGATAAATGTTAGATGGTTTTAATTCCTACTTCACATGTATAATTAAAGCTTCCCAGGTAGTGCAGTGGTAAAAGAATCTGCCTGGCAGTGCAAGAGACACAAAAGATGCAGGTTCAATCCCTGGGTCAGCAACATCCCCTGCAGTAGAAAATGGCAACCCACTCCAGTATTTTTGTTGGGAAATCCCATGGGCAGAGGAGCCTGGTGGGCTACAGCCCATAGAGTTGCAGAGAATCAGATACAGCTGAGCACATATACACACATCACATGTGTAATCACCAACCAGTTTCAGTGCATTCTGGTTGCTGTCACTACCAAGGAGATTAACATCACTGTTACCAGTGAAGTCATCATGGCTATAAATCTTTTTCTGAGGGATGTACTGAATTCTAAATGCAAAATTAAATATGCTAACATCAATGACATTTGGGTCATTCTGGCTACTCCTTTCCTAATTAGCAAATGCCATCTTTTATTTTTTAAAGCAATTAAAAATGTAAGACATATACAATAAGTGTTAGATGGTTTTATTTTCCACTTCACATGTGTAATTCAGGCTTCCCTGGTGGCTCAGATGATTAAGAATCTGCCTGCAATGCAGGAGACCCAGGTTCGATCCCTGAGTTGGGAAAATCCCCTGGAGAAGGTAACAGCAACACACTTCAGTATCTGTCCCTGGAAACCCAATGGACAGAGGAGCCTGGCGGGCTACAGTTCACGGGGTCACAGAGGCAGACACAACTGAGTGACTAATGCTTTCACTTTTATCCAGAATATTACAATTTCAGCTAGCCATATGTCTTGTATCTTTCTTGGTAACTTAGAAGAAAACAGGCATTTGGTTTTTTATCAACTTTAAAGAGTTGATGCTGTTTCTTAACCTGTTTGCTATAGATACAGGGTGTGCTTTCCTTGAGGGGCTCTTGAGAACTGGCCATGGCTTCCTGTTCCTTTTTTTTCACCCCACCTGGCTACCAGAAGGCCACACTCCCTGGAAAACCCTTCTGTTTCAACTTCAGTCTTTATTCTCACTAACTTCCCTGAGGGAATGGGTCTGTGCATGAAGCCTGACCTACCAGGCTTCAGAAAAATCTCCATTATCTTGGAATGTATTTTCCGGTTGCTTTGTTTGAGCTTAGGTGTAATTGTGTGACTCACCGCACCGAGGAGGGGAGGATGAGGACGAAAGTCTGATGGAGCAGACAGAAGAAAACAAGACACCACAGGCTTTCAGAGAAAGGGATTTTTTTTTTTTAATTAAAATTTATAAATATGAAAAATAGTACCTGTACCATGTCAGGTTCTACAAAGAGTCGCATCTGCTAAGAGCATTGTTAATCACATTTGATTGCCTTCAATATCTTACTTGTACACAGAAGCATGCTTTTTATTACTTCTCTAATGACCAAAGTAGAGGTTAGAATTAAGACCCATTCTGAGCAGTATAACAGTTTATTTCAGTGCAGTTTAAGATTATAAGAACACACTCTTTCCAAAGAGTGAAATACAGGTTTTCACAAAGTTTGAATCTGTAGCAGTCTGTGGAACAATGTATCAATATACTTTCTACATCAAGCATAATTAGTAAAGCTCTACATTTTGTGATACAAAGTGATCCTATTGTAAGCTGAAAACTCATGTTCAGCACTGGATGGTGTCCAATGTTTAATTCCTGTGATTCATTCTGAGTTTCTGACTGAGATCACTCTCTGGCCTTGCACGTTTCTCCTGGGACCCATAAAATATGCAACTAACTTAATTTCATGACTGTACTATTTCTGCTTCCTTTCCTGGAAAAGAAATCATTCAGATCAGCTTTCAAACTACCTTACAGACGACAACTTTGAAATATTTTAAGAGGAGCTCCTCTATTCTAGAACTGCTCTAATACAGTAGTCACTATTCACATGTGGATATTGAAAGACTGAACTGTAGTTATTCCAAACTGGGATATATTGTAAGTATAAAATACACACCAGATTTTAAAGGCATATGAAAATAACTTGTTTCTTTGAGACAGCTAAGAAAACAGAAAAGTTCTGGCAGGAGTGACCAAGAGTAGGAGAAAGATGACACATATATAAATAATCTCATTAATAAACAGGAGACATATAACAGATGGAGGCTTCCCAGGTGGCGCAGTTGGTAGAGAACCTGCCTGCCAATGCAGAAGACACCCTGGAGGAGTAAATGGCAACCCACTCCAGTATCCTTCCCTGGGAAATCCCACGGACAGGGGACCCTAGCGGGCCACAGTCCACGGTGTTGCAAACAGTGAGACACAACTGAGGTACTGGGCATGCACATAGATAAAGTAAAACTTTAAAAGATAGACTAAACCAATTAGGTGAAATGATTTTGAAACTTTGGAGATAAACTAATTTCTTTAAAACTTGACATTTACTCAATATACTGTTAACCTGTGATAATTGTGTAGAATTTAAAAGCTTGAAAAATCCTGTAACTGGAATAGAAATTGAAATGGTGCTTAAAATCTTCTCAAGAAGAAAACACAAAGTCCAAATGGGTTTGCAGTCATATTCCGTCAAACTTTGAAGTAATAACTGTCCCTATTGGTTTACTCAGGCAATAAGGAAGGAAATGTTCTCCAAATTATTCTAGGAGACCAGCATAAGCCCTGATAAGCTTTTCTCTTCCCCCAAATGGCAGCATACTAAACAAACTTCCCCCCTTGTTTTATTTCCTAACTTAAAATATATCTTGGAGGTGGTTGTTCAGTTGCTAAAGTCATAGAAGTCATTCTTTATTACTACAAATCATCTGTCTTATTTAACTGTTGTGAAATACACATAAAATTGACCTTAAACATTTTCAAGTGTGCAGTTCAGTAGCATCAAGTATATTCACATTGTTGTACAACCTCCAGGGCTTCTTCATCTTGCAAAACTACAAGTGTATCTGTCAACTAGAACTCCTGACTTCCCCTACCCCCAGCCCCTGACCCCCACCATCTACTTTCTGTCTCTGAGTTTGACGCCTCTGGGGACCCAGTATTTGTCCTTTTTCATCTGACTTATTTCGCTCAGCATAGTGTCCTCAAGGTTCATCTGTGTTGTAGCATACATCAGAATTTCCTTGCTTTTTAAGGCTGCATGATATTCCATTCTGTGGATGGACTCCACTTTGTGTATCCATTTCTCCATCCATGGACCTGTCTCCACTTTTGGCTATTGTGAACAATGTTGGGAATGAACATGGGTGTACAAATATCTCTCCAACTCTTCAGATGTCTGCTTTCAGTTTTTTTGGATATATACTCAGGAATGGGACTGCTGGATCATATAGTAGTTCATTTTTAGTTTTCTTGAGCTTTCATACCCTTTGCCACAGTGGCTGCAGCAACTTACACTCCCGCCAAAAGTACACGAGGGCCTCAATTTCTCCACCAAAACAACATCTTGGTCAGCACATGTTGACAGCAGCATCACCCTGGCCAGGTTTCCCTGGTGGCTCAGACAGTAAAGAATCCACCTGCAATGCAGGAGACCTGAGTTTGATCCCTGGGTGGGGAAGATTCCCTGGAGAAGGGAATGGCAACCCGCTCGAGTATTCTTAGCTGGAGAATCCCATGGACAGAGGAGCCTGGTGGATTACAGTCCATGGGTTTGCAGAGTTGGACACCACTGAGTAACTAATGCTTTCACTTCACTTTCCTCCTGGACAATAAGGTGGTTCTGATTTGCATTTCCCTAATGACTAGTTCAAGCTGGTTTTAGAAAACGCAGAGGAACCAGAGATCAAATTGCCAACATCCGCTGGATCATGGAAAAAGCAAGAGAGTTCCAGAAAAACATCTGTTTCTGCTTTATTGACTATGCCAAAGCCTTTGACTGTGTGGATCACAATAAACTGGAAAATTCTGACAGAGATGGGAATACCAGACCACCCGACCTGCCTCTTGAGAAACCTATATGCAGGCCAGGAAGCAACAGTTAGAACTGGACATGGAACAACAGACTGGTTCCAAATAGGAAAAGGAGTACATCAAGGCTGTATATTGTCACTCTGCTTATTTAACTTATATGCAGAATACATCATGAGAAACACTGGGCTGGAAGAAGCACAAGCTGGAATCAAGATTGATGGGAGAAATATCAATAACCTCAGATATGCAGATGACACCACCCTTATGGCAGAAAGTGAAGAGGAACTAAAAAGCCTCTTGATGAAAGTGAAAGAGGAGAGTGAAAAAGTTGGCTTAAAGGTCAACATTCAGAAAACGAAGATCATGGCATCTGGTCCCATCACTTCATGGGAAATAGATGGGGAAACAGTGGAAACAGTGTCAGACTTTATTTTTCTGGGCTCCAAAAATCACTGCAGATGGTGATTGCAGCCATGAAATTAAAAGACACTTACTCCTTGGAAGGAAAGTTATGACCAACCTAGATAGCATATTCAAAAGCAGAGACGTTACTTTGCCAACAAAGGTCCGTCTAGTCAAGGCTATGGTTTTTCCAGTGGTCATGTATGGATGTGAGAGTTGGACTGTGAAGAAGGCTGAGCACCGAAGAATTGATGCTTTTGAACTGTGGTGTT
This sequence comes from Capricornis sumatraensis, assembly GCF_032405125.1. NCBI lineage: Eukaryota > Metazoa > Chordata > Mammalia > Artiodactyla > Bovidae > Capricornis > Capricornis sumatraensis. The sequence goes on from NC_091069.1 coordinate 61,833,944, forward strand.
GGAGAAGACTTGAGAGTCCCTTGGACTGCAAGGAGATCCAACCAGTCCATTCTAAAGGAGATCAGTCCTGGGTGTTCTTCAGAAGGAATGATGCTAAAGCTGTAACTCCAGTCCTTTGGCCACCTCATGCGAAGAGTTGACTCATTGGAAAAGACTCTGATGCTGGGAGGGATTGGGGGCAGGAGGAAAAGGGACGACAGAGGATGAGATGGCTGGATGGCATCACCGACTGAATGGACGTGAGTTTGTGTGAATTCCGGGAGATGGTGATGGACAGGGAAGCCTGGCGTGGTGCAATTCATGGGGTCGCAAAGAGTCGGACACGACTGAGCAACTGAACTGCACTGAACTAAATGACTAGTGATGTTGAGCATATTTTCATGTGCTTATTGACTTTTTTTTTTTTTAACAGAGGTGTTGCAGGTAGAAACTAATTATTTAATGTCCTGGTTAAACAAACTTTCTGAATTGCTCTTAAAAGCAAAACTGCATTGGCCCTCCTGGTACTACTGTTGTGGCCATTTCTGTACCACTGCGGCACGCCCGCTTTGCCCCACCCCATTCCTCCTTAAGGAGCAGCTTTACCCGCTGGGCTTTAGCCTTTCCTGAGAACCATCCTAGAATAGGGGTCTGCAGCGCTGCTGAGACTCCAGGAGTGACCCCATCGCCAGGACCTGGTCAGAGTTGACTTCTCAGCACCAACACCGGCCACCTCCGCGGCCCACAGATTGGGGTGTGGGGACGGCGGAGCACGAGGGAGGGTGAACCGGCCCCGAATCCAGAACCGGCTTGCTGCATGGGACCCCTGGTCCCCTGGCCAGTGTCCTGCACCGGGAGGGCGGGGCCTCGGTGCGCGGGGCGGGGCCTATCTGGAGGCAGGGTCGAGATTCGAGCGGGCGGTTCCGGAGGGCCGGGCTGGAGGTGCGCCAGTTCCGGGAGCGGGACGGACAGGGCCGGGGCCTAGATGGAGGCGGGGGCGGACATCCGGGAGGGCGGTTCCGGGGGCGGGCCAGGCTGGGCGGGACCGCTTCTTGGTGGGCGTAGCCTTCGCGGCCCCGGCCCGCCCCTTCCTGCCCGGGCGCGCAGCGAGGAGGAGCGGCGGCGGCTCGGCGGCAGCGACCGGAGCGGCGCGAGGACGCGGTGCTGGTTCGCGGGGCCGCGGAGATGCTGGGCGTGGCGTCAGGAATGACCAACAGGTAATATCGCGCGGGTGGTGAGCTCGAGGCTCGAGCCGGAGCCACAGCCACGTCGGCGGTGCTGCCGCCGGGGCGGCCCCTCCCTGCGGCGCGGGCGGACAGGCCTGCAGAGCCCGGGGCCCGAGTGGACCGCGACCCGGGCCGGCACTCCTAGCCCTGCTCGGGTTGCAGGAGGCGTCCGTGAGGGCGAGGACGGCTCAAGGCTAGAGATTTACCGGCTTAGAAACGGAACAGACCTTAAAGGATATTTACTCATTCATTAAATGTAAAATGAGTCTGTGATCTCAACGTGTATAACGCATGCTTCGTGAAAATAGCGTTTTCCTAACAAAAAATTCAGTGCGACGAGAGCCGTGCTTGTACATTTTGCAAATCTCCTAAATGTGTGCATTTCCCTGCCTGTTCTGCCTTCAGTCCGCTGCGGCCCATTTTGCTTTAAATCCGAAGAAAACCCTCTCCTACGCAGAGATGCGGTTGGAAGAGGGAGCTTTTCACGTAGTTGCGGTATTTTCTGTTACTACTCCAAAACTGAGTAACTTCATGTTTCTTAAACGTGAGTTCGCTGTGGAGTCCTCAGTCTCACCGGGAGCTTTTCACTCGCGGTGACGCTGAAATTCTCAGCGGGCCCTGAAGTTCAAAGGGGCTGCTTGCTCCTGATTGTAACAGGCATGTTCCTTGTTTGGAAGTGTTGATTCACTGAGTTAGGCAGATCTTCCAAATGTTGACACATCTCTTTATACAGTGTCACTAAGTAACATTTGTTAATATCACTTGTCATCCTCTCCTTAGAAGATCTTTAGGTTTGAAACTGTCTCTCAAGCTCCAGGCAGTGGAAAGAAGTTTTACAACATTCTCATTCTCAGTTGGAAGCTTGATTTTTATTATTGGTAGGAAACTCTTGTCAATTGTTTTCTTCAAAGTAACAGACTCGCTTTGTTTAGTTTCAAGAAATGTCTGCCAAATACTAGTCTAAAAACCATAGTTTGTTATTCTTTCTGGTAAAAACGGTAGACCATGAAAACCGTCTGATTGAGTGGTCCCTGGGTCACCCTCTTGCTTGCCCTGCAGACAATTGTCCTACTGTGGTGAGCGGCCCAAGTGCTTCATTCATCACAAGAAACAGAACAGAAGGTCAGAGGTCGAGATTTAATAACGTCAATAATTGTTACTGCTTCATTAAGGACAATTTTTTGTTTCTAGAAAAATTTATTGAAAATTAAATGGATACAAAATTTAACATGTATGTAAGGTATGAAGAATGACAGTACAATGGATACAATATGACTTGAGTATAACCATCTCCCTTTATTTTCTTTGGCTGCACCACACAACATGTAGGATCTTAGTTCCACAACCAGGGATCGAAACTGCACCCCTGCATTCCTGCATTGAAAGTGCAGAGTTTTAACCACTGGACCACCAGGGAAGTCCCTAAGCAGGTCCTTTTAAGAGCCTTGCTTATCTTCTGATCCCGTCACATTGCTATCCTGAATTTTCCTTTAGCAGTCCCTTACTTTTTCTTTTTTTTTTTTTTAGTGCTAAGTACATTCGTAGTGTTGTGTGACCATTGCCAGTATCTATCTCCAGAACTCTTTTTTCTTGCAAAAGTGAAACTACTTCCCATTAAACAGCTTCCCATTTCCCTCTCCCTCCAGCCCCTCATCACCCTCGTTGTGTTTTCTGTCTCTGATTTTGACAATTCCAGGGACCTCGTGTAAATGGATCATCCTGTCTTTGCTTTTTGTGACTGGCTTATTTCACACAGCATATCATCCTCAGTGTTCATCCATGTTGTATTGTGTGTCAGAATTTCCATTCTTTTAAGATTGAGTAATACTCCATTGTATGTTTATACCATTTATTTGTTTATTTACTCATCCTCCAGTGGACACTTGGGTTGTTTCCACCTTTTGGTTATTGTGAATAATGCTGCTTTGAAAATGGGTGTACTTTTTTATTTGAAACTTTTATTGAGATAATTGTATTGGGGGGGCGGGGTTTCCCTGGTGGCTCAGCAGTAAAGAATCCTCCCTGCGATGCAGGAGATACAAGTTTGATCTCTTAGCCATGAAGATCCCTTGGAGAAGGAAATGATAACCCACTCCAGTATTCTCACCTGGGAAATTCCATGGACAGAGGAGCTTGGTGGACTACAGTCCAGGGGGTCCCAAAAGAGTTGGACATGGCTTAGCGACTAAAGAACAACAACAGTTTTTTTATGTTATTAATTTTTTATGTATTCATTTATTTATGGCTGCTTCGTGTGGCACACAGGATCTTAGTTCCCCAACCAAGGATCAAACCCCTGCAGTGGAAGCGGGAGCTTCTTGGCATTATTATGAAAACGGTTTTGATCCCCAGGCTTCTTAAAAAGGTCTTGGGAACCTTCCAGGGTTTCCAGACCACCCTTTGAGAACCACTGTTAACATCATCTGAAATCAGGAGGAAAGTAGAGATTCTTGGAATATTTAAAAAGAAGTATCTACAAAGAATTCTCTTAGAAATGAGTGTCAAGTGCTTGTTGTAGTGAGTGCTTTCTGTTTGGGAGAAGTTTTAGTGGGACTTGAAGAACCGCTATGGGAAAAGCAGCTTTTGCTTTGAAGGATTTTTCTAGGGCACAATGCCAGTGTGTCATGAAGGGGTGATGCCCTGGTGGGGTTTCTTCTAGATCTTCACTGCCCTGTGCCTGTTTGCACATGAGGAAACCATGCTCTTAGTTTAACTGGTGAGAAGTTGGCAGTAGGGAAGATGGCTCCGTTAGGATGTCGTGTGCCCTGCAGGCTTAGGATGTGAGGACCACGGTCATCACCCCTCTTTCATTTGGGACGGCCTTAAACTAGTTCCTGGACGGTCTTTCTCCTGCTGAACGTGGGTGGCTTTCCCTTTCCTCCCCAAAGCGGGGAGTATTTTCCTGCCCTCCTGAGGCCCCAGGGGCTACAGGTTGGGGGAGGCGGATCCAGGCTGATGATGGAAGCTCCAAGCTTTCCCCTGGAAGCCTCTGTATTCAATAGTCCTCTGTCTGTTCTTCAGACAGTCGTTTAAGTAAACCTCAGTGTAGGTCATGTTCTCAGCTAGGGCTGCACTTAAATAGAAGGAGAAGCATCTCAAACCATTCGTCGATTTTACATTTCTCCTAATTGTGCTTTAAGCTGTGGTTTCCCACCCACAGGAATGTCCTCTGCATTACACGCTGGCCTGTGGCCAGGTTGTTTTCCTAAAGCTTTAAGTTATTTGAGACACATGAGCTGGGGTGCCCATTGCCACATTCCATGGACCCTCCAGCAGCCTTACGCCTCGTGAGATGTCCCCTCCTCTCTTGTTTCGTCAGATGTTTCCACACAGGAGCTCATGGGAGGGGGTTCATTTTCCTGTATCTTTTTCATGTCGGAGCTTATTTGCCTTGGCGAGTCCACAGTGACTTTTGATGTGCAGGTTGGGAGGCTGCAAACACAGTGGGCTGTGCACAGTGTGTCCTGTGGGAGGAAGCAGAGGGTGGAGGGGCAAGCATGATGCCCTTAAGGGAGCTTGGGGTGGGACACACCGGACTGAATTAACTTGCCTGAGGTCAGGTAAGGTCCTACACAGGTGCAAGAAATAATATACAAAGAACCAGTGTATTCGTTACCCAGTTTCCCCATCAATAGTCGCTAACAGTCGGACACGACTGAGTGACTTCCCTTTCACTTTTCACTTTCATGCATTGGAGAAGGAAATGGCAACCCACTCCAGTGTTCTTGCCTGGAGAATCCCAGGGATGGGGGAGCCTGGTGGGCTGCCGTCTATGGGGTCACACAGAGTCGGACACGACTGAAGTGACTTAGCAGCAGCAGCAGCATTTTGCAAAGCTGTGGTACGTGATCCCAGTCACAGTGTCAATGGCCATGCAGTCCCTGGGTCTCACTCAAATTTCCCAGGTGTACCTGCTGTCATGGCTCTGGGACACCCCACCCAGGTGAGACTTTGATGTATCCGAGCCACATTAACAGGATAACTCTGGATGGATTATTCTATGTCACCACAGAGCTGTTGTGTCACAGAGTCCTGGATGTCAGTCTCTTTCAATTCGATTCCACTTGTGAAGTGCGTCCTTGGGGACTTGCTGTTCCGAGGCCCCTGTGCCAGTGATCATGGTACTTTCTCCCGGAGGCCAGGGTCTCCTCCCACCCCACACGCTGTGCTCACAGGGCCAGCCCGACAGTCCTTCCTGTTGGGGGGCTCCTCTTCTGGCGCATCCGTCTGGGGACGAGTCTGAGCAGCTGCTTAGACAGATTGTAGGTTACTTCTGTGGGGAAGAGTGGTAGTGCTTATGTTGGGTTTCATGTGTTTGTTTTTGCTCCTGAGGCCGGGCGCATTGCTGTCTGCATAGGCCCGCCTGGGGAGTGTGGGCGGCGGGCATGTGGGCACGTGGACACGGTGCTGTCTGGGCCGCTAGCAGGTCCTTGTTGTCCTCGACACGGAGGACTCAGCAGCGGGTTCTTAGGTGCCGGGTGGGTGCGGCCACAGAGATTCAAGGGGGATGGGACGTGGCCCACTGAATCTTTCAGTGTGTTCTCCTTCATGTCAGTTCCACGTTTTCCTGGAGCACCACATTGAGCACTCCCATTTCAGAATGTTAAGAAGACTCCTGACTGCCTGTCAGATAAGGTCCGGACTCCCACGCCTGGCACTCAGGCTGTTTGTCGCCTTCTGGCTGGTTGTTGGCTCCCTCAGCCCCTTGTCTCTGAAGGCACTCTGCACAGCCCCAACCTCAGGGCCTCTGCTCACGTGGCTGGAAAACCTTCCTCTCCTGTGTCTTCTTGGCCATTGCAGCAGAGTGGCTGCTTGGCCCTTGGATGCTGAGTTCCTGAAACATGGATTGAGGTTGTGCTGGAGCCTCAGGACTCAGAGCTCATGTCCTTCCTCCTAGAACACTTTGACCTCCTTCGGGTGACTACCATCTCGTGTTTTATGTTGTGGTTACTTGTGTGTGCATGCTCAGGCACTTCAGTCATGTCCAACTCTTTGTGACCCTATGGACAGTCACCCACCAGGCTCCTCCGTCCATGGGATTCTTCAGGCAAGAATACTGGAGTGGGTTGCCCTGCCCTCCTCCAGGGGATCTTCCTGCCTCAGGGATTGAACCTGCGTCTCTTATGTCTTCTGCATCAGCAGATGGGCTCTTTACCCACCTGGGAAGCCTCGTAATTACTTGTGTCTGTGTCTAATCTTTTCTGCCAAACCATAGTCTCTAGAAGTAAAGAACATCTTCATCGGGTTTGTTAGATGTCCAAGGAAGAATGAATTGGATTTAGATGGGCTTCATTTCTCCTTTTCTTCAGTCATCAGTGAACTGACGAGTCCACAGCCGGCTCTGCTGGATGCCTGTGACAAGCTTTCAATAAAGTCATAAGACTTGGGGTGAGAGGAGCTGGCCTGCACACGTGGTTTAGCTGAACTCTGCAGTGTGACGTCCCAGTGGCAGAGACTTGGCGTCCAGGGACCTCTGGAGAGAAATTCAGAGATGCTCAGCCATCCCTGTTAGATTATTTCTTCTCATGACTGGGCTGCCTTTTTGGAAACTTTCGTACTAATAACTACCTTTTATTAATAACCTGTGGTTACACAAGTACTTTAAGGTGTTAAACATGTATTTCACAAATCTTACATGGCTGCACTTCGAGGCAGGGCTTTTATGCCCACTTTACAGATGGAAACAGGGCAGGAGACAGGCAAGCCACTGCTTCACAGGATTGGGGTGAGATGAGCCGAGGTTGATGCCCAGCCTCGTCCCCTTCCTGCATCCCATACCCCGGTGTCCCCTCCCCCCCGTGTCCCTTCCTGTTCAGATGAGGCCGAGGCTCCTGCTTCTCCTGGCTATCAGGGTGTCCTCGTCACGTGGTAGGTAGTCGCGCCCCAAGTGTGGCCGTCACGAGGGACTGCATTGTCTCACTGCCAGATGGTCCTTCCTTCTGAATGTGGAGGTTGTAGATCTCACACTCGAGGCCCAGCTGGAAGATGTGTCAGGTTACCTTCTTCACTTGAACTTGGGGTGTGTGTTTCATCTTGAGCACCTGGCCCCTTTGCCTCCTGCTGGATGGGAGACCTGAGCTCGGAGAAGCATGTTGTCCATGTCACACATGAGCCCCACCCCCCTGTTCCACAGTGACTCGGTGGGGACCAGGCCCACCATGAACCCTGAGCCCAGCCAGGCCAGGTCCAGATGATGACCCTCAGGGGGAGGTGCCAGCATCCTCCTGTCGCCCTCGGAGGACAGCGGGGCAGGATGTGATGACCCGGCGGATCTTCCTCACATCTTTGGAACACGATGGTGAGAGATTGGTGCTGTGGGCCCCCCACCCCCACCCATGCCTCACACCCTCGCGAAAAGCAGTTCTCAGCCTTGGGCTTCTGGAGGCAGATGCAGAAATAGATGAAGATGAGCCTGCTAATAAGCATGGGATTACAGAAGGGACCTCAGGCCTCTGACTTATGGTTTCCTTCCAGATTGCGTTTATTCTTCGAATGTTTGAATTTGGGTTAAAAACAGCCTTATTCCTCAGGCTTGAGTTGAATGCCTCTGTCCGATGTTCTAATAGGAAATTTTAGAACAAAGTAAATATTCACTCACTACTTTCTAATTTTCTCATTCAGAGAGTGTGTGGGAAAGTGGTGTTGGAACATCGCCGTTTAGTTGGGGCCCACACCGGAATATACTTCCCTCGGGTGCTTACGCTCTGCGGCCAGAATTGCTGTCTCTTTGGCACGCGGCGTGGGCTTGTCACAGTGGGACATGTGTGAGGGAACGGAGTGCAGTCTTCATTAGAATCTTGAGCTGGAGTAACTCACCCAGCACACCAGCAGACTCTGTTTTCCGAGTGTGGGCAGTGATGTTTTTGTAACAGCCGTGGATTCTTTGTAAACATAGCTGAGACTGGTTCTCTGTTTTCAAAAATGAGTCTGAGAAAGCTTCAGCTCTGACTAGAATCTGGAAGGTTCTGTTAGCACTTAGCCCATTTCGGGCAACTGACTATACTTACATGTTTGAGGATAATGATGAAAAAAATATAAAAACCTTAGAAAATATATGCGTATAGGACACTAGGTTATCTGTCTCATAGGCCAGATCAGAATTGCAGTGATGTAACTTTGAACTGGGTGCCAGGCTAGTGTCTGAAATAATTTAATGCTGGTTCTGGACTTAATGTCCTTTTTTTTTTCCAGTGCTGGCCTACTCACACCAGGAAATGAAAGCACTTTTTGTCTTTGGGTATTTGCCAGATCTGCCCAAAGCTCAAGGCATCTGCAGATGTCTGCTGGAGGCAGTTTCTGGATGCTGTTAACAGAGTGTATAGCATGGGTACTTGTACACAGGCTACGAGACTTCTGCTTCTCTGCTTCAGACCTGGGCCTCCCAGCACTGCTCAGATGCTTTCCCCTCTCGGTTTACTGGTGATGACAAAGGACAGCAGTGAAATGTGGAAAATGATGCTTTAACTGTGTTATATAGCTGTCCGTTGAATGTGACAAAAGACAAAAAAGTTCCAACAATTCCTCAAAATTTCAGAGGTCTCAGTTTTCCCACAGAGGTCATCTGGAGACCGTGAGACCAGACTTAAAAAGAAGCATTTTCCCATCTTGAGCCCTTTTGACTTTTAAAATAAACATACACCCAAATCTCTTTCTGATGATGTGTTCAGTCATTGAGACACTTTCTATGAAGGAAGTTGTGGTGACAGTTTTTGGAATGTGGGGCTTCGGCAGATGCAGATTAAGTGGGTGATGGAGCTCCAGGGACACAAGGCTTGGGAACTTTTTAGCAGTCAAGCTTTCTTCTGCACAGTCAGGCTAATTGAGCTTCCCAGGAGGAAGCATTCTTGGAGATTAGCTGAACAAATGGGGGGATGAAAGTCAAAGTCTGAGGTTGGGTCTGTTAGATGCATTTTGATAAAGAGCTTACATTCTAACAATGCAGCATTGTCCACAAAGGCTGCCGTTGCTGTAGGGAGCCCTGGTATGCCGCGCCCATGGACAGTGTGGAGCTCTAGGAAGCACTCAGGAAGTACTTGTCAAATGAATAAATGATGGTGTCATGTTTTATTTGGTGTGTATTCTTTTTGGCTTAGTGAAATAGAGCTCTTTAAATGTTGCCATAATGTCATTCCTGAGTAAATGCTAATAAAGATGGCTTCAGTCGGTGTTAAGATCAATTTGAAGGCTTATTTTAACTCCATGTGATTTCAGTAACTCTGTGCGGTGTTTCAGTATTCCCTCTCTTCCTGGGGTTAGCACAGGAACAGTTCTCTGACCTGAGGAGGTGCCACTCCGCATCAGTGAGGCTTCCAGGGGTAGAGGTGAAATTTTCCGGGTGAAACGTTAACAGTTTTTCCTGTGAACTTCTTCAGTTTCCTTATTAATATTTAATTTCAGTACTGTTAATCAGAATTCCAGGTGGAGCCTTTTGGTGAAATTGGTAGAATTGTCCCGATGTTTCTTTCTTTGGAGGAATAAAGGGGCAAGAACAGCAGAGAGCTGCTTCCTGAAGGGAAGAAAGTGAGGGTGGGGGAGCCATGTTGTCTGTCTATACCCATCACGGCTCATCACACGGAGTCTGGGGTGACCAGGTTTTCAGGGGAAAAGAGGAAACTTATTCCTTAAAGTGCCATAAAACGGTGAGATCCTTTGTTAGCAGTTAGGGGGAAAAGCCAGTTTATTGCCTTAGAGTCTCATTTTACATCAGCAGAAATTCCAGATGGATAATATTTAATACTTACATATAAAATCCAGCCAGATAAACATGAAAATGTAATAGGAATGTTTCCCAGATTCCTAGAATGAGAAGTACTTTTTAAATTCAGAAGTTTTAAGAACCAAAAGGAAAGGTTTATTGGAAGGAGACTAAATTTCTGAAAATTAAAAACAAAAAACAGATTGGGAAAAACATTTGCAACAAAACAAGATAGAAAGCATTAGTATTATGAATTGATCAGAATATGAGCACCTCATATGTGTGTAGGGGAAAGAACGTGGACGGAGAAAATGTAACAAAATAGAAACAAACAGGGAAATAAAATTAATGTACAAAAATACAAAACGTGTTGCAGCGTGATTAATGATTCATCAAAGAGATGCATATTAAAATAGATACTATCAGTTTTACAGTATTAGCAGATCTTGTTAAAAACATGGGTACCTTGTATCACTGGTAGAGTTAGTAACATAGTTACCTTATATCACAGGTGTGAAAATATATGGGTAAAATTTGTTAGGAAAACAATTTGGCAGTATGTATCAAGTCTGAAATGATTTATAACTTGTAATTCAGAACTTCCACTTCTGTAAATCAAACCCAAGAAAGTAATTCTAAATGAGACGAGAATGTGACGTGAAATGCAGCCTTATTTGTACTACAGTTTGCCCTGCTGTTTAATTCAATTCCGACACCATCCACTTGGAGTATACAAGTTAACCCTGTCAGTTTCATATATATTATCCTCCTTCATCAAAATCAGGGAGTAGGTAGTTTCTGTAAGTTAAAGTTTCCAAGTTTGAAGTGTCAAATGCTTCAAGAGATTGCCAGTGTCCAGGGCCCCAACTTTGTGTGTGTTTGAAAAAGAACTGGTTTATTTCTGTCAGTAAGCACGATTTCTTAATGACCCATACAGAACAAAGGGCTGAATATTTAATGAGATAGAGATGTAAAATACAAGATCTTACTGTTCTGTTAACACTTCCCAGCAAAGAGGAGTAGCCTCGGGCTGTTAGACACCTCAGAAACGTGCAGGAGCAGGAGGACATCTTGCTGCAGCCTTCTTGACCCCTACCAGCAGGGCAGGTAATCCAGACGTAGTGATCGCCCTTCCTGTCCTGGGGCTGTGGGCTCCCTGCTGACAGCCCAGCAGAGCCCACTGGGTTTGCACAGTCCTCACCGCCTCTGTTGTTCTGGCATTTCTCTCTCTCTCTTTTTTTTTTATGTGACAAACGGGCTTAGTCTCCAGCAGGTAACTGAGGCAAACACCCTTTGACATCAGCTGCGAGGAGACTGTTAGGAACACGTTTAATGGTAGGAAAATGAGCTGCCAGGGTGCCTGACGCAGTGCTTGGATCCCGCCCTTGGGGAGGCTGAGCTCCATCTCCTGTGGGAGCTATCCTGTGTGGTTTGGCCTCCACACCCAGACTGGCCCCAGCTAAGAGTCTGTGCAGGTGGAAACCCCTCCTTTGTGGCCATGATGGATACCCTCCTGGACAATGTGGACATTGGTCCTGAGAGTTCCTAAGTGCCCCTGGCAGCTTCCAAGTGTCTGAGATACCCAATGTGTGGTCCGCAGGGGCTCGTGTGCACAGTCAAAGAAGCTCTTTCTGGTTTCTCAGTCTGTAAATATGAGTTGATTGTAATTGGCTGTGATCAGTATTAGCTTCTGTTCCACAGGAAGTAAGAAAATAAAACTTTCTGTCTTATGATTGATTATTAATACCTTCCCAACCATTACTCTTATTTTGCAGCAGAGTGTTGGTTTGTATTCAGTTAGACTTGACCTCCAGATTGTGAGAGGGTATGGTGGTGCTGACCTCTGAGGAGGAATTCCACTCTTGACATTTAAAATCACTTTGCTTTTAACCTAGCCTGTCACCCTCCACCCTCAAGTGCGTCTGTGGAGTGGAGCTCACTCATTCTGTGAAGCGCTTGCTGCAGCATCTGGAATCCCCTTCTGCACGTGCTTGTGAGCTGTGTATGCATGTGTGTGGACGTGTGTGGACGAACATGTGTACATGTGTGTGCATATGTACATCTGCATGTGTGTGTGTCTGTGCACGTGTGTGCATGAGCGCATGTGTGCACCTTGGTGAGAAATGGAATGTCTCCTGCCATATCAGTAAACAAGGATGTCACAGTCATCAGGGATTGCAGCCATCACGGATGGTGAGCCGGTGAGCCCTGAGGGCACCCAGGAAGGAAGGAACACCTGCCGTCCATCAGCCATCAGACTGCAGCCACTCTCCATGGTGAGCCCTGAGGACACTCAGGACATGAACACACAGGATAGGGACTTCCCTGGCAGCCCTGTGGTTAGGACTTCACCTTCCAAGAGGGGAGGGGAAGGATGGGGTGGGTTCCATCTCTGGTCAGGGAGCCAAGATCCCACATGCCTAGCAGCCAAAAAACCAAAACATAAACATAAAACAGACACAATATTGTAACAAATTCAATAAAGACTTTGAAAAAAAGAGAGGAAAACACAGGATACTGGCCCCAGAGAGCGTACTGTCAAAGGAATGATTTCATTGAACCCAGACTCTTGCATCTTCCCATACACAGAAAATTGCTGAATTCTTTAACTTGGGACATCTGTTTTTCTTTAACAATCATCTTCTGATGTTCAGACTACTTTCCCTTTGTTGCAAAAACTTCTATATAAGCTGGCTCCTCCCCTCACCTCCTCAGAGCAGTTCTCTCAGGGTCACTTGAGATCCTGTCCCTTTGGCTTGAAGTTCTAAAACTTCCCACAGAATGAAATGTAACTCTCAGCTTTTAGGTTGTAACTATGAGTTGATCAGCAATGATGAAAACAGGCAAACATTTATAAATGGTTTGATACTATATCAGCCTTGAGAGCCATTATTCAGTGGTCATTTGTTCTCCAGACCTTCCTACCAGGGCCCCTTCCAGGTGCTGGGGATCCAGTAGAGAGTTGGAGCCTGGTCGCCACCTGTCCTGCCCCCGCACCTCGGGCTCACACCAGATGGTCCTTGAAGAGGTGGGGTGGGCAATCCCTCAGTGCCCTTCCTGAGCATGGCTCACCTCTGCCCCCAGTGAATAAATGCCAAGTCATGATGAGGTCCAGTCACTAGCGTCTGGACTGTGGAATCTGTCTCCTGACCACCCCCACCCCCCCACCTTCCTCCTAGCTTCCTGCCCCCACCCCACTCAGCTATTCAAACCTCAGCTAGGTTGGTCTCCATAAAGCCAGAGTCCCACCCTGTCCTCAAGCCTGGAGGCCTCTGTGGGCATCCCCTGACGCAGAACAGCCCTGGTCCTCACAGCGATGGGGCACTGCCCGCCCTGTGTCCAGCCCTGTCCACGCCACTCTGGCCATGTTTGCATCCCTGGAGTTCCTCCAGCTCACCAGCCAGGCCCCCAGCCCAGAACCTCTCACCAGCTGTCACTCGGTCCAAGGTGACCACAGGGCCCACTCCACCACCCCTAGAGTCTTTCTCAGATGTGACCTCCTTGGCGAAGCCTTTCCCATCCCTCCCGTCAATGGCTGTGACCTACCCTCCCTGACCCCTGACCTCCTTCCTGGAAGGAGGCATGGGTGGCAGCACTGCCAGTGGTCCAGCTCTTGTCCTGACAGGCCTGACCCCCGGGGTCACGAGAAGGGGTGTGCAGAGGTCCGCGTGGCCCCTGAGGGGAAGCCAGAGCTTCTGAAGACCTGTGCTGGGCTGGAGCCCTGAGCTCTCCAGCCCCATCTGTCTCTACCCAGGGCTGCTTGTGACTGGATTGACCTCTGACCTCCTCCTAAAATGGGAAGGGGGCAGGGTGCAACCTGTGAAAGAATGACATAGCCCGAGGAGGCGACATAAACTGATTAGAACCCAAATGGTCCAAGATGGCAGATGAGTTGACTTCCACTAGACCTTGAGCCTCAATGTACACTCACTGTAACACCTGAGCAAGCTAACTGACACACCCAGGCACCATGACAGTTCTCAGGACAACCTTCAAAGACCAAAAGGGGGCAGTGGCCCAATCCCTGGAAATCCCCGACCCTTCCCCAAAATAGTTGAAATAATCCTCCCACTCATTAGCCTATGAAACTACCCAGCACATGGAAACTAACCACGCCAAATTTTGGGGCCACTCTCACCTTCTGCACTCTACCTGTGGAGTGTGTTTCTAAATGAATCCTTCTCTTACCTAGACTTTGTCTCTCATTGAATTCTCTCTGCGATGAGACAAATAGAACCTGAGCTTCATTAAGTGTCAAAATGAGGTGTGTGATCCCAGTTAAAAGACCGAAGATTCAAGCCCCAATCAGGGTTTAGGTTGGGCTGGACTCCCAGCTAAGTATGTTTGAGCCCCAGTCTGAGGGGCATGGTTTCACTTTCAGCTCAGCCTGTGTCCTGGGCTCCTGGGGGACCCCGTCTACATTGCGGGCATGGAAGATGCTTAGTGATGTTGCTTTTCTATCTTAGTTGGAGAAATATGTTGAAAGAAAGTGAAAGTCATTCAGTCATATCAGACTCTTTGCAACCCCATGGACTATACAGTCCATGGAATTCTCCAGGCCAGAATGCTGGAGTGGGTAGTTAGCCTTTCCCTTCTCCAGAGGATCTTCCCAACCCAGGGATCAAACCCATGACTCCTGCATTGTGGGCAGATTCTTTACCAGCTGAGCCACAAGGGAAGCCCAAGAATATTAGAGTGGGTAGAATATTAGAGTCCCTTCTCCAGCGGATCTTCCTGACCCAGGAATCAAACTGGAGTCTCCTGCATTGCAGGTGGATTCTTTACCAACTGAGCTATGAGGGAAGCCCAAGAAATACGTTGTGTTAGAGTTACAACTGCTTTGAAAGACAGCTAAGTATGAAAATGAGTGTTTAGGAGGGCCTGACCTTGTTTGCGGGGCTTCCCCGGTGGCTCAGTGGTAAAGAACCTGCCTGCCAATGCAGGAGATGAAGGTTCAATCCTTGAAGATCCCCTAGAAAAGGAAATGGCAACCCATTCCAGTTTTCTTCCTGGGAAATCCCATGGACTGAGGAGCCTGGCGGACGAAGTCCATAGGTTGCCAAGAGTTAAGACTCGACTTAGCAAGTAAACAACAGTGACCTTGTTTGAAGAAAAGCCTGAGGGGAATTCCATGGTGGTACAGTGGCTGAGATTCTGAGCTACTAATGCAGGGGCCTGGGTTCAATTCCTGGTCAGGGAACTAGATCCCACATTCCACAATTAAGATCTGGACCAGCCAAGTAAATAAATATGTATTATAAAAGATAGACCTGAGATTAGATAGCCTTTTAAACCAGTTTTGGGAAATGTAGGTTGTAAACGTAAAAGTTACCTTTCTTAGTCTGTCTGATTATGTAACCGACTTTTGGGAGACTGTCCTGTGTCCTGTTTCTATATTATGCTCCTTCTGTTTCCATATCCTCAGTTTTGTTTTCTCACCACCAGCCCTGGCTCCTGTCTGTGAAGAACAGGAGGTCACAGGGTTTTAGGGGCTCTCACACTGGAATGGACATCATGTAGAGTTTTCACTGGCAAGGGGAATACAACCACCATTTCTCCGGGAGATGGTGAAGGACAGGGAAGCCTGGCCTGCTGCAGTTCATGGTTTCAGAGTCAGACAAGACTTAGCAACTGAACAATGACAACCCTGCTCCAGCCAGGTTCCTTGCGAGCAGAGTGGGGATCACAGCACTCCTCATGAGGATTCCTGGCAGGTCGCCCGGAAGGGAACGGACCCAGCTCAGGGAGCCTCTCCTTCGTGAGGACGGGGACAGCTCTGATGATGGGATACACAGATGCAGCCCCTGCGGATGGGACCACCATCCCGCTGTGCAGGTCTTCTGTGTTGGCAGGTCTCCTGTAAGCTTCAGGGCAGCGTCTCAGGACATGTGTTATTTACTCCCTCATTCATAGAGATGGGGAGTCTGCACCCGGACTGCAGCTTGACCTGGGCACCTGGCGAGGGGCTGAGCTGACGGGGCTCTAACTCCTGCTCTGCCAAGTGTGTCATGGTGTTTCTCTTAAACGCTGTGACTAGAAGCACTTAGAATTTACCCTCATGGCCATTTTTAGTGTGTGGTTCAGCAGTGTTAGCTGTATTTACATTGCTGTGAATCAGACCTCCAGAACATTTTCATCCTCCCGAAGGGAATCTCTGTGTCCAGCGATTAGTGTCTCCCAGTTCCTCCCCACCAGGCCCTGGCAGCCAGGGTTCTGCTTTCTGTCTGTAGGCCTCCCTACACTAGATATCTAACATAAGGGAAATCATGCCATATTTGTCCCTTGGTGATGGACCTGTCTCACTGAGCACAAAATCAGAGTGCATACATGTTGAGGCCTGTGTCAGACTTTCCTTTTTAAGGCTGTGTGGTTGGTGTTCCCTGAGGGGTTCAGTGACAATCAACCGATCATCTGTCAGGATATGTTTGTGCTGCTTTCACCTCTTGGCTGTTATGCATGATGCTGCTGTGAACGTGTCTGTTCAAATATCCCTTTGAGACCCTGCTTTCAGTTCTCCTGGATACACGCCTAGAAGTGCAGTTGCTGCTCATTCGGCAGTTCTGCTTATAACTTTCTGAGAAACTCCCATCCATTTTTCCCTAGCCGTTACACATTTTACAACCCCACCAACAATGCACAAAGCTGCCAGATTCTCTATATCCCCGCCAGCACTTGCTATTTTCTGTTTTGTTTTGTTTTGTAATAGGCATCCTCATGGCTGTGAGGGGTGTATCTCGTTGTGGTTCTGATTTACATTCCCTGATGATTAGTGATGGGAAACATCTTTTCATGTCTCTGTTGACCATCTGTGTGTATATATGTATATATATATATATATCTTTTGAGAAATGTCTGTTTTAAATCCTTTGCCTAGTTTTTAGTTGGATTATGTGAATTTTTTTTTGTTTCTGAATATTAACTCCTGATCACATATATGATATGCAAATATATTTCCCCATTCCATAGGTTGACTTTTTACCCTGTTGATTGTTAGTTGACTTTTTTGATGCACAGGATTTTTAAGTTTGATGTAGTCAAATTTGTCCATTTTTGTTTCATTGCCTGCACTTCTGGTGTCATATTCAAGGAGTCATTGTCCAGTCCAATGTCATCCCTCTTTCCCCTGTGTTTTCTTCTAGAAGTCTTTTATAGAGTTTTGTGTTTTAATTTTAGGTCTTTAATTCATTTGGGGTTAATATTTTTAAGTAGTTCAAGATAAGGGGCCAACTTCCTCCTTTTGCATATGGAAATCCACTTTCCCAACATTATTTGTGGAAGAAATTCCTTTCCCATCATGCCGGTTTTAAGGGTAGGGGAGAGAGAGTGACAAGGGAGGGGATAGTTATTTGGGGAAAAAGAAGGAGCGCATGTGTTTTTTAGCCTTGGCGCATGTTTGGCACACATGGAGAGAGGTATGCATTCGTCTTGGCTAGTGAGATATGCTTGCAACAATTATGGAGAGCTTGTTTCCTGAAGGTAGACAGGGTTCAATGGTTGTTTATATTGTTTGTGTGGAGAAAAGTAAGTCTCAAGATGTGACAGGAATACAATCCCTCTCTGGCCCCAAAGAGATCCACTTTCCAGAACCCAGGGTTTCCGGAAGCCAGAAGTGCTGGCAGGCTGGTGTGGGGGAGGAAACCCTTTTAGTGGCAAAGTAGCGCGGCCCTGAGTTCCCCAGAGAAAGACAGAAAGACTCGAACAGGCTCCATCCCTCTTCTCCCAGGCCTGACGCTTCTCACAGCAGTGTCTCAGGGATGTGACCATCCTGGAGGTGAAGGACTGGGCAGGCACAGACCCTGAGGAAGGGGACGACAGACTGCCCTGCGGCCCTCACCTGCAGGGGTGAGGGAAGGACACAGAGCTATTCCTCTTGCTGCTGCAGAGTTGGCCTCTGAATACCCAGAGACCAGAGAGATCTGGGCTCTAGGAGAACTGGAGTAAGTCTGAGTAGCCGAGGGACAGGTAGGCAGATCTCATTTGTTTTTTATATATATGTATATACTACATTAGTTTTATATATATATATTACTAATGTAGTTGTTGTTCAGTTGCTAAGTGGAGTCTGACTCCTGTTACCCCATGAACTGCAGCACATCAGGCTCCTCTGTCCTCCACCATCTCCCAGAGTTTGCTCAGACTCATGTCCATTAAGTTGGTGATGCCATTCAACCATCTCATCGTCTAGCCCCCCTGCCCCCTTCTCCTCCTGCCCTCAATCCTGCCCAGCATTAGGGCCTTTTCCAGTGAATCTAATGTGGTAGCATTTTTCCAAGCTGCTAAACATTGCAACTGTCTGATTCTCTTGTTAAAATCTCTGGGCTATGAACAAGCTTATGGACACCATGTTAGTATTTTTATTGCTTTCCTTTCTGCAGTAAGTGCTGAGTGTCTGTGTATTATTTATTGTGAGGGACTTGGCTATTGTGCATCCTTCCTCGGGTTACAGTGCGGTACAGGAGACTCGGTGTTTATAAAGTAGCGGTAATAACTGGTAAGACGAAAGCTTGCTTTTCAGACTGTCTTTGCAGGTCCTCTGCTGGAGGGGAGAGGCCTCTCAAGGGCTGGAGTGAAGCCCCACGCAGTTTAGGGGTCTGGGTCTTCGCCCACGTCTCACCCTGTGTGGAAGCTGCGGTGGTTCTGTGGGTCCCACAGGCCAGATGGGAACTGAGAAGTGTTTGAGGCACATTGCAGTTCTGCTCTGCTGTCCTGGATGTTCTTGTGGAGCTGTTGGCAAACAGTGTGGACGCCCCGAAAGAAAACGTGGGTGGTCGTGATCACTCATCACCCACGTGGCTGACTGAGGTGGGCAGTGGACGGTCTCCTGGAAGTGCTGACAGCTCCCCTGGCCTCTCGTCCAGGAGGGAAGGGAGCCAGGCGGCCTCACGGAACGTCCTGTAAACACTTTAGCTGAAGGGAAAGGTGAGCACAGTGACCGTTTCAGACGGTGAACATTACACATTTATTTCATCTCTTCCCAGAAGACTCTTGCTGTTTAGTTTTTGTGCATTTAACATATAATCCTATATGGTAAAAAGACACAGAGATGAGTGGGCTTTGAGTCCTTGCTGGAGGGAGCTGTTCCATGGGTGGAGGGGCTGGTGGCCCCAAGCGTGGCTGATGGGGAAGGTCTCCCTTGGAGCCGCGTGTCCTCTGAGAGCCTGGCCAGGTCTGCCAGCCTGCAGGCCAAGAACCACTGGCCCTGACATGTTAGAAAGGAGGGTAAAGGGTGAAGTTCTCCCAGAAAATGAGGCTTGAGTGCAGTGGTTGCAAAACTGCCATGAGATGCAGACATAGAGGCTGTGAAGTGCGTGGGGCTCATGTGTGGGCACTGGGGGTGCTGTGGGTGGTCTGACCATTGCAGAGCCTCTGGGGACAGAGGACCTGGGAACCGCAACCACAGCCTTTTTCATCTTCACCTGACTTTGTGCCCATCTTGTGCGTCTTGGTGTTTCTGCTTCACCTCCAGGAATTTCCCTTCGTTGGGTCTGTACCCACAACAGCCTCCCCCAATCCAAACTCTCTTGGCCTGGAACCTGGCCCACCCACAGTTCTTGAACGTGCAGTGTGAGCAAGCTTTGCTGGTTCTCTTTGGCTTCCTGGACTGCACCAGGCATGCTTGGCCAGTGCTCCCCAAGTTGTAGTGAAGAGTGAGGCTCTTCTTTAAAAAAGATTTCCCAGTGGTAAAGAATCCACGTGCCAATGCTGGAGACAATGGATTTGATCCCTGATCCAAGAAGATCCCACATGCCTCAGAGCAGCCAAGCCTGTGTCCTACAACCTACTGAGCCTGGATCTCAAGCTCGGGAACCATAGCTACTGAAGTCTCTGTGCTCTAGAGCCTGCACTCTGCAACAAGAGAAGCCCACACACTGCAACTCGAGAGTAGCCCCCACTCACCACAACTAGAGCAAAGCCCAGGCAGCAGCAAAGACCCTGCACAGCCAAAAATAAGACAAAACAAAGTAGTAAGTTAGTGTTAGTCACTCAGTTGTGTCTGACTCTCTTCAACCCCATGGACTTTTTTCCAGTTCATTCTTGACCGGTGCTTATGTGAAGGACAATAAAAATGGGTTACTAGAAAAGTGAAATGAAAAGAAGCCATATGAATACAAGTCTCATTTCTTCCTTTTAGATTCGGAAGGCGTCAAATTAGTAACTTTATACCTGTTCTTGACTTTTGCGCTGACCTTGTTGTAGGTGGAGACTCTCACCGTCTCTCGCAGTCACAGGTACACTGAGGAGCTCTGCAGCAGGAGGCCCTTCTTCCCCCTGTGTTTTAACTGCCTGCAGCGATCTTTCGGCCATGTTTTTAGTTTCCTGCCTGGAATGTGCAGCAGCTGTTAGCCAGTTATCTCGACTAGGAAACTGAAAGGAAACTAATGGTAGTTGAGTTGCTGTGTGCCAGCCAGTGCGTGAAGTGTGTGTGTGTTTGTTAATAACTTATTCATTTCTGGCTCTGCTGGGTCTTCATTGCTGTGCAGGCTTTTCCCTGGTTGCTGTGAGCAGAGGCTGCCCTCTAGTTGTGGCGTGCAGGCTTCTCATTGTGACGGCTTCTCTTGTTGTTGAGCGTGGGCTGTAGGGTGCACGGGCTTCAGTGGTTGTGGCACACACGCTCTAGAGTACAGGCTCAGTAGTTGTGGTTCACAGGCTTAGTAGCTCTGTGGCAGGTGGGATCTTCCTGGGCCAGTGATTGAATCCACCATTCCACCAAGGAAGTTTCTTCTAATGTATTGTTGAATTTGCAAATGTTTTGTTAAGGATTTTTACATCTATGTCCATTAGGGATATTAGCCTATTTTTTTTTTTCTTACAATATTCTTGTCTGGTTTTTTATGTCAGGATGATGGATGCTGGCCTTCTAAAATGAGTTCAGGCGTGTTCCTTCCTCTTTTATCTTTTGGAAGAGTTTGAGAGTCACTGGTATTAACTCTTCCTTAAATACTTGGTAGAATTCAATAAAAGTCTGGTCCTAGACTTTTGTTTTCTGGGAGGTTTTGTTTACTGAGTCAGTCAACTTACCAGCTCAGATTTTCTGTTTGTTCATGATTCTGCCTTCTGCCTTCTGCAAAGTGCTTTTAATTTTTATTTCTAAGTAATCCTCAAAACAACCCTGCAACACAGTAGGTGATATTAGCCCCAGTGGAGGGGTGAACGAATTCACTTGAGTTTGCAGACTCAGTTAAGTGGGCCTGAGACCACACTGTGGGCAGTTACGTCCCAGTCTCTGGGGACGCAGGAGGAAGCTGAACAGACGGAGCTCCCATCCTTGAGGGGCTTATGTGTCTGCTGTGGGGAGAGGTCAGAACCAAACACGTCAGATGTATTAGGTGGTGATGAGTGATGGGTAGAGAAGGAGGTTGGAGAAATGTCTAGGGGTGGGAGGTGGAAGCAGACTTCACTGTCAGGACATCCCGAGCAAAGATTTCAAGGGGCTGAGGAGACCCCTGACACCCAAAGCCAGCTGTGGTGGTGAGGGGCCTGGAGGTGTTTGAAGAGCTCACTGAAGTTAAAGACCTTCCTCCCAGGTAGTAGATGGCTGATGTGGGTTTGCACTCAATTTTGGCTTTTTTATTATGCTTTAACATCTTTATTCAGTCTCCAGGTTCTGGTTTAGAAGATGCCTGAATCCAAATAAAGTAGAAGCCCACTTGGGAGTTTGTGTGTGTCGAGGGGTGAGGTTGAAAGTCTGCTCTTTGTGTGGGTTTTGCTTTTGATTGGGTCTGGATATTTACTAAGACTTTGAATATCTTTTTCCTAAGGGCACACAATACAAGAGTTTTGTGGTTGAATTCCCATTTTGAAGTGGGTGAAATTTCTTCAGGCGCTGCAGAACTCTAGACAGCATCAGGAAAAGGCTTTTCAAAGGAGAACAGCTGATTAAAGCTCTGGAGAGCATCTGGTGTTGCTTTTGTTTGAACACTTCACAGTCGAGGGTTGTGCATGTTGTCCCTGCTCTCACAACCCTCTGTGGGGCAGACGCGTCTACTCTGAGTTGATGGGTGCCCCCCCGGGGGCTCACCTCCCTCTGGCCACTCTTGCGCTGCCCAGGACTCCCTCTGCACAGACCCTGTACCTGTGGTCCAGGCTGCTGAACCCCAAACTCCCCTTTGCCTGTCACTCAGCCCCAGAATGCATTGTGGACTGTGGTCCAGGCTGCTGAACCCCAAACTCCCCTTTGCCTGTCACTCAGCCCCAGAATGCATTGTGGAGAGTGTCGTCACTCATGACTCTGGGGGTACAACTTTCTCACTTCAGCTTGAACTTGAATGCCACATAAAATTCCCATGGCTAGTATGCCCATACATGTTTTACAGATGAGAAATGTCACATAACTTACTCAAGATGATCATCCCTGGATTGCTGCTACACTATTGTGTTTTTCAGCTGCAGTTTGGATTGAGCTTTTGTGGGTTGCTCATGATTTTATTAATGAAATGTATTATATGGCTCCTATGGAAATTCCAAAATTGCAAACTTAATATAAAATTGGCTTATAGAACTTAATATAGAATTGGCTTCAAATTTTTCATGCTTGAGTTGGGGACTAATTAAATATTGTTCAGTTTTTACAACCTTGCTAATTTTTTAAAAAGACTTTATATTTTAGTGTATTTTTAAGTTCAGAGCAAAGTTGAGGGGAAGGTATAGGATTTCCCATACACCTTCTACCCCACATGTGCACAACCTCCCCTGTTATCAGCATCCCTCACCAGATGATGCATTTGTTGCAACTGATGAACCTTCATTGACAGATTGTGGTCCCCAAAGCCCCTAGTTTACATTAGGGTTTATGCTTGGTATTGCAATTCTGTGGGTTTGGAGAAGTGCATAAGGACATGTGTCCATCATTCTGGTATCATACAGAGTGGGTTTTTTTTAAATTTCATTTATTTATTTCTGGTTGTGCTGGGTCTTCTTTGCTGCACGAGCTTTTCTCTAGCTGTGGCGAGCGGGGGCTACTCTCTAGTTGAGGTGCGCTGGCTTCTCCTTACAGTGGCTTCTCTTGTTGCCGTGTACAGGATCTGGGTGGGCAGGCTCAGTAGTTGTGGTACATGGGCTTGGTTGCTCCACACCATGTGGGTTCTTCCTGGATCAGGGGTTGAACCCATGACTGCTGCATTTGCAGGTGGATTTCTTATCCACTAAGCCACCAGGGAAGCTCCAGATCGTTTTTATGGCCCCCAAGTCCTCCACGCTTTGTGTCCTCATCTCTCCCCCGCCCACTCCCATGTTGAAATTTAATAATTTGAGTAAGTATACCTCCACATTCAGTGGGGAATACTTTTATTACTTTTTAGTATTTAGCCACTGTAGGCAGCATCCACTTGGTAACAGGCCCCAGCACCTTTGTGGGCATCAGTCCTGACTCCTCACACTACTTTTCTCCTCAATAGTTTGTTTTATCATTTGTAACTTTCCCTCCATGGTCAAGGGGGATTGGATTTTTAAACCTGGAGTGGTGTATTTTTTTTGATACATTTGCAAGCATAGGACTTCCCACATGGTTCAGTGGTAAAGAATCTGCCTGCCAATGCCGGAGCTGCGGGTTTGATCCCTGGGTCAGAAAGATCCCCTGGAGAAGGAAATGGCAACCCACTCCAGTATTCTTACCTGGAGAATCCCATGGATGGAGGAGCCTGGTGGGCTGCAGCCCATGGGGTCGCAAAGAGCAGGACACAGTTGAGCGCACATGCACACACACACAGAAGCGTAGTGTGTGCTTCTAAAATGGGAGCTAACCCTTCTTCTCTCAGTGGGAAACAGAAGTCAGCAAGCTTGGCCCCATGCCTCTGCAGCCTGGCCTGACCCTCCCCTGTCCCCTGCCCCCCACACCCAAAGTGAGCTTGAGGCAGAAGCCTGGCTCCCGGCCTCGCCCTTTAGCACAGCCACCTCTCCCTCCCAGCTGTCCTCCCCTCTCTCCTCCTCTCCTTGGAGTCTTTTGGGCCCTTTTCTCCACTGTAGCCTCAGGGTCCTGCTGTCCTGGACTGAGGGTCTGCACTGTCCCCCTGACCTGCGGTGGGCACGGGGGGCAGTGCAATTGCGCCCTCCTGTGCCCACCTTCCCTCTTAGGCCCTCTTCACTCTTTTCTCTGAAAAACTGTGTCTTGGTTTGCAATGACTCTTCCAGAAGTCAGTCTGAGTCATCCAGGGTGTTTAGTCTTTCCTGAGAATAGGAGGGGGCATTGGATAATGGGTGATGTAGGATTCATGAGTCTGTAGCCAAACGTGACCCACAGAGGTGCCAACAGGACAGAAGGAGTCACAGGTGGCACTGACAGGACACGCACTCCTCACCTGCCTCAGGAGGGACTGGACTAAGGCCAGTTTGATGTTTGTCTGCACTTGGGATAGTCGTGGTGGGGCCGCAGACAGGGCAGGGGGCTCGGGGCGGAGGGAAGGCTTGTGGCGGAAGACCCTTCAGGTGGTCTGTGCTTTGGCCATTAGGTAGCTTGATGACCTCAGAAATCCTCTGGATTAGTAGTTATCAGTGGAGCTAGAATCATTCCCTAAGGAAAGAAAAATGAAATTTGCTCAGTTATGTCCGATTCTTAGCAGTCCCATGGACTGTAGCCCACCAGGCTCCTCTGTCCATGGGATTCTCCAAGCAAAAATACTGGACTGGGTATTCCCTCCTCCAGGAGATCTTCCCAACCCAGGGATCAAACCCAGATCTCCTGCATTGCAGATGGATTCTTTACCACCAGGGAAGCCCATTCCCTAAGGAGCCCCTGGGAGCTTGTGGGCACTTTTGTTACCTTGATGGTTTGGGGCACATAGATACGGAGTTGCTGGGGCCAGGGATAAACGGTGAAGGTGGGGCCAGGGAGATGGATGTCAGAGTTTGCATCCATAGTTTCTTAAAAAAGGAGAAAGCATTTTTTTATAATTCTCTGAGCATAGCACCTACTTCTATTTTAGATATGGTAGAAGAGTACTTTTACACAGTTTAATAAACACTAAGTTTTCTAGGAATGCCTGGGATTTGTAAACAAAGTTTGCTTGGCTTTTTTACTTTACTCTCATAAGTTATATTAATTTCTTTTTTATCATATTTAGAAGTTCAAATATGGGCTTCCCTGGTGGGTCAGATGTAAAGAATCTGCCTGCAATGCAGGAGACCTGGGTCCAATCCCTGGGTTGGGAAGATCCCCTGGAGAAGGGAATGGCTGCCACTCCTTCTCCTATTCTTGCCTGGAGAATTCCATGGACAGAGGAGCCTGGCAGACTACAGTCTGTGGGCCGCAAACTGTCAGACACAACTGAGCAACTAACACTTTCACAGAAGCTCAGAGCCTTTAAGACAGTCAGTTCAGTTCAGTTCATTTGCTCAGTTGTGTCCCACTCTTTGCGACCCCGTGGACTGCAGCACGCCAGCGTTCTCTGTCCATTACCAGCTCCCAGAGGTTGCTCAAGCTCATATCCTTTGAGTCGGTGATGATGGTCCATTGAAAAGGTTTTTGTTCTGGTTTATTTTGTTTAAATGAGAGATGATTGGTAAACTCAAGTTTTCTCTGGTGAGACGAGAGGCCATAGGGAAAGCTTATGTGTAGGGATGGATAATGATGAACTTTTGGGTTATAATGTGTTTCATAGTCAGGATGTAAGAAGAATATATAAAGATGGAGAAGTGGGACTTCCTGGTGGTCCAGTGGTTAAGACTGCATTCCCAATGCAGGGAGCATGAGCCCAACCCCTGGTCAGGGAACTAGATCCTACACGCTGCAGCAAAGACCTTGGGTGCCGCAACCAAGACCCAGCACAGTCAACTACATTTTTAAAAATGAACAATGGAAAAGCTCAAGATGGAGAGGTTCAGTAGCACTTGATAGACTAGGTAAAACAAGTGGGTTGAAATTATCCCAGAGCCTTTCAAAGGCAGAGCTGAAAAGCTATGTGTGGACATGGAACATGTTACAGGTTAGATCCGTGTATTCTGAATATCTCGTTTAAGGGATATTCCGTGGGGAGGAACTAACCTGATGGCATTGTGTCTGTCTGGGGGCCTATGAAGGAAAACAGAAGCCTGACCATGGGTGAGTGGAGAAGGCGGGTCCCTTTATAGGGCACCCAGCCTCCGGTGGGCAGGGGGTGACTTGGAGCAGTGACTTGGAGGGGGCTGGCCTCAGCGGCGTTTCTCCCTGGGACCTCCGCCTGCCCCAGGGTCCTCACCTCACGTGCGCGTGTGCGTGCATGTGTGTGTGTGGGTGTGTTTATGCATGCCCTGGGGGCCTTGTGACTCCTGGGACCTCCGTCTGCCGCACAGTCCTCACCTCACTCGGGCATGTGTGTGCACACGCGCGTGTGTGTGTGCATGTGCGCACATGCCCAAGGCTTCCTCCCTTTCTTTCTCCTCCCAAGAGATGTGGCCCCTTCCCGGGGTTTGTGTCTGCAGCGGGAGTGGGGCAGGGGCCTGATTCTCCCCACAAACAGCCTGCCCCCAAGTTCCCAGAAAGAAGTGAATTAACAAAAACCAGATGATTCTGGCTGGAAGTTTACTGCGTGCGTATGACGTGAGACATCCACCAGCCCTGATGGTCGGGGCTGCAGGTGAGGCTCGGGGCCAAGCCTGAATCTCCGAGCTTCCTCTGCCCACAGAGACCTTCTGCTTGCCTCCCAGACCCCCCTCCTCAGGCTTTATGCTGGGGCGACCAATGGAGGTGATTGGTTGTTTTCTTGTTCTGGATCTGCCTCATTTTCCTGGTGGCTCAGTGGTAAAGAATCCGTCTGCTGGTACAGGAGATGTGGGTTCAATCCTTGGTTTGGGAAGATCCCTTGGAGAGGGAAATGGCAATCCATTTCAGTATTCTTGCCTGAGAAGTCACATGGACAGAGGAGCCTGGCAGGCTACAGTTCATGGGGTCGCAAAAGAATCAGATACAACTTAGGGACTAAACCACCACCACCACCAGGAATCAGACATCAGGACTCTGCTCTGTAACAAAGGAGTCGGTTCTGGACTAGTCTTGCATCCTCGTGAATCCGGGCAGGGCAGCCTTGTTGTGTCAGGAGGAGGAAGGCTGCCCCTCGACTCTAGCAGACACCCCTTACTCTTCCTCAATGGAAGCTTGGCACGAGGCGGCCCCAGTGGTGACTCAGCCAGGGCACAAGGGTCTGCTCCCACCGCCCAGCCCGATGGAGCACGGTCGCCCAGCCCTGGGTTTATTTTACGGGGAAGGCAAAGTAAAGACCAGCTGCTCGACCTGCTCTGTAAAGCCCCAGAGACGCTCTGCTCAGAGGTGAAGGTGTCGTCCAGACCTAAGGCGCTCGGCTCTTTCTGTGCTGACCCGTTGTCAATCATTTTTCTCAGCCTTGCCCTGCACGTTACAGGTGCCTTCAGTGAGTGTGGATGAACTTGGCAACTCAGTAAAGTCTGTAGAACAGCCCAGCAGGATGTGAGTTGTGACATCGGGGTGTCGTCTCACTTGAAACCACGGGGTTATCATGTAACCATCACATGGCTCGACTGCGTGCAGGAAGAATCCTCGATGTGGCTTCATAGGCTTAAATATAGTTCAGGGCACCAGACCTGGAGCGGAGATGAGGAAGTTCTATTCAGTGTAGGAAACCGGAGCTTAAAGATAACACGCTGTGATGGGAACCCGGCTTCCCGAGCCTGATAAGCCTGTGGAATAAGGGTGGACACACAGAGTGGGGCCTGTCCCTGAGTGTGGAAGTATCAGGTAAGGACACCCAGGTGGGACTGTGCGTGTGCAGGTAAGAGGACCCCCACGGCCTCCAGAGAAATGGAGGGGATGGCCCAGAGTGGCTGGACAAAGGCACTGTTGTACTTGTGGGTTTGTTTTCCTCTTGTCTTTCTCAGTCATTTGGAAGCAAATCTCAAAAGATGTTTGTCTAAACTTGCAAACCCAGAAGCAGAAAGGGGTCCTAGTAGCCTTTGGCGTACTATTGTCTGTTCCCTGCTTCAAAGGGCAGCGAGGTGGTCTTGCTTCCTGGGTGTGTGTGTGACTGTGCAATGTGTGTGTAAGCAGCTGTTGTTTTATGGGTTTCACACCAGAGTGGGTGAGGGAGGTTACTCCCTATGTTTACAGAGAAATTGTTAACAACCTTGATAACGTTTAGCCCTCCAGTTGATGGTCCTGCAGAGTTTTGCTATAAAAGATCTTAGGAATGCTTTTTGGGGTTTTATTATGTTAAATATTTTTAACTCAGATCCTTTCTGGGGTTTTAAAACAGACCGTCAAACGGGTACTGTTTAACACTGTGGTTAGTGAACTTTGGTTGTGCAGTGGTGAGAAAAAACAGCGTGAGGATTGGGGGAGCTATTCTTACTCATTAATGGTAACTGTTTGAAAATCGGCAGGACATTTGGAGGAAAATAATGCAGCAAGTCTGCACTGTAAAACATTTAAGAGGTCATTATTCACCCCAAAGGATCTCTTGCCTTATACAGGATTCACTGTGAATTTCCTTAGAGATGTAAATGTATTTATGAAACTGTTCAATTTACAGCTAATCTTCAGGAATAGTCGTGTGGTATGGGATGGGTGATGGATCAGGGAGTTTATTATAAATGTATTTATATTTATGTTACACACACACATATATATACACAATACAACCACACGTAACCATGAAATATGGGATAGTTACAGTGATCAAGAGAAGGGAATTATCTTTTTCAGGGGCAAGAAAGGAAAAAAAAAAAAAGTTGAAAAGAGAGTTTCTCAGATGACAGAGAAACGGTGTAGCAGGACCATGGCGTGGACATCCTGCAGTGAAGGCTCCGTGATGGGGCAGGGGGACCCGGGCCTCCTCAGGATGGCTGGAGGAGTCTGAAATCTCACTGACAACTTCTTGATGTCAGTAGCCCTGAGGGTCCCCCAAGAAAAGATAGCACCTTTACAGGAACTTTTAAAAAAGTGTCTTTATTATTTTAAAGCAGAGGCCTTGCAGTGATCTTCAATTAGGACTTGCCCCCAAGTTCTTACAACACGTTGAGGATCCACTTGTCCTCAGAAGGAGGGCAAAATGGGAGCTGGCTTCTCTCGCTGCCTCCGTGTGGAGGACACGTCTTAGCTACGACTTAGCCTGTCGTTAGCCTGTAGTAATCCATCTGCACTGTGGACTAGAGTTAAAGGGTGGGTGACGTGAGGGCATGTATAGGAAAGTATTTATGTTCCACAGGTGTGCATGCTAAGTTGCTCAGTTGTGTCTGACTCTTTGCGACCCCATGGCCTGTAGCCCAAGCTCCTCTGTCCATGGGCTGTTCCAGGCAAGAATACTGGAATTGTTGCATTTCTCCTCTAGAAAATCTTCCTGATGCATGGATTGAATCCCCAGGTCTCTGGTGTTTCGTGCACTGACAGGCGAGCTCTTTACCACGGAGCCACCTGGAAAGTCCCTTTATGTTCCGCAAGTCACTATAAGTATCCCATGGTATCGACGGGAATTGGGTGCTTTAGCCCTCCAGGTGAGAGTTGGGGGGTCAGGTACATAGAACATGAAAAATGGAAAAATAGATTTACCAAATCATCTTGCTGGGGGCGAGAAGAGGTAGATATGCCCTAGGCAGTGTACTGATGGGCTTTAATCCTGTGCTGAAAGGAGGTTCCTTTGCTGCTAGAAGGAAGCTCCTTGCACATGATGGGGGGCGTGGCACCCAGTCCTTGGGCTCAGCTGTTTGTGGTCTTTCTTGTTGCTGATGGGCTGGCTCAGGGCCGCCTTCCACACTGACTTACTCACTGGGCCTGGTTATCCTTGAAACACTGAGGTACAGCCGAAGAGCATGGCTTTTACGGTGACCAGACTTGGGTTCAGATCTTACTTTTGCCACTTCTATGATTCTAAAACAGTTATTTACTATGTGAGTTGCAGATTCTTCATCTGTGAATGATCATAACCTGTAATCTATGAATAGGGAGGATTAATTGAGATCACGTATGTAGAAGGGTTCTAGCTTGGTACTTGGTGAGATCCAGGTGGTTGACAAACATTCTCTCCCACCCCTACCTTTTTTTTTTTTCGTCTGTAACAGGTCTTAGTTGCAGCCCTCGGGATCTTCAGTTGCTGCGTGAGGGATCTGTCTAGTTCCCTGACCAGGGATCTGGCTCCATCCCCTGTGTTGGGAGTGCAGAGTTTTAGCCACTGGACCAGCAGGGAAGTCCCAGCCCACCTCTTTTTAAAAACTATTTTTATTGTGGTAAAATACCTCTAACATAAAACTCTCCATTTGAACCATTTTAAGGTATAAATTTGAGTGCATTAACTACATCCACGATGCTCTACAACCGTCACCTCTCTCCATTGACAGGACTTTCCGTCATGCCGAGTGCTGTGTACCTGAAGCCCTAACTCCCCACCCCAGCTCCCCACCTCAACGGCTCCGATGCGTTTCCTGCATCTGAACTTGCTCGTGCGTCTTACATGAGTGGGTCATATGACACGTGACATGTGTGGGTCATACGACACGTGACACAAGTGGGTCACAACACATGATACACATAGGTCATGTGACATGAGTGGGTCACATAACACTACACGAGTGGAACATGCCACACGTGGCATGCGTGGGTTGTAAGATGTGATGCAAGGGGGTTGGATAAGACATGACACAACTGGGTCACGTGACTCATGATACACATGGGTCATACAACACATGACACACGTGTATCAAAGCAGTGTGACATGTGGGCCACACGACACATGACACACGTGGGTCGTATGACACGTGACCTCAGTGTCTGCCCTTCCACTTAGCGGCATGACTTCGAGGCTCACCCTGCTGTACATGCATCTGGGTGGCTTTCCTTTCCGTGGCAGCTGTTACTCCATTGTGTGGATGGGCCACATTTTGTCACCACTCGTCTGTCGAGGGACCCACGGCAGTTCCTGCCTGCTCTCTGTTGTGGGAGTGCTGCGGTGCACTTGGGGGTGCGGGCGTCTGAGTCCCTGCTTTCAGTTCCATGGGGTGGGGACCCAGAGGTGGGATTGCCAAAGCATATAGTAATTCTCTGTTGAACTTTCTGAGGGTCCATCAAACTGTTTCTTGAGCTTTGGTTTTTACTTTACTTTGCATATTTGGAGCTTGCCTCCTTAAAGACCTGAAACTCCTGGAGGAGGTCAGGGTTGAAAGGAACCATGTTCTGTTTAGTGTCTGAGATTTTCACGTGTTTTCTCCCCTCTTCAGAGCAACCCCCCACTACCATGCCCAACCACTGCTGCAGAGACTTTATCTTCCTTCTTTTGCTTTTTCCTTGTTCAGCCTCCTCCCCTCTCTTCCCTTTCCCTTCCTCCCCCTGCTCTGCCCATCCCCCCACCTTCTCAAAGGGGCATGGCAGGGGATCCTGCAGGGGCCACCCTCCACTCCCCTCTCCCCCTGCCCAGACCCTGCATTGCTGTCATGGTGGGAGGGGTCCTGGAGACCAGATCCTGGCATGCTTGTCAAGCTTCCTTCAGCCAGACCCCAGAAGGGTTGGCACCTATAATCAGTGATGGCAAGTGTTTGGGGAAAGTTGGGTGGAGAATAAGAAAATAACATCAACTGTGAGGAGATCATAAAAGTGGCTTTTCCAAAAACCGTCCAGAAATGAAGCCCGGCCTGCTCAGTCAGAGGTGACGGCTTCGTCAAGCTGCTCTTCGTCCCTGTGGTCCTGATTCACCTGGTCAGTCATTGAAAGTCTGTATTCAGTGTGACTTTGCTCATTTCTCAGGCCATTATGAAGGTCTCATTCATTATGTGTCTGACCAGACCCTGCCATCAGTAAAGGATGTATCCATGCTGCAGTTAGGATAGAGCAACATTCAAATTTAGATGGTAGCAGTGAGTTATTAATAACAGTCCTAAGGAGTCCTGAGCTGCTGCCAGAATTTCGAAGTTAATTGTAATGATTTGTGAGGATCTAAGAGGAAGGAGTGGGTGGGGCCCTAGGAGGGGCTGAACTCTGAAGGCTCTCTGCCTGCCCGCCCGGTGGGACCCAAGTCTCTCCCTGGCTCTGTGACTCACCCCAGGGTGGCTGAATCAGCTCCTCAGTGTGTCTACAGGACTTCTAAGGCTCTGAAAGAAAGGGAAGTCTGTTTGTTGAGAGCTCAGTTAGTGTTGCTGATGGTGGAAACACATTCCTTCGTTTATAGTACTTGCAGCCTTGGAGGGAGTTTGATACACACTTTACAGACAGGAGTCCAGCCTGCAGGTGAGGAGACCTGGGCAGGTTCCAGGCCAGGCTGACCCGAACCCCACCCTGGGCTGCGTGCTACCCTCAGAGGATTCAAAGCCTCCTGTTCCCTGAGCTTGGACGGGGGCGCCCGAGTTTTCAGCGCCTTGTCCTCTGAATGGTTTCTGGGCCACGTCTCTTCATTCTGTAACAGGCCTGTGATCTTGTCTAGGACGACTGTCCATAATACATCAAGTGAGCCATGCCACATTTGCACAGTTTTCTAGCAACCGCATGTAGAAAAGAACAGATGAAGTTAATTTTAATAATAGATTTGATGTGACTCAAAATGCCAAACTATTACCGTGTCCAGACTATATCCACACTACAATCATGTTAACAGTTGCTGGGACATTTTACATTTCTGAGGAATCCCGTGTGTATTTCACACATAAAGCACGTCTCGATTCAGATAAGTTGCTGCCTGGCTGGCAGCTGCCCGACTGGACCGCGCAGAGCTGAGACAAGGCGCGAGGCTCACCCAGCACAGAGGCTCTGCTCTAAAGCCTGAGAGGGAGTGTGGGCTGGAAGGCGGCTTCTCTGGAGACGGGACAGTCCCGTCCATGGGCGGCAGGGCGTCATCGTAGTGTGAGCATCTTTCTGACTGTAGGGCTGCTTGTGGGGATGATAGCCACACGGGCTCCGTGTCCACCGCCAGCTGCCACCGCAGGAAAACTGCGCAGGAAAACCGCCAGATGCTGAACCATGATTGGACAAGGATGACGTGTCTTGGCATGTTTCCTGGCTGTTGAGGATGGAAACCTCAGCCTGTAATATGTGTGTGTATGCCGCGGGGGCTGTGACATGCCTGCAGAAACAGCCCTGAGTGAGCGCCCTTATATGGGGATTCCCAGGCTTCAACTCCACTTGGAGCCGGATAAGTGACAGGGCAGACTTCTCTTCCAGCAAAGCAGAAAGTATTTTTAAAGGTTCTCGGAATTTCCCCTTCATCCTTTTCTTCCTGTGGTTCTGCCTGCATAGTTGCCTTTGACCTGCTTCTCTTCCATCTCTCAGTCTTTCCCCGCCGTGCTCACTGTATCTAGTTGTCGTTGTGTTGAGCTGTGTGAGTTCTTTACAGATTTTAGGTATGAGCTCCTTGTCACATGTGTGGTGTGACTTTCTCCCTCTCTAGGTTCTCCTTCACTCTAGATTGTGTCCTATGCCACACAGAAATGTTTAGTGTTGATACAGTTCCCACTGCCTGGTGTTATTTTTGTTGCTCTTTTTTGGGGGGTCATATCCAGTAAATTGTAACAAAATCCAATATAATGGTTTTTCTCCTGTGTTCTCTTCTAAGAGTTTTATCTGAGCTGTTTGGAGTCAGCTTCTGTTTATGCTGTGAGGTTAAGAGCCCAGCTTTATTCTTTTGCTTGAATGAATGCTTGAGTACGTTTTTCCCACCATTTGTTGAAAAGACTGCACTTTCTCCCACTGAGCAGTCTTGGCACCCTGTTGAAACCATTTGACTGTATGTGGAGGGTTTATTACCAGCCCCGAGTTCTCTCCCACTGGTCTGTGTGTCTGAACTCTTGCGAGCACTGCACTGTTTACATTATTGGAAGTTTGTAGATTTGAAATCAGGAAGTTATGAAACCTCAGACTTCATCTTTTTCAAGATATTTTGGCTTGGGGTGGGGGGGGGCGGTGGGCGCGTTCCTTGAGGTTCCTGTGACTTTTAGAATGGATTTTTCTATTTCTACAAAAGACATCATTTTGTTAGGCTCTTTGAAAAAAGGGCCTCATTTTTTCCCCGTTCATAAATAAACTGATGAAAATACTCTATATAATAGGAAAAAAGAGCAAAAAAATTATTGTTTAATGTTAGTTTTCAAAGTATACTTCAAATATAGCTTTCAAAATAATTGTTTATTTCAGCAATTCTCTGCAAAGATGAGGGTTTTCAATGCTACTTACTTTCCCCTTTTTATAAAATACTTTTTAACTGTGCCGGGACATAGAAAACAGTTTGTTTTAATTAAAGTTAACTGACACTGTGGCCAGAGCACAGTCCCCTTACTTTAGGTATTTTGGCTTGTTTGGGGGGAAATTTATGAATCTTCCTGAACATCAGTTTCTAGGCCCAGGAAATGGTTCTTAAATTCAGCCTCTTTAATCCATCCCACATGGGGCTTTCCTGATGGCTCAGCTGGTAAAGAACCCACCTGCAATGCAGGAGACACAGGAGATGCGGGTTCCATCCCTGGGTCGGGAAGATCCCATGGAGGAGGAAATGGCAGCCCACTCCAGTATGCTTGCCTGGGGAATCCCATGGACAGAGGAGCCTGGTGGGCTACAGTCCATGGGGTCAGAGAGAGTCGGACATGGCTGAGCACGCATGGCACAGCATCATAGCCCAAGCTGTGGGGTCTACCGTTGAGTCTTTCTGGAGAGGCTGGGGGTCTGTGTGTTGAGGCAGGAGACCCCCTCCTGCCCCCATCATCGGTCTGGCTCTGTCAGCCCCTTCTTTCAGCCTTGAGATCTCATGGTGGTATGCTGCCAAACCCCGAAAGACATGGGCAGTGCTATTAGCTGCGCAGGCGAGTGTTCTGCGTGGTTAGGTTAGGTGGTTGCATCAGTGGTCAAGTCATGTGGAGGTGACGATGTGCTATGGAAATGAGGTGGGAGTGGGGCCCTTGAGGGGGCTCAGCTTGGTGTGAGACGAAATGTAACAAGTGCGTGGGTTCAGTGTCCTGTCATGCATCCCTGGTGAAGGCGCATCCAACGAGGACATGACGAGGATGTGAGGAAAAAGCCCAGAGGTGCTTGGAGCAGGTGGATGGGTCATCAGGGTCTAAATTTGACTTACTGGGCACAGCCCACCTTGAGGCTCTGCAGTGTGCAGACCTTTGTAGGAAAGTGCACAGAAGCACGTACACAAACATGTTCTGATAACACAGAGGAGTCCTCTCCCCTCCACAACTCATGATTGTAATGGTGACTCAATTTCTGAGGTTTTTCTAGAAGCCTTGTGTTAAATAAGACAGTTAAAATATTGTGAATTCTTGACAGTTGAATAAGCTGGCAGTTTACCAGCACAGGCCAAGTTTGATCCTTTCCAGCAGTGGCGTGTGTGTGTGTCTGTGTGTATGTATATGTGTGTATCTGTGTGTCTGTGTGTGTATATGTGTGTGTCAGTGTATATGTGTGTGTGTGCGATCCTTTCCAGCAAGTGGTATGTGTGTGTACATGTGTGTGTGGTGTATGTGAGTGTGTGGTGTGTGTCTGTGTGTGTGTGAAACAGGGAAACACACAGCCCTGTGTGTGTGTGTGTGTGTGTGTGTGTGTGTGTCTGAAACAGGGAAACACACAGCCCTGTGTGTGTGTGTGTGTCTGTGTGTGTGTGTGTGTCTGTGTGTAAGAAACGAGGAAACACACAGCCATGTGTGTGTGTGTGTGTGTGTGTGTGTGTGAAAAACAGGGAAACATACAGCCCTCTGTGTATGTGTGTGAAATAGGTACACAACCCCCCGTCCACCTCCACAAACCAGGAGAATTTCCTTGTGTACATTTTCTTTCTTTCCCCTTTTCCATTTGCAAGGAGAAGTGTGGTTCTTTGGGGACCTCACTGGTGGGCCAGTGGTTCAAACCCTGCGCTCCCAGTGCAGGGGGAATGGGCTTGATCCCTGGGGGGAGAACCAAGATCACACATGGCGAAAAAAAAGCCACCAGGAATGCTTTTCTCTTAAAAGACTTCTCCCACATGTCCTCACATTAATTTCTCAGCTCGTTCTTCAGTGTCCTGTTTATGGTGATAACTACCAGCTGTGGGTTCCTGCCCTGTGTCAGGCTGTGCCTGTCACCTCTAACCCTGCCCTAACCCCTGCAGGGCTCACGTCGTTCAATTAGGACTGGTGTGTAGGAAGCTGCTGTGACCGCCCAACCAGTCAGCTTTCCAGTATATCAGTGAACTAAAGTAAATGTCTACTCTCAACAAAGGTACTTGTTTGCAAATAGACTTTTTCACCAGGCAGATCTTAGATGTGATCTGAGGGGCAAAGAAAGCTTTCTGCTGAAAAGCATCTCTCTCTCTGGGTGATATTTCCATGTTGCTGTTCAGAATGATGAAGGTAACTGTCAGGTGAAGATGTTCTGGGGTATTCTGGCTTTAACATTTAACCTTGTAAAGAGGTTTGTCAGACTTTTTTTTTCTTATCACAACTTTAATAGAATTGAAGGACATGTATGACTTCTTATAAGCTGGGAGGAAGGAAAAATCAGTAAAAGCAGAGAGTGAAGAGGACGTACTTCCCTGGTGGCCCACTGGTTAAGACTGCACCTTCCAGCAGAGGGCGTGTGGTTCAGTCCTGGGTCAGAAAGCTAAGATCCCACATGCCTCTTGGCCAAAAACCAAAACATAAAACTGAGACAATATTGTAACAAATTCAATAAAGACTTCAGAAATGGTCCACTTTAAAAAAAAATCTTAAAAAAAGGAGAGAGTGAAGATGGACAGCTGGGCGGTGGGCATCAAGTAGAGGTCAGTAATGCTGAAACACCTGTTCGGAATTTTTCAGTGGATGAAGTCCTGAATGTCAGACATGGCCGGTTTGGGAAGAGAAGGGTGTGTCTGTTTCCTGAGCCCCACAGTCCTGTTCCCTTGGCTCCAGCAGCTGTGGTCTTCCTCTCTGTGTGGGGTGTCCCGGCGGGAGTGCTGCCTCGGCTGGGCTGGGCAGGTGTGTTTGGTTCCGTCTGTCTTGGCTCTACTGTTGCAGGCACCGTGGAAGCTTGGGGTGTGTCTTTCTGTTGTTGTAAACCCGGTGCTCGTCCTTGTGAAGGCTGTGATTGGGGGTCTTTGGGGCATTCACTTTGGGAACCTACTGTCCGATATGTTGCTTAAGGAGTTAGCATTTTATAAAGAAAAATCTGTCTTCTCACAGTTATACAGTAAATGGTGTTTTATGTGTGTTTATCAGATGTGGTTCAGTCTGCAGGCCAAGCCTAGCCACAGCCTGTGAGCCAAGAGTGGTTTTGACAGCTTTTAATATCTGAAAAACATGAAGGTGTGAAAATCACATGATATTCAAACATCAGTCTTGGGACGCAACCCAGGGTCTGTTAGCTGTCATCCAGGGCTGCCTCTGAGCCACAGAGGGGAGTGAAAAGTCACAACAGAGGCCTGGGGCCCTCAGAGCCTGAAATAGTCATACTCTGACCGTTTGGTCCAGTGGTTAGGACTCGGTACTCTCGCTGCCAGGGTCTGGGGTTTGATCCCCTATTGGCGGGCTGAGATCCCAGAAGCCTCATGGTGCTACCAGAAAGAAAGAAAGAATCTGCTGACCCTGCCTTGGAGGAGGTTGCTGCTGCTGCTGCTGCTAAGTCGCTTCAGTTGTGTCCGACTCTGTGCGACCCCATAGATGACAGCCCACCAGGCTCCCCCGTTCCTCGAGATTCTCCAGGCAAGAACACTGGAGTGGGTTGCCATTTCCTTCTCCAGTGCGTGAAAGTGAAGATGCTCAGTCGTGTCCGACTCTTAGCGACCCCATGGACTGCAGCCTACCAGGGTCCTCCGTCCATGGGATTTTCCAGGCAAGAGGACTGGAGTGGGTTGCCATTGCCTTCTCCCATGGAGGAGGTTAGCAGTCATGAAAACTCTGTTTGATATTAAATTTTAGACATCACTGCATTCAGATCCTTTCAAGTTAAATCCAGTTCTGTGGCAATGGCCAGATAGTAATGTACTTTAGTTACATCAAACTAGTCCTCCCTTGGTCACCATCCTCATGAGTGGACTCTTGTGATGACTGAGAACTTGCAAACTTTCTTCCTCCCTGTTCTGGAAGGAAAACTGGAGACGTGTCAGAGCACCTGGGAGCTGACCTTGGTGGGAGTGGGAGGAGGAGGGGGACATGTGTGGGATGTGGGGTGATCTGAATCGAGCCCAGCACATGGCAGTCAGACCTGTGCTCACCTACGGGAAGGTTTGTGTTTGTGTGTGTTTGAGCGGATGGCTAATTTATGTCGTTCCTTTTTAGTGGGATCCCATTGTTTGTCGATTTCCCCGTCTAATGAGTCTCTACCGGATGCTGAGTCCTGCTCCCACTGGAGGGGCTGAGCCCGCACAGGCCTGGGGTTGGCTGGGGGG